>NC_092523.1:76250606-76553636 GCF_037038585.1 Patagioenas fasciata | reverse complement strand
TTCTGAGTTCAGCCTATTTTGATTGAAGCAATTCTTTTGCGGTGTTTTTCACTCGTAAAGGCAGAATTTCTTGTAGAGGTAGATTTGGAGGAAGAAGGAGTGACTGTCAAAATTTAACATGGCAACTTTCAGAAGTAACATCCGAAAGCAACGATGCTTATACACCTACGGAGCCAGAAGGATTCTCTGCAAGCCCTCCCATGTGCTGAGCACCAAAACACGGATTTTGATTCCTAGCCACAGGCTCTTAAATTGGAGCTTAATCCATTGCTGTTGTGTCCTTGAGTTGCCTGCTTTAAAGACAATGATGTAGCTGGATCCAGAACAACCTCAGCTTAAACCAAGCCATCCACAAGGTTCAACACAATTATTTATGCAATAAAGGAATGAGAAAATGGCTCAGGACTTAGATTCCTCTCGAGAACTTAATTCTTGTCGAATCTTCATCAGAGGATGAGGAGCAAGGTCCTCCTCACTTAGCAAGAATATTTCCTCAGGAAGTAATGAGCATCCAGGTGGTATCAATACATGAATTTCAACTAGACTTAGATGCTCTAATCCAAGAGAAGAGAGAAGCAGAAGCCAACACAGTCATTCCGGAGACAGCACCAAGGAACCATTTGAAACTCACCGTTTAATGATTTGATCCCCTAAAAAAGGCACATAATGACCCCTGGGTTAGCAGAAAATGTTACGGCTCGACACACCACCAGTACAAATCACAGACCCCACCACCAAAAACACCTGGGACACTTCCCAAGACTTCCCAAAATCAACTGCGGGTTGATAACATCCTCCTGTTCAGCACAAATCATCTTCATAATTAGCGTATTTATTTAGAGAGCATGGATTTTATAAAGGCAATGTAAAAATACGAGATTTTTTTAAAAAACTGATTAAAATGCGTTCAACTATAGCAGATTTTTTTTCATTTTAAAAGGCAAAAATCTTCACAGAGGATATTATATACATTTGGAAATTATTCTATAAATGTTTTATCTAGATAAACTGCAGAAAACCAAGTAGAGAAAGTGTCTGTGTCAGCTCCGGTAGTATTTTTTTAGAATAATTAAAATATTAACCAAAAACGCATCTAAAGGCAGGAAGAAGTAGCAGAATTACACACTCCAGAATAACATCTTTTTATAAGCATCATTTCCAACTAACGCTCGCTGAGTTATGCGCTTCTGAAGTGAGGATAAGTAACGTTTATAATATCACCTAAGAACAAACCCACTGTTATCCTCAGGTTTTGGCGCGAGGTTAAGGCACCCGGCTGTAAATCACAGATGAAGGCAAGAGGTGGATGGTTTGAGGCCCAGAAGCACAACTGGACTTGACACGCATCTGCACAGCGATTCCCGATGAGATGGATGTAGTGGTACCTCCAAGCGGCAATGATAATGTGACACAAAGGCAAACATACGCTGGATTTTCCCTCTGTCTCCTCCATCCCAAAATGGAGAGGAAGGAGCGTGGGTGGCCGCGATTTCACAGCGATCCCACCACCTTCCCACAGCCTTTGCCAACACAAACTACGACCTGAGTTAAATTAACCTGAGGCCGGAATCAAAAGGAGGAATAACTCAAAGCTAAGAGAACACAAAAGGCAAGAACAAAGGATCTCTTTCTTCCTAATGAGGATTACACAGCGCAAACATCACAGTTATTTGCAAAAAGAGAAGCCAAGCGTCAAAGACTCAGGACTACCAAGTTCTAGCTTAAGTTGTGCCACTGACTACATAATTGCAAAGCAAATAAAAAACCAGACATGCAAGTTTCAGAAGAATCTTAGGGAAGCTCCAATAAACACCACTGCTAGGATGTGCTGTGTCTTCTTGGCATAGCCCTGGAAGGAACGCTAACACGCTGTACTGTGCCGGCAGTATTTACATAACGAAGAAGTACTGAAGTGCTAAATAAAAGGTGGTATGAACAAAGTCCTAAAGACACAGGTAGTTTGCAAGCAGTTCTTCTCATATTTTTGTCCTTTTTTTTTTTTTTTTTTCTTAAAGAATGCGATTTCTGTGATGACTTGAAGCCCAATACATACTTGATCCTCCAATTCCACAGCATCAGATGAAGCTCCATAATCCCAGAATGTCAGGGGTTGGAAGGGACCTGGAAAGCTCATCCAGTGCAATCCCCCCATGGAGCAGGAACACCCAGCTGAGGTTCCACAGGAAGGTGTCCAGGCGGGTTTGAATGTCTGCACAGAAGGAGACTCCACAACCTCCCTGGGCAGCCTGGGCCAGTGTCTGTCACCCTGAGAAGAAGTTTCTTCTCAAATTTAAGTGGAACCTCTTGTGCTCCAGTTTGTACCCATTACCCTTTGTCCTATCATTGGTTGTCACCGAGAAGAGCCTGGCTCCATCCTCCTGACACTCACCCTTTACATATCTGTGAACATTAATGAGGTCACCCCTCAGCCTCCTCCAAGCTCAAGACCCCAGCTCCCTGTAGCTTGGAGAAGGGCATCTCAGACTCCACAGTTTCACTTTAGCTTATTTGACTGATTTTTGCACCAAAGTACGTTGACTATAGATGGATTATTTATGAGAACAAGCGAAGCAGTTGTAAAGATTATGGTCTGTAGTATCCACTGTCTTGGCAATAATGACAGATTAAAGCAGCTGCTACTAGAAAACATCAGCTCTGCCAAAATGTCAGATGGTAACGTCTGAAGCAGCTCAATTAAGCATCAACAAGACGTAATCACTTTGTTCTAGTAGGGATGCGGGCAGGCATATTTCAATCCATATCTGGAAGCAACAGAGGCATTTAGGGAAGGAACAGATCAAAACCAAAAACTGAATACATACAGCTTTACCTATTCACCTTCTTTCAGAAGTCCGAGTTTTTAAGCCACAAATAATTTGATGTATTATGAGTTCTCAATAAAGCATGCAAAATAGCTGGAGCAGTGTCAGTTTTAATCAGCAATCCAATTAAAGGATCCAATCAAGTTCACTTTTGCTGTTCAACAGTATGTTTATATCATAAATGGATTTCAACAGGAGTTGAACATGCAGGTTCTGTGTATTTTAATAACATATTCAACAGTGACATGTAAAGGGAAATATTTGTGGCACAGAAAATTGCTTACGTGTACATTAAGACGGTATTTCTAACACTTTTTTTTTTAACATGATGAGAATATTTCCTCAAAGTCTAACTCATTTATCAAGTCAGAGAACACATCTGCCTTACACAGGTATGCAAAAAGAATTGGACTCTCATTTGTTTTCAAGGGGATGCAAGAGCAGATGGTGCTGTTACACCTTCCCTTTCCTCCTCTTCCATTGTTTCAACCTGTTCTATTGCAATGTCATATTATTTAGGCAAATAAGATAACAAATTTATATTTAAGAAAGAAACAACTCAAAGTTTATTTCAAACTACCATTTACCTCACTGCAGCCCAAGTTAATTTTCCTGCTACGAAGGAAAAATAACTGCAGGAAATGTATTCAAAGAGCAAGAACAATTTGCTGCAATGCATCCAGTTCCCAGGTGTTACTGGTCCACATCCCAGTATAACGCAGAAACACAACTGATGTAGGAACATTCGGGACTCTCATGAATTTTAATGCTAGAATGAACAAAATACCAGCGTGTTTTCAGGATGACTAACAATAGAGTTAAAGCAGCTAAAGAAGTCACTCACAAATGACAGATTTCTCTTCTAAGTTTGGCTGAGATAGAGGAAACAAGTGTCATACTGCGACCTTGTTCGGAGGGCACATCCCATCACTTACTGAGTCTTAGTACCACAAACAATATTAAAGATGCTTTTTAAAGATAACTTTAACGAATGCATTAGGGCAAAGAAGGGAAAATAATAATTATTCCATTTTACACCTAGTCTTAGAAGCTGCAGGCATCTAGACTTGAAATCAGCATTAAAGCTTGGAGACTTGGGAGCTGGACGACACCAGCCACTCAGGATCAAGTTTTACAATTTGATCATGTAAGTGCTTTATCCACAACACATAAGTAAATAGTTTAGTTATGAAATTCAATAATTTCCTCAACAGTAGTCATGGTACATTAGGTTTAGAGTATAAATTAAACTACTTAAGTGTGAAATAGAGACGATTTAATCAAAATCGCTTTTACTGAAATGTTAATTTCAGATAAACTTTGATGCTATGCTAATACGGATAGATCTTACAGTACTTGCACGCTCCTAATAAGCAATCTTGTTTATTTTCCATTCTATCTTAAACTGCTTTAAAGGTAATAATCAGAAAGAACTGTTCCAGTTTCACTGTCCAGTTGCATCAGATAATTCACATGTGTGCTACAGGTCAATCCAATTTTAAGCATTATTGCATTCTTACTACAATGTGGCATAAATACTTTTATTAGTTCGCCTTGGCATTGATCACTTTAGCCAGAGATTCTCGATGTTTGCAAAGTTTTAACTTGCACAGCACTAACAACCTACTAAGATTATTTTAAGCTACTAAATGAGAGAAACTGGGCAAAGGAAAAATGTATGTGGAACATGAGGGAACATTCAGGCCTAGAAGACCCTGCCATCCCATGGATTAATGTACCCAGGGAATATATGGAAGCCTCCAAGATCGTAAAGGCATATGCTGGCAGGAAAGGGGGTTCTCTCTATAGTTTTTCTGGACATATAATGCACCAAAAGGTTTCCAAAACTTGTATTTCCATATCGCTGCGACATTCGGCCAAGCCAGGGGGATTTTCTACCCAAATACAACGAAACTGCAAGCGGGTTAGTAGTAGTTAGTAGATGCCCAGGTTAGTAGTTACAAACCTACTGGAAATGTACGTGCACCCTACCTTACATTATGCAATGCAAAGGGAACAGCAAGGAAGGTTTTGCAAGCAACAGTGGTTTCCTTGCATCTATGACATGCTTAAATGTGGGAGATGCCAGAACTAGGACTAGCAGAGGAAAATAATGTGGCCAAGACCTGCAGAGACTGAGACACTGTCCTTTGTTTTATAAAAGATCCTACACTGAAACAATAAGCTTTTATTCTGTCTTCATCTGGTACTCACCTACCTTCATATACCAAGCTGCACACACCTGGTATGTGAATATAGGATAGCACAGAATCGGGGCTTTCACGTGCTCTGTACAGAGAAGGTTTAGAACAAGAGTATATGCTTTTTTTAACTTATTTTCCATTTTTTCTAGATGAGGTGCTGCCCCCTGTGCCTGCACATGGCCTGGGTATTGTCACCAGGCCAGAAACTGTTGTCATTGCCACTGCTGGTGGTGGCACCCATGCAAATAGAACTGAGAGCACCCGTATGCAGGCAGCTGCCTGGGTGTTGTTCATGCACTACATGTAAGTACTATATGCAAAAAAGCAGATTTCTAAAGATGCATATGACTTATATCTTTGTGTTCTCAGTTTAGCAGAGGAAACTTTTGTTAACAAGAGATTAACCAAAAGTAGTGCACACTGCGAACACAAGAGGAGAGCTGTCATATGTTACAAGAAGAAACAGGGCATGTTAATTACTTTTAAACCAGATATCAACAGGGGGGGGGGAAATACCTTAAAAACATCAACACACATCTCTTACCAGCTTATCCACCTGTGCAGTCATATGTGCAAGAGATATCATGCTCTTTTCATTCAGTATCTGTCAATCTAACAATATCCTCAACAAACATAACCCAAAAGGTAAAAGCAAAGACACACAATGATAGATATTAGACAAACACACCACTTAGAGTTCTACACTGTAGTTAACTATGTCATTTAAGGAGGTACAAATTAAAATCACACAAAAGGTGGGAAGGTCATCTAGTGCCACTTGCTCTGCTCAAGACAGGGCTAACTTCAAATCAGATCTAACTGCAAAGCTGGAACTGGCTGTTGTCATCAGCTGCTTTGCTACTGAAATCAAATTCTGCAATATGACCTTTGGGTCCTTGTATTTCAATCCCAGGCCCTCCTGTAGCTGGTAATTTTTGCAGATGTTAGAAAACAAGAGTTGATGGCATTCCAAAAGCGCGGGTTTGGTTGCTTTGAAAAAGACCAGTGAACTGGGGCCCATTCACGTCAATAAATCATACACGTAGTAATCAGAGTGAACACCATAAATGCTGGCAAAAAATAGCTCCATATTTAGGATATGACTGAATTAAAGTTACACATACTACCTCTCTTGCATATGCATTATGCTACAAATTCCTTTATTATACAGTCACTTTCTGGACAGAACGAACCGTACTCATGCAGTCAGCAACTTTCAAGTTGTGTTCACGTCACTTGTGTGAAATACGCTTTAACGACAAAACTTCTACAAACCTTACTCTAAAGACGGTATGTTCAGCTTGCTCACGTACTCCCAGCACCCCTCACTACACCAGTACCTCATCCCTTCAAAAGACGTGTGAGTTACCGTCTTCAAATCACAGGTGAGCTAAAGGGTCCATTTTACAGACAAGGAGCCAAGCAAGTCAACATTGCCATCAAAGGCTTGTTTTATAGGTAATTCTGTCATATACAGCTATATACATGTATACTCACGCACGCAATTAATAGTGTTCAGTACTTAAGAACAGCAGATTTTAGATCTGGAAGTGAGGGCCCATAAAAACAAGCAGGTAATTAGTCATCATGCAAAGAGTAATGTGTGTTGCTTGCCTGGAACCACTCTGTATAGTAATGAACCTATATAATAAGGCCACACAGAGTAACCCAGGCCTTTCGAAACGTGGCGTTCCCAACTGTTCTTTGGAGCATAACTTCAGTAAATATTGCCATCGGGAAGGTTCAGAGATATACTTCCTTAGCCTTCCAGAAAAAAAGAAAAACAACACACAATTAAAAATGAGCCAATTTCTCCATGTGTTTTTATCCTGTTATGAACATAAAACAGGACTGGAAATTCTAAGGCTGCCATAGAGACATCCTTCCTCTAAACACTGAACAGCTGTAGTCTAGTGGTAGATTGACCTCATTAAACCCCTAAGCTTAAACTGAAGATCACATGCCTCCAAAGTGAGAGGGTACGGATTAAGAATCCAGGTACAATCCACACAGGAAGGTGGCAGCATCCTTGTCCCCTCACTCTGCCCCTTCCCTGCTGGGTGAAGGCCGTTGCCTTGTCTCCCAAGCTCTTCACCTCGATCATATATTCTTGCCTTCAAGTCAAGCAGCCAGACACAACGTCCTCCTCATCTGTCACCTCTTTTCATCCCTACTTTCAGCCTTCAGGTTTTTTTGACCCAATTCTCTCCGTCCTTCCCAACTCACACTCATGAGCCAAAGTTGCCTCAACGCTTCCCAGATGGAAGAAGAGTCCTGATAGCAGAGGATTTGGAGTCTCTTCTTAGTTCTGTCTCTGCTCAGATTAATACCCAGTGAACAGCAGCCCTATGCAGGAATAGTTCACCTTGGTTCTAAGCCAGAACTGTAGCAAACTATGCATACACGTACATATGTATGTAGCAAACTACGAGAATTTCAGCGAAGGTTACAAATGAATTCCTCAGCAACACTTCAAAAGGCTTGTAACTTTGCCAAATTTGAAAACAGAATGTATTAACTCACAATGACAATCACATTGGTGCTCCCAACTGACCACAGACACAAAGTTTTTAACATCAGTGAAAAATAATGGATAGTGCATTCCACATTAAGGCTGTTTGCATGCCTCCCTGCATTGTATAAATCATCTTCTCCCACAAATCCAGGTCTTGTATGTACTCACTCTATTTCACGTGACTTTGCTTATACGCAGAGCTCTATTATTTTTTCCTGAGGACAATTATCTCACCCCTTAAAATAGACAAAAGAGAAATTTCAAACTGAGGGATAAGGTTTTAAGAAAAAACACTTTTCACGTTCTTTAACATTTATCAAGTGTGTCACTGCACTAATTCACAGCCCTTTGCAATCCTTACACTTTTCTCTCCCTCTTCTTTTAGATGATCGCCATCTCATTAACCAGCTACAGGGATACGTTTCTAAAAGATGAAGGCATCTCCCACAAAGGATGCCACATTAATGATTTCCGATTGTCACTCTTCAACAAGACTGCTCGCCATTTCTGAAACCTAAAATTGATTTTCTTCTCCACTCTACCTGTAGTTTTGTGGTTTTTTCTTCCATATGTTTGAAAAACAAGCTTTCCTCTACTCCATAGTTATTTCTTGGTTGCCTGTACACTTGGAACTTGTACCACATCACCAATTGATATTCTCTTTATCCACTCACCTGCTGCCACTCTACTCGTACAAAGAAAGCTGGCAGGCCCACAACAGCTTTCCCAACCTCCCCCTCATCGTGTTTTTCCTCCTTTTGATGATCGCTTTCACAACTCCGGCTTTCATGTTTGTTCATACGGAACATTAGCACTTCCCAGCTACCCCGCTAACAAGCATCAGGAGCCCAGCTTTCCTACGCCAGCTTAAAAGAGAGGAGCTCCCGGCCACCCTGAGAACGCTGCGCTATCGCAATCACCGCCTGAGAAACATTTCAAAGGCAGAACAAAGCGAGATGTGGGCTGAGCTGGAAAAAGAATCAAAGACTTAAATTATACCAGTGTTCTACAATGGAGCGACCTTCAGGAAATTAATCTCCAAAATATAATTCAGAACAATTCCAATACCTTCAAAAGCACTTAGGAAATAATTTTTAAAGAGAAAAATCAAAAAGAGGGAGAGAGAGAGAGAGAACATTAAACATGGACTTATGGAAATCAGCTGGGACACAACACACCAGACCTGTCCTCCTACAGTCTACATCTCTTAATGGATTTAAAAGTAAGTCTTAAAAGAAATAAATCCACAAAAAGGTAGAATTTCTGCATGTCTGCCACTCAGTTATGGACAATGCTATTGCATCTCTACGACCTCTTTCATTTATCCAGAAGTCAAAGAAAATGTCCGTAGAACTTCATTCTCAGTCTGCTTGGGGGATCCTTTAATCCATCCTATTTCCTTTAATCATGCATAAGCTACAACATGATTGACATCTTTTCCATCAGGATTGCCCGACAGCATGACAAGATAATTATTACATAAAAGATGACACACATTACCTCTCCAGGTCAAGCTACAAACTCCTATTTGAACGTCGTTTCTCAAATTACAAGCTTTAATAACTTGTGCATCATTCCGGTCCAGAGAAAGTTGTCTGAAAATGAAGGTTTTGCTACTTCTAAGTAGTTTTGATGAACGCTGCCAGTGCTGATAATAGGGACTGGTTAACGCTGCTTCTGCAGCACATGAACCTACTTCTTTTCCTTTTGTCAGGGCTCTCCAGAAACAAAAGTGACAAAATGACCTGGCTTCTTAAATCGCGTTTTATAGCTTGGTTTCATAGTTTAAGCTGGCTGGAATTAGTGATCATCTGCCCCACAGCTAACTTTCTGTGCCACAGATCCATTTCTTGCCAAAAACGCATTCATATCCGATAACAACAACAAAACAGGGGTGGAGGCACATTAGAGCAAGCAAACGCATTCATATGTTCAGAATGCAGTTGGAGGCAGTAGACAATTAGAGAAGGAAATTCAAAGTAAAAGGCATTTCCTGAGGATTAATGAGTGGGTGGTAGTGTTTGATAGTCAAGGGCAGGATGAGTTCTGCAAGCAGCACAATTCATTAATCCCCCAGGCAACACAAACTGGGGTTCTTCTGATTTTCTTTTTCTTCCCTTTTTGCTGCACTCATTATTTTTCTTAGCATTTAATTAAAATTTCCATTCACCCCGACACCATTGTAACTTCAGAGACCAACGCTGCCCGTACATCTGGATGGTGCTACTATGGTAAATGACATCTATAAAATTATGTAATTAATATTTGGTGCAAAAGGCCAGATGACTTATCAAATTTAAGGAAGGTCTTCTAATCTTCTCCTAAAGACGAAAAGCATTCTCTGCCTCAGAAACAGCGCTTAGTGGATGTGATCCTTTTCTCTAATTCACAAGCTGCTTGATGGCCTCCATTATCCCAGTGGTAGCAGAGAGAAAGAGAATCGAGTATTGGACAGAAGAAATTCTTTCCGAGCTGCCTTTCGGCTCCTTAGGAAGCCACATTCACTAATGCATTACATATCATGTGCCAAACCAGCAACCATCCCCTCCCCACCATCGTAACTCCATACTGACCTGTGACTGGTGCATCTATGTCCAGCAAATTCTTTTCCTGGCGGAGAATTGAAGCTCCCTCTGTTATTATTCTCAAAGCAACGCTCTCTTCCAGTCTCCCTTCTTTCATAAGATGCGCCTTTAAGATATCCACACGGGGTTTTCCATCGTTATCGAACACTTCCTTAGCTGTGAGCCGGTGACTTGGAGGAAACGGGACAGCTGAGTGGAAAAAAACACAATAAATATCTGATCAGTTTTACAGTAAAGTCTCTGTTGCTGATAATGACGCATTTCAAAAGACATCTCTGCTGCAAAACAGCGCTAGCATGAGTTTTCTACTGCCTCTTAATTTGTGGTTTCAGTCGTACACAGATTAAAGATACCATTAACGTGCACGTATTCTGCAGGCTACATTATTCATGCATGCAAAACCAACTAATTCGTGCTTATAAAAATAGAGATGATGATTTAGGCCATATGAACAGGTAGATACATTCAAACAAGCATCCCAAAAGGCACGGGAATACCGGAGAAAAAAGGGAACGGAGCTTAAATTGCTTTAGCAGCACTACAGGACATTGATATAATGCCGGAAATAAATGGATAAATAGGAGGTATGAGGAGGGAGAGGATGGGGCCCGCATGGCTGGGGACACTTGTGTCCCCTGCAGGGTGTCCTGCTGGGAGCTCTGCCACATCGGGAGACATGGAACCCTAATGCAGCTGATCAATACATCTGTTAGCTCCAATTCTCCTCACAGAAGGACACAGTCCACAAATCGCATACACCATTGTAAGTCCAAGGCAAGAACTCTTCGCTTGCTCTACCAGAAGTAATAGAGCAGATAGTTATTTTCCACAGATTTGGGGGTTTTTGGCTCAGTGTTTTTTTGGTTTTGTGGTCCACTCGCTGATAGTCTGCTGGGAACTAGTGAATGTGGGTGTTTGCAATACAACGAAGCCCAAGTGCTCTCAGCCTTAAATGCGGGACGAAAAGGGGATGAGGTGACAGTTTACAACATCCCTGGTGCCACCAGGATTCTCCTCAAGCAATGACACCTACAGCCAACAATGAAGTTAAAATAGAGCCCTCAGCTCTGGAAAGCCTTGCTGTAGATCTGTGACAATCTTCTCAACCAACAAGAACTCCGAGACTGCTTTAAATTAGTTGGTTTCAAATGGTACTTCTATGGTAAGAGGCTGTTAAAGACCAAAACCTCATCTTGCTCTTCACAGTTACTGTGGTTAAGTGTATGCTACAATGCTCACAAAAATGAGGAGGATATGTGCTTTGTGAACCTGCCAGATACACCTATAGAAAGTCCTAATTCCTCAAAAGCAAGATGGCTTATACTTGAGCTATGAACGATCCATTATAAAACACAAAATAATCATTGTGAGAAAAAGGGAGGTGAGTGAGAACTCAGTGGTTCTTCAAAGGGAAAAACAACAACAACCACCACAAAAAACAGACAACAAACAAAAAAACCCCACACAAAACAACACAAAAAACCACAAGCCCAAAGGCCAGCTCATCCTAATGATCCTGTATTGAAAAGTAGATCTGTTACTTGTCTCCAATGAGTCTGGCTGGAGAAGCATGTATAATTAGCTACTATTACATTGAGGTAACTACCACATATGCATGTACACTAGAAGGAGTTTTTTACATGTATAAAGATAAAGCAAAACAGACAAGCAAGCAAACAAAAACTATCAAATGATACCCACTGGTTAAAGAGAAGAACATGGCACACACTGCAGCACTGCAAGAGCTCTGCAGGCAGGTTTCTAACATGTACCAGCGGCTAATTAAAGGAAAAAAGACACTGTTCCAATAGCAGATGATTAATTAGCAAAAACATGAGTGACTGAATAAGGCACAAATTGCATCTATCATGATGAGGATGTTAATTTTGTATGTACACACACAGAGCTTCCACAGAGGAACGACATCAGAAATGGTCACGTTCACGTGGAAGGCAGTTAACCATCATTCTTTACAGGTATCACCCACAAACGCCTGCATCAGACAATATCTTTCTATAAAGATAACAAACATTTAATTTACATTGCTTTATATATAGCAACGTTACCATCTCAATACACGGGTATCCATCAGCTTCTCCATATCCACTTTCTTTTTCTGATAATAAAACAGAGACCACGACAAAAAGCAAAGAAACAAAGTTTTTAACCCTTTACCCTCCTGAGATCTGAAAACACAAGAAAACACTTTTCAACCGCTCAATATTGATTATTTTTCTCTTATGCTTTCAGGTCTCTTGAGTGTGTTCCAGCAAATGGAGGAAAAGATCAACTTGCTATTGTACTGTTCTTGCAGGCTCCTGCAAAACCCATCTTACCCATAACGCAGCTACTGAAAAGGTCACACACATCGTTACAGTTCCTCTCAAATATTAAGCAGCCTCTCTACAACAAATAAATAAACCATAAAGAGCTGTGCTTAATTAGAGCGGCCCGTGTGCGCACACATAAATAAAATACAAGCATGTGGCAAAGCAAGCATTATTTTGTTTATATATTATTCATTTCAAAATGAAGCAGTACAGTAAATTAATACTCTCGGAGGAGGCTGCCCATAAGAAACACTGGCTTTCAGCAGTATTCAAGTTATCTTCCTCTGCAATGCTTGTTGTGTTATTTCATTAACTTACACGGTATTCTGCATGTAACTATGTTTATAGCACACCATACTTGTATGACAAATAGATGCTTTCCCCTCCATTTGCAGGGCAAACACACCAGTAACTCTCATCGCCTCAATACCCTATGCATTGTATTTGTCTGACGGCATTGGCAATTCTGCATTTTGAGAACATTCACACTATAGCAGTAGCTAGAGCATAAGTTATTAAATGGGTCAAGTGTTTACACATGCCAAAAAAAGTCAGGCCGCAGATTTATATATTTACATCTACTTATTCATAATATTCAGATTGAGGATACGTATTATTTTTACCACCTCAGAAAGTCCAACAGAACTGAGTTTGCAAAAGGCAGGAACATTTTTAATAGCTAAGCCTTTACAGGCTGGCTTTGAAAATCTATTCCCAAACTACAACATGGTTCAACACATGGTATATTCTTGGGCATTCCTGCTGAACAATAACAACACCCATAATGAAGTATTTACTATATCAGAGTTCCACATTTCCAGAAGGGCGAGTTATTTAGAGGACAAAGTTTATTTTCAATCTAATTATTTGTATCATAGCACTCATAATGCGCAAGTTTCTTTTGTCCACTTGAATTTTAGAGAGGAAAATGTCTCTACCCAGTTAAACAACGATATCCAACCGATTTTATGACAGCACAAGACTCAAATCAGAATTCTTTCTCAGTGGAATTAAAAGTGGAAATCACGTTCTGGTATTTTTTTAACAAAATCTATGAGTTTTCACGTTACATTAGCTGTCATTAGAGCAGGCACGCGAGATGTAAAGCCTGCCTGGAAGCTGCTCCTGACTCTGAAACATCACTGAAATCAGCTACCCCTTATGTAAAGATCAAGCTTTCACCTGCCATTTTAAGACAAGATGTATTTGAGGACTGTTTTTCACTAAATCTGCTCACCAGATGGCGAAAGTGTCAGAAATTAAAATCTGGGAAATAAACCTACAATATAAAATAATAAGAAACTATGAGGATTCCTATAGAAATTTAGCATTATTTTTTCCCCATGGCCAAGAAGCTCTTGCAGTGCCATCACAAATGCTCACAGCTGTACTTGTTTAAAGACATATTTAAATCAATGTCACTCAAGAACAAGGTGTTGCTTCACAGAAAGCTGAGGGTAAGACAGTCAGTACTACATAAAGAACCAACAAAAAGAAGGTGCTGTTGCATGAAGTCACCTTAGAGCAACAGCACCGGTAAACCAAATTGGGAGCAGACAAGGGGGTCATTCCTCAACAAGGCCCACATGTACCGAATTTACAGAGAAAACAAAGAAAATAATTCTTTTGGCAATATCTCAGCTCTTCCGAGTTGGGTGGGACCCACAGGACCATCGAGTCCAACTCTTGTGCCTGTATGGACAACCCCACAGGTCACACCGTGTGCCTGAGGACGTTGTCCAGTCTCTTCTTGAACACTGTCAGGTTGGGGCTGTGACACCTCCCTGGGAGCCTGTTCAGTGTCCAGCACCTCTGGGTGGAGAACCTTTTCCTCATGTCCAACCTAAACCTCCCTGGCACATCTTCCTGCCATGCCCTTGGGTTCTATCATTGGTCACCAGAGGGAAGAGGTCAGCACCTGTCCCTCCTCCTCAGTATTTACCCAAGATCACTGACCCCTCTCCATGTAACATGTTGGGGAGGAGCATCTTTCTTGAAGAACAACCACAATGGAGAAGCTTAATCGCTGTTGAAGCCACAGCCATTTAACAATTCTAGTCCTTGGTACCATCAGCAGAACGTACGACAGGTTGGCAAGGAAACTGCTTCACAGAAGATGGAGATGAGCCTTGTTAGGACAATTTCATGACATACGAAGGTTTGAAATTTAAAGAGAAAATAACAAAAGATGCTCCATCAAACATCCCAGCTCTGATGACTATTTTTAATATCTTCTAACATTTCAGTTATAACTGGAGAACACAATAACAAATACAGAATTGCCTGAGAGAAGCTCACCTAACTTTGGACAGAAGCTACGCTAGGAAGGGATTCCTAAAAGGAACGGCTATGTCAACCGCGCACTGTCCCCAGAATAAACCACATAATGTCCCTGACATATTGCCAAGTTGTTTCCAGATGCTAAGGCACTCAGCGTGGCCTTCTAATCAATAGGTTTCACACCTTCACCCCTCACATTACATGTCCTAGGCCAACCCATTGGAGCACACTGCAAGCAGTCCTCATGTAGCATAACCCTGTGATACCTAAGCAGGGCAAACTCTTTACACAGAACACTTTTGCAGGATTTAAGCCTCAATCTTGCAAAGGAAAGAACAAATCTCCCCAACGTAGCACTTTGTTACTCCACAGGAGAAGGTGCATCCAACTGGTTGCAAATCCAGGACCGCACGTCAGGCCAGGGCCTGTTTTGTTATCTCTCAACAATGTGGACGTATCTTTGACAAAATGCTCCTGTCTCAACTACCTCAACCATTTCAACAAGTATACATGGACCTTTTTGCAAACAGTTGAGTGGCAGAGCAGAGAGGAAGGGCACTGAAAGTCACTTGGAACCACAGAACAGGCCCGAAATCCTGTCATTTCTGTCAAATTACCGGCTGAGGGGTGCAGTGGGTTGGCCCTGGCTGGACATCAGGTGCCCAACAAGCTGCTCTGTCATCCCCATCCTCAGCTGGACCGGAGAGAGAAAATACAACAAAAGGATCAATATAAGGACAGGGAGATCACTCAGGAATTATTGCCACAGACAAAACAGACTCAACATCTTAAGTCACCACACAAACACACAAAAATCCATTTGAAAAACAAAAAAAAGCACCCACCAATACAGGATTTAATATTCGTTATATTAAAGGACAGGGAACCTTAAAAACCCTGAAGAAAAACTTACATAAAGGAGTTCTTCAAAAGGATTAGAGCAGTGACACATGATTCCTAGTCTGGGCTCAAATGAAGAGGAATAAAACACACAGAGGCCTGGGTAAACACACAGAACTCCCTTGGTGGCTTGATTTCCATCTGGTGTGACATGTACCCATTTCAACCCTCCTGAACACTTCTACAATAAATTAAAGCATTGATATCAGTAACACACAAATTCAGATTACTGTAAGCAGCCAAATCTAACCTTCAATCATTATCAAACAAACAGTAATAAAAATGTTTTTCAGTTTCTCAAAAAAACTTGAACAAAATAGTGACAGAAGAACATTTACATGCAACAGACACATCAGAGAGCATACCCTGAGAACCTAGGAAAGGGTTTTAAAGAGTTGTCTGAAAGAAAATCCTCATAATTGCAAGAAACAGGTCTGTTTGAAATGTAAGATTGTAGATTATATGCTTATTTACTAACAGCATTCCCAGAGCATCTCTTGGCCAACTACTGGAACAAGCAAACAAACCCTATCAGTCTTACAGAGCACAAAGCAATATGCACCCCTACAAAATACTACAAAAATATACCCTTTCCCTGTGTTTGAGATCATACACAAGTATCTTTGACATTTATTATCCCCTCCTGCCCACAGTTCACGGATTAAAAAAACTACAAAATAAAAAGGAAAGACTCGGTTTTACAGGAAACTTTCCCAGTTAGGACCAACACACACGGCTAAACTGGAAAATGTGATCGTAGCTTCCTGGCCTCACCAGCAAAGTTTGTTTTTCTACTTTGTGTGTTACACCCAAGTTTTTCCATAGGCCTCCAACTGCATACTGTTGAGTTTTGTTTTTATTAGCTTTTGGAACAGAGAACAATAATTATCCAGAGTCTAAATTCCTTTATAGGAACAACTCATTTGGAGAAAACAAAGTCGGGGGAAAAAAAAACCCTGTAACAATGGAAAATACCAAAGGTCTTCCAAGACTTAGATAAGAAATCAGACACGCTCCTCCATCCCCCAAAATACTTGAGTGATGGATAATAGTGAACTCTTACCATAGAAAAGAAATCTCTCCTAGCTGGAAGCAATTAGGAAGTGATCACATGTGAAATTATTTCAGTCTATCAGGAAAAAATAATTGATTCTAGGACCTGAATAACCTTCAGGTGTCAATACACATTATGGCATCATCATCTTCTTTCTGGCTCAACCTACTTCAGCCAGTTGACACTACCAAATTTCAGCCTCTTATCTGGCAAAGTACAAAAGGTAAATGTACAAAATGCACAAAAAGTGTCTGCAAAGGAACTGCAGACAATTCCTCACCTAGAAACTGAAGTTGTAGCTGAGACCTCTCATGACTTTCAAGCATAATTTGGTACTGGGACCAAGCTTGGTCCTAAGTCAGCTTAGCTTTAAGGTCTAACTCAAAGTCTCCGGCGGGATGTGAAAGGGCAGAAAAGCAAATATCCTTTCCAAAGCTGCTCCATCAGGGAAAGGTTTAAACACACTGAATATTTAGCTTCAGAAAGTTGACCACTGTCTGGCATTAGTCACACGAATTTGTTAAAACCAGTCCTAGAAGGAGAGATGAGGAAATGCAGGTAGAGCAGCCTTCACTTGCGGACATTCTGGTTTTAAAACACTGCTTAAATGCTACATTACAGAAGTTGCCGTGATTAAATGTCAGCCTGCAGAAGGAGCTTCTGGAACCAGAAACACCAGCTCACCTCTGGCTCCTTCAGTAAAGTCAAGAAGCTGCTCAGCAGGCAGAGCACACGGAAATTCCTGCTGGCATTATAAACTAATCCTTTAGAAATAAAATAAAATAACATAAATAAAATAAAATAATCTTGTATTTCAAATTTCGGATGTCTTGGCATCTAGCAATTGATACCTTGCCCAAAGAGCCCTCAGCCTACAGGACAGAGACAAGGGGACAGGGACAGTAACAGAGCTCCGTACTTCACCACTTGCATCCAGGCTCTAAGCTGCTAATGCTGACCAAAGGACTTGCAAGTAGCATCTTTGAATGATATAAGCTTTATTAATTTATTTTTTAAACACAAAGCTTAGGGAAAACAAGCAAACAAAACACCCAAACACCTTGCTGAAGCCAACAAGCATCAGGATGTGACGAACATTTAAAACATTCCTGCCTGAACTATTCCATGCAAACTAAATCAAAAACTCGTGCTGATCTGTAAATGTTAAACCTGGTTTATTATTTTGCTGGTCATGAGACAAGCACAAAGAAGCAGATCCATAGCAGCACTTCATAAATCTGTCAGGCAAGGCCAAAGCTGTATAAATTAAAGAGTAAAGCCTTACAAATAGAAATATGTACACGAACCAAGTGCAGCGGGAGCCAAATTAACCTTAAAAAGTAGCTGAAAACAGTTCATTTTTTGTTTCTGGAGGGGGTGCTGTTGGTTGGGTGGTGGGTTTTTTTATTCCCAAATGGCTTTCCTTGTTCTAGCAGCATTTTTGCATTTGACATAAGTTTTAAAGCAGTATACTTCTGCACGAGAGAACCTATACTGACTCATACTGGTTTACGCTGGTCAAGCTCTACATATATTAATGCAAAAAACATCATTTCAGGATCATATCTAAACTGAATTCTGCTCATTCATCCATAACCAACACAGAAGAAGCACAGGATAGGCATAAAAAAAATGCACCTGATCATATAAGAAAACTAATTTGTGCCAGGTTACACCTATTAATGGATCCAATAGCAGCCCTCTCTTGTTTACAGGTCAGGTCATATATATGGAAAAACAGCAACATAAGAAGTCATTTAAAAACCAAACCAAACATACCACACAAACACCACGGTCTTTACTAAATACCCAAAGACTATTTCAATGACCCCAGTTCAAACAAGAATGTTTAACAGGGAAATTTGGCCCTTGGTTTTCAGAACAGGCCCGAGGAGAAAGCAAAAGGCCCTCCACAAGTGATGGTGCCTTTCCCTCCCAATGAAAGTAATGGAAGTTCTTCCAGTACGTTGTACGAACCGCTTCCCAACGACTTGTTCTTTTTCCAACACACTCAAAGAACTGATTCTCTTGTGATGCTATCACAGTTCACATAGATCAATGCTAAAGATGTTGGACCACATCCACCACCGCGCTGTGCCGCTGCAATGCCATTAAACAAACCTTCCTAATCCAGCACTAACAGATCACACTGTAAGCTTGGAAACGGGGCTCACCGTGCTCTCCATGTCTAAATAAAACTTACCAAGCTAAACCCAGTGACACTGGCATTCATCTGCAATAACATGGCTGTGAATCAGCCCAGGTATTTCTATTCAGTTTTCATGGCTCGTCTCCACCATGGACTGTCCGCATGGAAATTCTGCTCTGGACCCATCTCCAAAGCATATTTATTTCCATCTAGTGATGTGGACTGCCGTAGAATGTTGTTTTTCTTTAAAAATAGCTCACGCAGGATTGCAAAATAAAAAATTAAAAGGAAAGGTTTTGTTGATTGGACCATTATGTACTTTAATAGGCTTTTTTTTAAACTGTTCTGGGCTTTATCTGGGTGTACGTGGCAGTAACAGAGTTCCAAAGCACTCAGCATAAGCTTCTAGTCCTGTATTTAAAAGGACATTTAATCCGAATCCTCCTTTTATTTATTAAAGATGCTTTTATACTTCTTTTGTAAACCGTATCTTCCCTCAGATCTCAAGTGCTGCCTAATAAACATGTTGGATAAAAATAAAACTGTCTAAACTTATCATTTTGCTGATACTCTCTGAAACATCCTGTTCCTAAGCAGAATATTGGCTTTTTTTAAAAAAGGTTCCACTTAAATATGAGAAGAAACTTCTTCTCAGTGAGGGTGGCAGAGCCTGGCCCAGGCTGCCCAGGGGGCTGTGGAGTCTCCTTCTGTGCAGCCATTCAAACCCGCCTGGACCCCTTCCTGTGGAACCTCAGCTGGGTGTTCCTGCTCCATGGGGGGATTGCACTGGATGAGCTTTCCAGGTCCTTTCTGGGATTCTGTGAAGCACCATTAGCCAGAGGAGAAGCCACAGAAGCTATTTCTCACAGAAATACTAAACTAGATCTATTCACCAATGGATTTCAAATGCTAAAACGAGCCCACACATTTCCACTGGTTCTTCATCTCTCAAGACCATTCACTCACTGTATTACCAAGAGATGAGCTTCTCTGTAAGGTCCATAAGATTCTTTTTAATTGAATTATCTTAGCAAGAAACAGGAATTTATCCATCTGAAATACCATTATACTGACATCACTGATGTAACTAATATAGTTGGCCTACTAAATTATTACCATCATGAAGCAAAGCAGCGTAAGGCTAAGCAGGACCTAGAGAAGCAACCTATAACCACAACCCAGCACCAAGAAGCCACCCAGCACATACAATCTGCAAACACACCCGTTGGTTTTTCTGTTCTGTTAGATGCATGACTTTATTGCTGCAAACCACCTTGACTCAAAGCAAACAACTCTGACTTAAGTGGAACGTGGGATCATTAGTGCTTTTATTGAAATATCAAGGGGCTAGTTCCTGCTACTTGTAAATGAAAGCAGCATCTTGCCGAGGCTGCAGTTACTCCTCACACTGAACAATGGGTTTGCATTAAGCATATAATAAAGACGCAGATAAAAGATACCTCACAACTCAAACGAGGGAGGACAAGGTGGGACTAGGCCAGAGAATTCAGTGGTTCTTGGTTCATACAAATGTCCCCACCAGAGCAAGATGGGCAGCAGAAAGGTGAGAGGAGCTCAGGGGGGAGAGAAAACTTCCCAGCCTGGACAAGCAGTGGGAAAACAAGATGGGGGGGAGTAGGAAAGAGAGTTTGGGTGCTCAGCACCTCCTGGAACAGATCTGTGACCACACACAGAGGACTTGCTCCTGTTTGATTCAACTCCTTCACATTTGTACGTACACACGCAGTTTTAATAAAGCCTGGGGAAACAATCAACAAAAGTACCCCTCACGCTTTTTATTTCTCTACACAAAACAATCGCTAAGACCTCTTGGCGTACAGTTGGCCTGTGAGATGGAGTGAAAATACCAATGTAAAACCTGGCAAGGCATCCAAAATTTAGAGATATTTAGGTTTTGGAATTGTTGTAAGCTCGACCTGTGATTTGGTAACACACGTAGAGCAAAATCTCTGGGGCGACGCTGTGCGCTGACTGATGCAACCCCAATGAGGCCTGGTGAAAACATCACAGAAGGAGCAAAATATTTGCTGCATCTCTCAGCTGAACCTCCAGCGGGGATTCTGCAGATGCTTGGTATTTACTCACAAGAAGAGCACTTCAAACCGCCTCTGTCAAGGTGCGCTATGGCTCCCTCCATGGTAAGAGGATTAACGCCTTTGCAAAGTGATTTGTTGTTCAGAGCAAGGGCAAAGCTCGCCTAGTTTCGACCATATGTGAGAATGACATTAAAAATAAAGGGTACATAATATCATTAACTGGAAGATGGAGTCGAAATATCCACCTTACTGACGTGAAGATCTGCACAGCCAGTACCTCAGCTTCACTTCTCTGAATATGCTGTGACCAAGGCAACAGTTACTCCGGGGAACAGCGCAACAAAAGGTTTCACCTTTAAAACCTACAGAGCTCTCTCAAATGAAGAATTTGCCCTCCACATTTTCAAAATCAAGAGGTTTTGTGTTTGTTGCTTTTTTTAAAAAATAACTTCAGCTCTGCACAAATAAAAAGAATTCAAAAAAAATGCATTATTATGCTTCCTGATATGATTTTTAACTTCTGTTACCCTGCACCATCTGCAGCAAATGCACAAGTAAGGTGAACAAAGACTGCACGTGGACCTGAAATATTTATTATACTTATCTGTGCACAATTATTCTAAACAAAACACTCTGGTATATTTTGTATTTAACAGACAATCTATTAAGGAAATAATGTACACCACAGTGTTATCACGGCATACTCGTGATATTCTTGTTAGACACTCCTACATGTTTAATACTAAAGGAGTGAATTATGATTACAGAAATTGTAATGAATTTCTATGCCTCCATGCTCATGTTTGCATGTACGTTCCTACACACAGGTAAAACCTACAGAGGTCAGAGAGCTATTAAAGCTATAGAGAACTAGAAAGAAATACCAAATGCTGTACCAGCTTTCATCTCCTTCACACAAAACACCCCACATCATGCACAGCTGAGAAATTAGCAAACCTAGAGGTGCGTTTTTAACAGGTAACACCTCGTGCAGACGTGAACAACCGGTCACTTCTGAGAGTGCCGCCCTAGGACATTAAACCAATCTTGTAAAAGTTTGAGGAAAGTGTGTGTCTTGAAGTCTCACCGCCACAAATGAGAGATTCCAGCTGAATTCAAAGGGTAATGGACACTAATCCACACGCTCCCAAAAGCCTCAAGGATCGTATCCAGCAAGGCTCCTAAACTATAATAACTCGATCAATACAAATTCAAGTACAAACTCCCAAAAGCACGTTACCACCAGAAATATCGATTCCATTTGAACAAGTTTTTGAGGGAATGGGTAAAAAGAAACACATCTTGGGGCTCTGAGTACCCCAGGCAATTTGGATCCTCCAGATCCTTCTAAAAGGTGTATTATACCCAAAGAGCAGACCAAAAGATACCCCTTAGTACAGGCTACCTTCATTTTGACCCAAAGCACTAGAGCAGGGGTGTCAAACACCTTCACTGGCCACATCAGCCTCGCGGTTGCCTTCAAAGGGTCGAATGTAATTTTAGGATGGTGTAAAGGTAACTACTTCTGCATTTCTTTACTACTTCTACATATGCACTACAGCAACCTCACCTCTGTTCAAAGGTGCCTTCAGCCAAGCCATTATCTTCAGGAGCAATATTGCCCTGAGAGGAGAACACAAATGTTCTATGGGCAGCCACCGGGTAGCTCCAGGTTTGAAGTATTAAAATACCCTTTTTTATCACCACAAAACTCGAGGGAGAAGGCGAACCTCTCGAAAGCCCTCCCTGTTTCACACAAAGTGCCTGTACAAACAAATTAAACCGGGTCAGACATCGCAAAGCACCCAACTGAGGGACAGACGCTTGGCTCCTCCTTACCCTAAGGGGCCCTTTTTGATCAGGTTTTAAACTCTCGCCCCATTACAAAAGTCTCCAAAACGCAACCAGAAAGGTACAGAATACTTTTGTTTCCCATTTAATAAACTATTTTTTTAAACAAGTTTTCCAGCACAGAACAAATTAGGGAGACAACAGCAGTTCCCAGCCCTCCCGTTCTGCTAACTATTCCTCTGGAATGCTGCTAGAGAGCAGAAAAGATATTTAAACTTGCTTCTGCACTTCTTTATAGTCTTTTCATATTAAGCAGAGTGGAACGGCTGCTTTTCCTGACTCAACTACAGCTTTTCCAGAATGGCCTACAGTATTTCCTCATAAATGCAACTGAGTTGCATTATTAATACATTGCATGTGTATGTATATATATATATATATATGTAATACACATCAGCAAAAAGATGAAACACTCCAAATTCTAAATAAATGTATAAATAGAGTCAATAGAGATCAATAACCACCTCTGTATTAGGAATAACCTTTTTCTCCAGAGCATGTTATGACTGGAGACACAAACGCGTTTTTCTATCCTTGTTAAAACAAGCCCCTTGTAGGCTACATTGGAGATGTCAGAACAAAAAAAAAAAGCTCTATTTCAGACCAGAATACTTACACAGCCCATTATTCCGGTTCTAGTTCTGACAGGGAGGAAAGCACTTGTTTTTTACCATTCACGTCACACTTTTCCAGCACCATGTGTCTAAAAAGCCTGCAGAATCTGCCTCCCCATACACTAAGACACACTGTAAGTATTATTAGCCATCTCAATGGTACTTTACCATAAAATAAAGCTGTATTTTTCA
Organism: Patagioenas fasciata; assembly: GCF_037038585.1. NCBI lineage: Eukaryota > Metazoa > Chordata > Aves > Columbiformes > Columbidae > Patagioenas > Patagioenas fasciata. The sequence goes on along the minus strand of NC_092523.1, from coordinate 76,530,083 downwards.
CTATTGCTTGAGACTTACTTAACAGAACTAATAACTCCTGCCATCCAACATGTGCAGAGTCTCAACGGGAGCAGTGATTTGCATCTAATCCGGTTTTGGAAACATGTCCCTGTGTATCTTCTGAAGTCTAATTCAGGTGTTTTTATTACAATGCAATAAACTACTGCGGTAGCAGGGCAGGGAGATACGACTCTCAAAAATCCCACTGGCACTCCATGTGTAACTTGTTCTGTGCATTCGACCACCCATTCACAGCCACTTCATCTGTTAGTTCGTTGGGGCTAGGTTTTTGTTTGGCTGGTTTTATGGGTGTTTTGTTTGATTTTATGTTTTGGTTTGGGTTTTTGGTTTGTTTTGCCCTATTGAGAAACATTTCCAAGAACCAATCCATCTTTGAATACATAAGTATCACAATTCAGTCCGATGTGTATTCAAAGCTCCACAGAGTTTGGGGTTCTGCTTTTCATTTTGGCAGGGTTGATCTCCTTCTATCACAGCAAGGAGGTTTCTGTGAACGCAAACTCATTTTTGGTTAAATTAACACAGGCCTACCAAGACCTGTGGATGCTGCTGGGCCTAGGCCTCACAAGTTCCTGACCAGAACTCGTAGGCTTCAGCTTCTTGAACCATTTTCCAAATAATTTTACCAAATGATTGAATTAACAGGGGTCTGTGCCACACGGCCACGGTCCCTCTGTCTCTTCTTAAGGTACGAAGACAAACTCCGCAATTATCTACTATATTACTTCTGTTAGGGCCTCCAGAAGTAATGCACAGCAACAGCCATAACACACAGACTGTGGAAAGAGTATTTTTCACCTCATAACTGGAAAGTTGTTCTAGATTTCATAAAAACTACAGTCATTATTTGCTTAAAGTTTCTTCCTTCCCGCATTTCCTTCAAACTTTGTTAATCTCTGACTGCTCAGCTCATAAACCACATCTGATCTTTTTAAACAGATACTTTGTTTTCCTGAATACCTTTAAAGAACAGTTTTCAACAAAATCATCGCGGTTTTGTTGGACAAGGCAAATGCAACTTTATTTTCTAACAAAAAGGACGGTGAAAGATGGGGTAGAATATCTGGTGGTGTCCTCTGGAGAAAAATGCGGAATGTCCTACAATGAATTAGAAAAATTGGTTCAAAAGCACTTAGAACAAGAAGAGGCTGATTTTCCAGCAATAACTTGCTTGGGTAACTAATTCAGTATTCGCACTGTAAGACTGAGAATAATGCAACAACTACATTTTAGATGCACATTTAACTGGCTGCTCCATCAGGTCTGGGCTGAGTCCATGAATCGCTTACTTTCCAGCATAATTCACATTACAAATAAGATCCGCTGACCTTTTAGAGGGAGCAGGGCAAAAATAAGAGCAAACCAAAGTCTGGTTGAACTACAAGGACAACTTTTTAAAGCACAAGTTGAGGCATTTTCAATTATCTTTTATCAAATACTCAGTGAAACAGAGGAGATTACATTAAGTGCACTTCAGCTGAATCATTTTCTGCAGAATGAAGCAGTCGCAAATTGCTCGGCAACTTGATAAAGCATAGAAAATCCTGCCCTTCTGTCATGAAAGTGAGAGGCAAATATAAATGTATTATATATTACATTCATACGGCAAAGGCTTTTCTAAGATTAATATTATCTTAGCATTAAGAACATAAAGATACTAATGTTTACTAAGTAGGATTTAGCACACAAGAAACAAAATCCTTTGTGCTTAATTTCTTGAACGTGTATTAACAAAGTCCAAGACCGCCTCTGGGAATTTCCCAAAGCAGCAGAGAATCCATCCCTTATCCAGACACGGGCAAGTCAACAAGCTCAAACCCACATTTCTCAAGTTTTATCATAGTAGATCACGTTGCTGTCACAGAATAACTTTCACATTTTTCTTAGTTTCAAGATTAGACTAACAATAATCTCAAGGGTTGCTGGACTAATTGCACCGTCCCCCAAAAAGCCATAACGTGCGTCTGAAAGATGTGCCCCAAACTACCTTCTGCTCCCCTATTGTAGTTTCCATCCTTCATCATGCCAGTTCACTATAGCAAGTCAGAATTAAACTTTATAAAACAGATAATCAAATTAGCTTTCAGTGCTGTTTTTGACTCCAGTATTGATGTCGTTTTCTGCCTGAGGCACCTAATATTATAAAAAGCCTCTCAACCTGAAAACCAAATGACACAGCTGCGTGAGGCCACTTATCACACTTTAAGGCCTCTGAGTTCCAACTCAAACCTGTTTTACGGTTGTGCCCTAAGGGATGCACCAAAGAATCACAGTAAGTGGATATCCAGTCCTTTTTCACTATCTGAAGATCTTAAAACCCACGTCACTGTCCTAATCACTTAAAGATATTTAAATATTAAAATGAATACTTAATGGCAAATTCAAAAGGAGAAATTCTACATTTAAAGCTTTACGGTCAAACTTAATAGCTTCTGATTGAACTCCTTCGGGGGAGGAAAAAAATCCTACTTACTAAATTTTCAGTCTTACAAAAACGCTATTTCTAAATGACTTAAGTCCTACGCTTACACTTGGTATGTTGGTGGTATCGCTGTCACAATCTACCCTGCCTATAGTCAGGGGCAGATATGCATGGAGATCTGTTAAATGGAACTGCAAACCTCATCAGTGATCATCGCTTGAATTGGCAACCTCAGCTGACAGGACAAACAAAACAGCGCTGAATTGATGGTTTCGGTATTTCTCTCCTCTGCAGGCAGCCAAAATGATCTGACACATTTATGCGCATCAACTTTAGCAGCAGATGTCAAGCAAGTTAAGTTGTTTGTCTATTTTTCATCCCGCTTCATGCTTAAAATCTTCCAAATGGAATCCCAGAACATTTCCTGGCTAGAAACCATGTATGAAGCCATGATTTCAAAAGGGAAAAAATAATTGTTTGGCCTAATTCAGCAGGCAAGAAGAAATCATTGCTCCTCACAGCAAATGCAAGGAAGGGCATGATGAATGAGCTTTCTGAGGTTCAGAGAGTCCAAGAGAATGGAAAGAAATATGTATATCCCTCTTTTCCACATGAGGGATTGTGCTTTATTTTATAATGTCACACCACAGATAAAACGTATTCTGCAATACTGAGCTGGTTTCCACACCATTCCCTCTTCCCCCAAACTTCACCCTGGAATTTCTGGGATGCACAATGGACTGCATCCAGATCAGCTCTTCCCCATGGGATTCCCCAGTAACCAGATGGACATACTGAAATCAGAACTCCAGCAATGCTCGCATCTACAGCAACTCAAAATAGGTTAGATGGGGTTGATTTGTGTTTGCATTACACACATTTCAGTGCAAAAGGCCTGTTTCCCAGTGCACCGGGCAGGCTCACTCTTCTCCAGAACTGAAAATAACCCTTGAACATCTGGTTGATTGCATTAGCTCAGCACTCCAAGGTTTGCCACATTCCCCTTCAGAGACTCCACCAGGAAAACTCCTAACAACTTTTCCTCCCAATATATATGTATTTCCAATTAGAATCATTGTCTTCCTCTGAGGAAGAAGTATTTGTAACATCGCATGTCAGTCTGCAGAGGTTTTAGCTGTTGTAGCACGGGGATATCTGGGGTTTGGGGTAAAGTTTTGGTTTCCTTCAGGGTTTTTTTGTTGGTTGAGGTTTTGTGGGTTTTGGCGTTTTTTTTGCTTGTTTGGTTGGAGTTTTGATATCTATTAGCACAAAAAACCCCCCATAGATATCTAACATTTACTATGTTTATGTAAACAAGCATCACAATCATAATACAATCAACCTTTTTGTTAGATCAGGATTAACTCCCACTTGTAAAACTAGAGGAATGGAAACACCTGAAGCTGAGGAATTTCCTGAGCCAAATATGGTCTTTGTACTTGCTCTCAATCGACTTCTACCTCTCAGATTTTTAATCCACTTTTTGAATTCCTGCAAACTTCCCCCATAGCTTACCACAGCGTTCAGAACTGCTTGTGAAGACAGTGCTATAGTTTAACTGAACTGAGGGTTTGTCCAGAACTGCTCCAAACATTTCAGATGTAGGCACACCGTTGTACAACCATGTCTTAGGACTTGTTCTTCGCCTTTCCCCTATTAACGCCTCCCATTTCATTTGCCGTGCGTTACTCAGCCCTATGGAGCATCAAGCTCCTGCCTTCCTAGAGTTTTACCCATGGGAAGATGATCCTGGAGCGACAACTAAATGACAAGAGCCAGGTCAGAGCCTCGCATGGTAGAGCTGTAGTCTTCTCATGTTTCCCATGTGCACACTCACATCCCTCTGCGTTGAACTTCATTTACAGTTTTGTGGCTTCATTAGGCAGGGCTGTAAGTCAGCCGTGCAATCCTTTAGAGCTGGCCTTTTACTACCCTGAATAAACGAATACTTCATTACCTCACTGTTCACCTGCTCTTCTAGATCATTCATACAGCCAACACAACAGGGAGCAGAAATCTCATTTTTCCAATGCTTTTGACGAGGTTTCCAGCTTTCCACAGCTGACACTGCCTATTCCAGAGTGTATTTATACTTGGAAGTTACCATTTCATTTGACATTTAGGGCTACAGAACACAGTGCTTTTCTGCAGGGGGGGAGGAGGGGAAACCACACCACACTGTCTTACTCATACTCTTCATTTTTGGCAGTCTCCCTCAGAAACACTTTATCTCATCACAAAGATCATTATCCTGAGATGCTGCAGCCTGCGTGCAAGAATGAGCTATGTGCCATTATGTCCCTCACAGTAACGGACCCCATTCCAGCTCCGCACTGTTACGACACATCGCACTTTGGCCTTATTTTATGGCTCTTGACTCCATTAAGAATGACAGTTTGATCTATTCTCAGGAACTTGGCTCAAAGGGAATGCAAAATAAGGAGCTCCAACTTGAGGATAAGTACTGAGCCATGCTACTTGGAAAACTAGAGCATGATTATTTAAATGTCATTTTTATGCAAGAAAAAGCTTTTTCCGTGCTTAGAACACACATTTTGGCTTTCGCCCGGCGATCTTCCATTCCGTTTCATAAAACTTCAAGTCTACTAGCTACTGCAGTCTCCTTGCAAAATGAACTAACAATTCAGTGGGTCTCCTGCCCCGTTGAACTCTAAAGGATTGGGGATTTATTTTTAAAAGAGTTCAAAAAACACAGATTGGCAAACCTAGTGAGATATCACACATTGGAGCAAGGTAGCACCTAACAGGAAAGAGGAAAAGCCATCAAACAGTTGGGTGTTTAGACTTGAAAGGAAGCCTGACTTAGCAGCTTATGCCTAACAAGGAGACTGTGCAGGGCTTGCAATTAAATTACTGAAGACTAATAAAGGAGAAATGTCTCATAAACTTGGTGTACATGGTTGAAGCTTAGATTAATGTCTAAGACCTAACAGATGAAAGACAAAATTGACAGCCACACAAGTCAGTAATAAAACTCCCGCTCAGTATATCTTGGTTTCATGCAATATATACAGTAAAAGATAATAATGCATTTTTCCTCTGCATCCAAGTTTCAGCAGCAGATACTTTTTTAATGTCATAAAGAACAGGTATAAACAAAAATCCGGATGCAAGTGTTATAAAGCTTATAGGAAAGAAAGAAACCGCCACACTTAAGGTAGTTATTTCTCCTATACAATAAAGAATCCTAACTGTTCCTGCTGCTAGTACACTGCCCTAGTCTCCAACACTTCAACATTAAATGTTATCAAACATTTCAGAAGAAAACATGAGAGGTCAACCCTGGAAGGCGACAACACAGACGGTATTACGGACAGAAATTCAGTTCTGCATCGCAGCCCGTTCCCATCTCCTACATGGGACAAGCAGTGGTGAGGTTCACCCCAGCCCTCTAATTACAGCAAGGGAGAGCTGGTGCCACACCTCGGTGTGCCTCAGTACTCCTTCTGTTCAGACTCCTCCTCATCACCATTTCAGAGGCACGTACAGAACATTTGGCTGCCAAAATATTTATTTTAATGACTTTTCAACCCATTAAAACACGTTTGTTGTGTTATCATTAATAACCTCATCACACTTTTACAGTCTTTCACTGGTAGCGCGCTCTCCTAGGTAGTGCATTATATTTTCCGCACCTCAGTATGAGGAGGGGAGAGGAAATTATCTGAGAAGTGTAAGCACGTGGCACAAAGGACACGAGCAGCGCTGGGTAAATGAAGTTTGGCTTCTCAGAGATGCGATGCCCGCACGGTTCTCCCCATTCCCTCCAACAGTACACAGGTTCTGATGCTCTGTTAGCTTGCACCGTTTCGTTGCTTTAGCCCAGCAGGGAGGGGAATATCAGCAAAGGGAAACTGCAGGGGAGGATGCACGGAGGTCAAACAGGAGGAAGATGAAACCAGAAGAGGCAGCAGCCTGTGCTCCAGAGTTCCCTGTCACTCCAAATAAAGCGGTTGCAGAAAATCCAGCGCCGCAGCATGAACTGATAAATGTGACTGAAACAGTCTTATATTCATTTTTTAATCTTGGTCTGTTCACCGTTTTCATTAATCCTGTACTGTTTGCCATTTGTATCTTTAGACTCTCACAAACAGGAGATGTGTTGAAGCCAAGGGCTGTGTCCAGTCGGGTTTTGAGCATCTCCAAGCATGGGGACTCCACAACCTCTCTGGACAACCTGTGCTTGACAACCCTCACAGTAAAAGGGCTTCTTATGTTTAAACAAAGCTCTCTGTATTCCATTATACACCCACTGCCCCTTCTGCTGCCCATGGGCAGCTCTGAGCAGAGCCGGGCCCTGTTGTTGTTATTGCCGCTCATGGGGTATTTTATTTATACACATAGCAAGAGTCCCCCTGAGCCTTCTCACCTCCAGGCTGAAAACCAGATCACCAACTACGATGACAAATGAACCAAGCTTTCAACTTCAAAGTTCACAGAATTGGCCAAAAGGTAACAAAATGCATGGAAAACTGAGTTACAAACGTCGATTTAATTTTGAGTGATCTGTGCTCTGGCTAACCAAAACTCAGCTATCCCCACTCATATTCTGACACACAGAGATACTGGTATTCTCACACTGAGAACTGCTCGCCAAAGGAAACTGGCACAAGGAACATTTATATTTTTCTTTAATAAAAAGAAGAATAGCTACAAGAAGAAAGTCAAATGTGAAAAACAGTTCCTTCCTTACTCAAGACTTGGAACTCAGTGGCACTGAAACAGGAGCTAAAATTCAGAGGCAAAGGGAAAGCGTAGCACAAAGGGCTTGAAAAACAGGGAGGTCAGGGCAGATGAAAAAGAAGCTCTTCGGAGAGATTGCGGTTGTGATCATACACTGACAGTGGTACTGTAATATATATTTAAACAACAGCTGAGCAGGTATTCACACTTCAGGAACACCTTGTCTGTAAGCTCTAATCTAGTACTGACTTTATGTCATCTGCTTTGTGACAATCCCACTGTCCTTCCTAACAAAGCTGAAACCTATAGGAGAAGGTGCTGGATTCTCTTCTGACTCAGGCATCATTAAAAGAGCTCTTTAATTGCAGAAACTCCACAAAACTCTACTAAAAATACATACTACATGTATATTTTTCATGCTTCAGGCTATGACTGAAAAGTTGGCAATTAAAAGCCGAGACAAAACAAAATTCTTATTTTTACCTGCAGACTAAGCAAGCTTGTTCTGGACAGTCTCTTAAAAGAAAGCATAACGCAATCATGATCAATCACGCTTTCAAAAACATCTGTTGCAAATAAAGTTCCTCGATGTGAGTTAGGAAAAAGAAAATCTCACCTCTAAACATCTAAAATGTTCTTGTGTCACAAAAAATATTACTTAAAATCACCCAGGGCTAAACACATAGACAGAATCAGTCGCCCAGTTGTCACTGTCACACAGTTAAAACATGAAATAACACACACATTTAACAATAAACCTAGAACTGCTTTGTCATTATATATTAGACCACAGCAAATAGTCTTAAAAGAAGCAGGAAAAGCAATACAAGTTGGACAATGCCTCAGTCACACGGTGTGAATTTTGGGGTTGTCAATGCAGGGACAGGACTTGGACTCAATGATTTTTGTGGGTCCCTCACAACTCAGGACATTCTGTGATTACCAAAAACCTCATAAAGAAAACAAACCCAAATATACACACAACAACCACACAAACCACCACACCTCATCTGTTAGAAACAGGAACAAAACATACTGGAAGAGATTATCTGCCCCATCACATCACACAGCTCCACAAAAGCTGTAGCATAGGCCTGATCCTATCGGAAGCCAGTCGGTCATTCTTTTACGGAACAACTTGAAATAAATGTAATGTTTTATCAAGATTTTAACCAACACAAGGCTACCTACTTACCACTTCAGTAAAGCTTACCAAGAAGTAGCACTTGGTTTGTCTTGTGACTGCACTGCGATCACAATAAAAGGAAACATCAACAGATGTTGGTTAGGCCTCACCATGCTCCCATTCCAATAGGACAATAACCCCCATCTTAATATCAACAGCCAAAGTAAACATGGCACACTCAGCAGGTTGATCAGTTGGTTTTCAATACCTATGATATCATTTTATGTCTAACATACAGTGGACAAGGAGAAAACAACTTGTAGGTTTCCCTGGAAACATGATAAACTGCCTTCGCTCTTGTAAAAGAAAAGAGTTCTGATTTAAATATACCTACAGAAGAATGGAGAAGGGGAAGTATTATTCTTAAAACATCTATATTTTTAAATCAAGAAATCCATAAGTATGTTCTTGGAAATTAAAATTAGCTAATGGCAGGTTTCAGGTGTGATGATGCTGACTGCAGAATAAGAAGGCCCATCAGCATTTCTCATTCTCTTGTTTTAACTTATGTTTTGCCATCACTTACAGCACGAACAAAAGGATGTATGAGACCATTTCATTGAGCTGTGTTCCCTACTGCCCTAATTTCCTAACGTTTTGATTTCAGGGCATTATTAAGAGGATAAAACACGGTCCACCAAAACCTTTAACAGTGTATTCACAAAACTGGAACACACAAATGCACACACACAGAAGAGCTTCAGCGCTTGAATAGTTAGCTTTTACATACTCTGATATCCTTGCTCTTTCATAGTTACAATCACTGGCCTTCCCTATGAATATTTAATATTGCTGTCATATGTCATGAACATCTCTGTAAATGGACAAGCCAGTTGAAAGAAGGTATTAGAAACTCCATTCATTCGAACACTGACACTGGAAAATAAGAGCAAGAAGGACGAACAAATTCCAAGTATACTGCTCATTTGCAGTCAATAAAATGAACCCCTGCGTGTGCCCTTGACGTGGGCACTGCTGGAAATCAGTGCAAGCGTGAGGAAGAGCTGCCTGCACACCCCTCTGAAGGCAGCAGGGAAGGGGAGAACCACAGACTCATTCCAGTTGGAAGAGACCCTCAGGATCTTCGAGTCCAACCATAACCTAACCCAACTCCAGCACTAACCCATGTCCCCAAGAACCTCGTCTAAACGCCTTTTAAACCCCTCCAGGGATGGTGACTCCACCACTGCCCTGGGCAGCCTGTTCCAATGCCCGACAGCCCTTCCCATGAAGAATATCCATGCCATGGCAGCGCTTGCTCTGGCAGCAGCTTCACATCTACTTTAAAAGTTTCCTGCAAGCACCAGCCATGAGGATTATACAGCTTTATATCTGCTTTACAGCAAACAAAGCAGCTGCCAAGATAAAGCCATTGTGCGCAACCCCAGCAGGGTGACAAACGCACAAGCGGCGAGCTTAACAGGTAACACGCACAGCAATAAACTACTACCCACCAACAACCCACTTCTATCAGAAACTATTGCTAAATGTTATCGTTCCAAATTAGCTTTAGATCACGTATCAAATCACAAAAGCACAAACAACATGTTTCATCTACATAGCGTTAATTCCAGATGTATTTTTTCCCTTTTCTTTTTCCTTGTAGGATTTTTTTTTGAGAGTAGAATAAAAGGCAAATATTGAGGAAACGAGGTTTTACCCCAAACCCCCACTACACCTGAATTTGCACCCAAAGAAATTTCCTTTCTCTCAAATCTCCTGTTATCCCCCATTACGGACAAGGATTTACAAGGCAGAAACTGAATATCAGATTGAAAAATTGCCGTTGCACGCTGGTCTCAACATGCTTTTGTCACTGTAAATCCATTTAGCTTGTTGCCGTCCCTATGATTTTCTTGCAAAAGCAGGTTTCCAGTTTTGGTTTATGTCTAACAGATGCAAGAGTTGTCTGTTTTCTCTATTGGGAGACAAAATATAGGACATTATGCATCTAATGTACAGATTAGCATAAGAAGCATAACCATCTTTTCACAGCACTCCGAAGCAAGCAGCTGAAACTCAGATGAATACATCAGATATGTTCATTTCCAAGTAAAATACAAAACAGAGGAAGTCATGTTTTGGTCTGAGTTCTTTTACTTAGAAAAGAGGACTAGAGGGATGTGGTCAAGTTTTTTCCCTCAACATGTTGGACCTGCTTTATTTTATCAAAGACCTCTTTACATTCAGTACACTAAAACCAGGATGAAAGAAGAACTCCTCCAGCTCTGCCCGGCCCAGTTATTAAATAACAGCCAGGTCATACTTCCAGAGATGACCTAATATACTGAACATCAAAGCTAGACCAACCTATTTCTTTATGCTTTGTTATATGAGCCTAAAAGTGAGTTTAAGTGCAGAGGACTGGCTCTCACACGCTCTGTCGTGAACCTGCTCGTGTCCTCTTTGCTTGCCTACTCTGCATTTTGTCTGAGAACCCAGGCAAACCAGAACCCAGATCACAAAACCATCCCGGTGACCAGGCCAGACAGAACAACAAATGTCTTTTCAATTCCCCTTGAATTTTCTATTAACATAAATACAGATGCACTGTCCTAAAGTTGAACATGCTCCCAGAGCGGAGATTTTACTGCAAGACCATTCAAAGCTCACCCCTGGAACGTGACTGCCTTCAGATGTGCATGACTAACTTAATCTCTTTAGACTTTACCAGCTTTTTGACAGCATGACTGGAGTATGAACCTTAAATTGGTTGGATTTGTGCCCCACATGCATGTTGCTCTCCATTGCCTAGAACAGGAGATGAAGGCAATTACTTGAGGCAGAGACAAGATGAATCCAGGCCCAAGTCTCCATCCATACCTCACCAAAACGGCCTCCCCTTTTCAGCTGGTGCCATCGCACAATTTCAGCAATGTGGTCACCTAAAATATTTGAGTCAGCAGAGCAAAACGAACCACCCACCACACCCGGCACAGTCCATCCTCTGGTTACACACAACATGATAGGAGTAGATGTTAAGCTCTAAATGGAAAAGCTGGCCTGCCCACCGATTTGAACGACAGGAACCAGAAGTAAGCATCTTTTTCTCCTATCTACAGCTCTTACTATGAGTTTCTTCTGAAGAAGATGGCAACCACACTACCCACATGCATAATACCCACAGTCAACCAAACCCCTGAACACCACTCAGCATAACGTCCTGCATTTTCCCTTTCTCTTCTTGCCCCTCGCTACATGCACGTTAGAACATTGCTCAGAGTGACTGGCTCTCTTGGAAACAGATTTTAAGTGACATGACAGACTGATCTGTGAAGAAGGCAAAATTAATGCCTTCATTTTCAACTCATATACTCAAGATGTAGCTTTCCACATGTCTATTGCTAGACAGCAAAAATAAGTATAAAGCCCTGACAGTATGACAAATACCAGTGAGACGTAATGGGTACACTTTAAATGCAAACTTAATTAGAATAGAATCGAAAAGTTAAGAAGCCATAAAAAAATCCATGAATAAAATATTGCCAAAGAGTACAGATAATGGATATAAAACCCTACTCATTTTCTCCTCACTCCTTCCCTCAAGTCTTTCCCTGAAGTGCGTTGCTCTACAGATGTATTTTGCTCTATTGTGCATTTGTTAAACGCTTTGAGTGCTGTAAGGCTCTGCTCCTGGGACAAAAATCTGGGCTAATTTCTTCTTCTTCTGATACAGAAAAAAGTCTACAACCAAATAAACTCTTAAAGGACAGAAGGGATTTCCTCCCCCACCGTGCAGGTTTTCACACACACATCTCCCAGTTGCAAGACTCTCAATGACTTGTACGTAAGGGGATGGTGAGTCCCCCTTCAGAAGCAATATGGCCAAGCCCACACCATTACACTTCAAATCAGTGTCTTAGAAAGACTTGCTGATCCAACTCCACATCTGCAATCCTACTTGCAAGCGTAATATTAAAGTTGAAGATTGTACCACCTAGAGATTAACGCCTTGAAAACAAAGTAAAACCAGCCTTGCGTATGAAATACTTTTAAACCAGGAGAAGAGGGACTGGTGAAGCAGTAAGTTTTCTCAAAGTTTCGATTTTACTTGTAAATCTGTTTTTATATTTTTCCTTTTAAATTTGTGTTTATATTTTTTTTCTTTTAAAGATCATGACAGATATTCAGTAACCAAGGAGAGCTCTTATAGATACCGCCAAGACACTCTACAATTCCAGCTTTCATCAGAGCCGACAGGAGAAATTCTGTGTATTTCTACCAGGTAAAAATGAGAGTCCCCATGCTCCCCTCAGCCCCCAAAAGGGACTCTTGCATTTAATGAGCACTTCCTCCCCTTTTTGTGTTCAGCTACCACAACCCAGTCAAAGTTCAGAGGCACCACTGCAGCTGACAAAACTCATCATTTATTAGCATCCAAAATAAGCTAAATGCTTCACCTGTAGGTCACTACCCATTCCATTTGCGCATCACACAGTTAAAGATCAATTATTCATTTGCTTTAGTACAACGCAAAGTTTCGGAGTAGCTGCACATCTGCTTGTTCTCAAAAACCGATCGTGAAAGTGTTCTTTTGTGTAAATGCTTTATTTAATCTCTCGCTTACTGTTAAAGGTAATTGCCAAAAGAAAAACCAACACAACTTCCTGCTACCAGGGAATACTGTACTGAGGACTTTTGATATATTTTCTCTATACTTACATTCTTACAAATTATGTATGTGAGAAGCAGATGATGAGCAGCAGTTTGGCAGCACTTCACCATCTGCTGTTTGCAGATCTAGTCAAATTCAGAGAGTTAATTAAAGATTAAAAGACAGGGACCAATACTGTTGAAGCAAAGAGCCATCTTCTTTCCTGTTAGGACTGTAAATAAGTAACTGCAGTAGCTTCTTCCCACTCCAATACAATCATAAATCTGCAACATCATACAGGTGGCACACTTGCATTTGTAATATACCTGTAAATCTTCTATTTTAACTGACAACAAGCAAAGAAATCACATCAGCTTTATTAGAATGCCACGATCACAACAGGCTTCCCAAAGCTCTATTCGGGGAAAAAAGTGTAACGGATCTACCACTGCAAGAACAGAAATTGTCACGGAAAGCTTCTTGTAGAAGGGGTTATAGAAAATCCTAGCTAGAGAAAAAGATTTCAGTCAGCTTGCACCAGCTTCCAAGTTTGCTACATACATATTTAAGCAAGCAGCATTCGATGGCTTCCTTTCAACACTACCTTGATAGCAGGCTACCTACTTGTCTTCCAGTCTACATCTCCCACATGGATTCTGCCAGAACGAGCCCATGTCAGAGTAACACCTGCTGCTCCAGGTTTCCAGGCCTCTCCTCAGCCACCTTTACACCCACCGCCTCCCCCATTTACTGCACCTCTGCTGCCAGGGCTGGGAGGGAGCAACAAAAAGATGCTGGCAGAACATGAGTGTGCCCAGGTGGCCAAGAGGCCACCAGCATCCTGGCTTGTATCAGGAACAGTGTGGCCAGCAGGACTGGAGAAGTGATTGTGCCCCTGTACTCAGCACTGGTGAGGCTGCACCTTGAATCCTGGGGTCAGATTTGGGCCCCTCATCACAAGAAGGACATTGAGGTGCTGGAGAGAGTGCAGAGGAGGGAACGGAGCTGGTGAGGGGCTGGAGCACAAGTGTGATGAGGAGCGGCTGAGGGAGCTGGGGGGTTCAGCCTGAGAACAGGAGCTGAGGGGAGACCTGATCGCTGTCTGCAACTGCCTGAAAGGAGCTTGGAGCATGGAGGGGTTGGGCTCTGCTCCCAAGTGACAAGTGATGGGACAAGAGGAAATGGCCTCAAGTTGTGCCAGGGAAAGTTTAGATTGGATATTAGGAAAAAATTCTTCACAGGAAGGGTTGTCAGGCATTGGAACAGGCTGCCCAGGGCAGTGGTGGAGTCACCATCCCTGGAGGGGTTTTAAAGGCATTTAGATGAGGTTCTCAGAGACATGGTTTAGTGCTGGAGTTAGGCTGGGTTATGGTCGGACTCAGTGATCCTGAGGGTCTCTTCCAACCAAAACAACTATGATTCTAAAACCAGAACAGCTGCAACAAGTCCTCCCAAGATGCTGATCCACATGTACGAAGCAAAGGTTCTGGCTCAAGTCCACAGAGCCGTAAACTCGAGTTTGCTCTTTCACAGGGAGTCTGAAAGCATCGCTCTGCTTCCCCCGCTGCCCGAGCCCACGGCCGTGCCAAGGCCAGGAGCTGCCAGCCCAGCAACACCAGTGGAGCTCAGCTCCCCAGAACGCCCCTGCCACCCATCAATAAAAACATCAGCATCGCAAGGCCGCAGGACACGCGCGGACAGAAGTTTCTCAAGGCCAGGGAGCCAGCCCCGAGGATGCCGTGGGGAGAGCATGAGAGGGCTATGAGCTGGAAAATGGCAAACTCTGTCCTACCCTCATTAAACAGAAGCTGGCAATGGGTTGAAAGATAATTACCGAAGAGTAATTACACTAGAAACAGACTACTTCTGTAGATTGCCAGCAATTTTTTTTTTTAATTAAATTCCATCAAACATCAGTCTTCTTGCTTTCACCTGCTCATTTTCCCAGCAGTAAAGTATTTTCAGAACGGGCTGTGAGAGCATCATGGCAGCAAGCAGGCTCTGGTTCACCGGCATTCATTGAAGGTTACCTCCTATGGGAGTGTTAGACAGGAAACAGGCCAAACCAATAATTTATAGAGCCTGAGTTTGGTTAAATAATATTGTGTTTAGAGTAAGAAAACTTGAACCAATGGAGATTATACATCAAAATATATGATTTCTTTTTAAATGCCAGCATCAAGTTCTCCTCAACTTTCAAAATATCATTTTTCCACAAGAGATAAACCACTGCATCAAATCAAAATGAATCCAGGAGTAATTCGCTGTTTCTAAAATTGCATTTTCTGCCACAGGCACCAACTGGAAATTCTGCCCAGTTTGTATCAAGTGCTGAGCTTCAAGCTTCCAGGACAAAAGAACTTCCTTCCCGCTCCTCTTTGCCACATCTCACAGCAGGTTTAGACCAAAACCAAGATTCTCACTGGCCCCATGGTGCGGAAGAACCACACCGCAAGAATGACTCACTCATGATGAAAACCTGCAAGAAGCTGCAAGAATCTATCAGATGTCTTTAATAATTATTCCCTGAAGGGTATTCAGTTGAAACTAGACAATTATACGGCCAAATTGTGGACTTAGAGGGCCTAACTGCAAAACTGAATTTACATGTGCAATACAACCTTTGGTCCTGCAGATTGTATCTGGCTGCTACAGCAGGAGTTTGCATAAAGTATTAATTGTGGGCACAATATGATGTAAACAAATAATAGAACTTTCAAGCAAACTTTCTACAAGACTAACCATGACTTATTAACCCTCAGAAAAAAAAAGCTAGATTAATTAAAAGGAGATTTGCCACCGGTTTATGAAGTAGAATTCCTGCCACTGTAAATTGCATTGAAATCGCGAGGTCACCGTGTGATAACTTAAATGGGGGTTCAGCACATTCCCATGCTAGGAATCCTTATCTAATTCCTACCTGTATAACTTTGGGGGTTAATTCTGTAAATATTCGCTTTGCTGTAAATTTCTCCCCGTCATCTGTGAAAGTTTAGGCCATGTTATAATGATTTTTTTGTACACAATCCTTATCACCATTGCAGAGATTTCACAGAGTTTTTGAGATGAGGTCAGAATAAAATAAAATAAATCCACACACCACAAACTCTTTGGTGTAAAAGTGCATCACATCCACAGAAACAGCAATTACAGAGAGTCTAGAGGTAACATTTCTGTAGCCTTTGCTGGGCATTCAGCAGGCAACAATTGCTTTGAATTGCATGATTTTTTGTTCCCTCATGACAACAGAGAGTATTAAAAATAGAATGTTTTGTGGCTTTCTAAATATGTTCCCCTCTACCCCAGAAAGGAGGGGGAAACAAAAGCTTGACAAAAGAAGCGAAAACAAGTGTGTATTCCCACAGTACCAAAGGCTCAAGGTCTCCAGTGCTATATTCTGAACATTGCAACACAGCATTTTTTGATGTGCAAAGAACCTGCTGCTGATTGCCCTCAGGCTGGTTACTGCACATAGAGACTTGGTGTAGCACATCCGAGATCATTTTTAGGCTGTGTTTCCACTGCCTTTTCAGGCTTTCTCTGTACATGATTTTTCTGAAGTGGAAATGAATGGTACATCACAGAAGTATCGAGGTTAAAAAAGGAAATGCTGATTGCATCACCCAGAGCATTCTCCTGACAGGGCAGGATTTTGTTCCTATTAGCAAATTCGGGACGGTTTGCACAGTCCAACTTGAAAAATATCAAACAATAGCTGTTTAAAGTATTCTGCTCACTGATATCTATTTACCGGCAGAGGTTCAAGGGTCTTCTGCATTTTTCCTGAAAACGTCACTAAAATTTCATTTATTAGCCCAAGTTTTATACTTCTGTTCTCAAGGTTTGCAATTTCAAAATGTGCCCTGGTTCCAGACCCTCGCCCTCATAGTACTCCTTGCTTAAAGTAGAAACATAAAGACTGAATGTAAGTAGCTTAATACATTTAAGAAAGGGGAAAGAAATGCTGTAAACAGCACAAGTTATTTAATTGGAACAACCCTGGAATGTCTGAGGCAAGTTCAAGATGTAGTAATTGGGAAGGCTCTGGTGAATCATGGTTGGGAGCGCAATATACAGCTCTGGCCACCTGCAATCAAGAAATAAATCCGTACCCTAACAGGTGTAGAGCAGGGCTGCAAAGATCATCCCAGCTTTATGAGAAGCAAGAAGTGTTTGCCTCCTTCCACGAGGCAAAATAAAAGCAGAGAGGAAGGAGATGGTTATTTGCTGTAGGGACATCAGAGCAGTAAAGGGGGAAGATGGGCTGGAGAGAAATCAGTGTTGATAACACAGGGATGCTTTAGACATCATGTTCAGTACATAAAACCGGGGGAAGAAGAAATGGGGGACATTCGCAGTGATGGCGTTTGTCTTCCCCAAGTAATGGAGCCCCGCTTTCCTGGAGATGGTTCAACACCTGCCGGCCCATAGGACAGACCTAATGAACCCCTAGTTTTGCTTGGCTTCACCTATTAAACTGTCCATAACTCAACCTAGGAGTTTTCTCACTTTAACTCTTCTAATTCTCTCCCCATCGCACTGGCAGGAGTGAGTGAGCGGCTGCGTGGTGCCTGATTGCTCGCTGGGGTTAAACCACGGCAATTTTATATAATTTTATTTTATTTGCATTTCACTTATATGATTTTGTTATTTCTGGTGTGCATACACACACCATAGACTTTATTTATGTATTCATATATTCCTATCCAAAAGTTACTTAGCATAAATATTTAGGACAGTAGTATTGTGCAGTAACCTCTCTACTGAATATAAAGCTGAAGACTTTTCACATACACAGTTTCACTGAAAAAAATACAATTTTTCTAGTATTAGGTATAAAAGTATGAATAAAAGAATATTTTTACAATGTGGTTTAAGTAATAGTATGTTATGTGTACCTTTCCACATCACTTACCTTATAGCGCTTCCTGTAAAGGAAACCATTTTGCCAAGTGCGGCTCTTGCTTTTTGAGGTCTCTTCTGGCTCAAAAAGACAGAATAATTTTCCTAAACATTGCATTTTTAAGTTTACATTTATGGAACTTTTCTCTTCTTCCACTGATACACATTTTTGTCACACACATCACCCTGGTTCATCCCTATATGTGGGATGTTCTTCAGGCCTATATGAAATATAACACACATAGACATGTCTCAAATGTCATTAAGACATCAAATGCTCGATGCATAAGACTCTCCAAATTATTATTACCATTAATTAGTTAACTTCTTCAATTAATTTGCCCAACAGTTTAACTAATAAACAGGTCAACACATTCTGAAAAGCAGTTCAGCAAGCAAACTTACCATACCATACCAGCCTAATTTCTCCCAAATAAACTAATAGTAAACGAACTAAGTACCAGTCAGAAGCTTCCACATTTGCTTGGAAATGCACAATTAACTGTGAGCCTTGCTAATTCCCAGCTCAATTACTGAAAGAAATGTGATAATTTAGAACATACTGGAGAACAAAAAAAAAAGCGTCAAACAACTTAGCTATGAAAACAAAGAACATTAACAGATGTGAGCTTGAAAAATCTTCATAAGTGAAAAACAAATCCAATGTTCTACTCTGACTAGAAAGGATAAAAAGCTTTGAATTGGACATATGAATGTACAGCCATGTTTCTGAGAGAGTGGTTGGTTTGGGGGAGGGAGGTTGGGTTTTTTGCCTTTGTTTTGCCTTTTTTTGGTTGGTTTTGTGTGGGTTTTTTTCCCCAATACTACTTATTTGTCACCAAGATCCATTAAAAACCAGACAACTTTGGTTTAGGGAATAGCAGTGTCAAGTATTTAAAGACTATTAATGTCCATGGTCTTGTCCCACGTATAAGCATTTTAAGGTCTCAATCACATACTATTTGAAAATGCAGGCATCTTAAAACTCGTTTATTTTGCTAGACTTTTCTACTTTTTGTTTGTTCGTTTGTTTTCCTTAGCTGTTGTAGTATCAGCATCACAGCAGAATTAATTTCAGGTATAACTAAGTTTCAAATGGTGGTAATACATGTGAACCCACATCACAGACTACAGAATTCACCTTCTAAACTGAAATTTTGATGGCCCTTTCAATGAGACTAAGATCAGCCTCTTAAGATGGCAATACAGAAAAACAGGAATCACTTAAAATTGGTGTTTACACAATTCACATATTCCTTCAGTACCTTTTTTCCCCCTACCCTTCGCAATAGGAAGACTGCACACCAGATTTTAACCCAAGATTTTCCACGTTTTACGTTCAGGGTTGAAAGGTTAGCAGCTCATCGATTTAAGAAAGGAAAACTAACCACACTTTTGCAGAACAAGCTGAACACATTTCCAATGTATTCTCGTATTTTGAACAGCGCTATAGAGTAAAAGGAATGACAGATCAAAACGACGGCCTACACGCAGTAGCCAACAGGAAGCAGATACCATTTTGGAGCCTATACACCGACTAGGCCTCTCCTGTGGGGAAATGCTTTTGCAAAACACACAATAATCATTAAACCTCAAAAAATAGTGGAATCATCCAGGCTTTTTTAAAATGGGTGGAGAGGAGAAGCCTCCCTTGTGAATTCCTCCCAGGAAAGGTCGCGCTGTGCTCCAGCTGACACGGATCGCAAAGGGCCGGCTCCACAGCACCACAAACTAACAGATGGCACCAGACTCTGCTTTTCAAACCCAACAAGAACAAGCAAATGTAAGCTGGGAAAGCAAATACTTAAATAACGCTAACAACTATCTGAGTGAAGAACTAACACAGACCGAAACACCTACACATGTTCATGTCCTGGTACACGCGCGGCACATTGCTGCAAATCTGACATTAACAAACCAAGGGGGGGAAAATTTGTTATCTTTAGTTATGGAACATATTACAACAAATGCCAAAAGAAAGCTAAGCACCAGAATGCAGCAGTGAGACTAAAGTCTGTATGTTTGATCCCATTAAAGACTGTTCTGAAAAAATACATGACTGAGCGATCACTTGTATCTTCTTTTTTCTTTCAGTGGAAGAGCTATTTGTGTGAGCTGAGGAAATGTTTGTAAATTGTAATACATCATGCACATTTCACTAGGAGAAGTAGCAGACAA
Organism: Patagioenas fasciata; assembly: GCF_037038585.1. Lineage (NCBI taxonomy): Eukaryota > Metazoa > Chordata > Aves > Columbiformes > Columbidae > Patagioenas > Patagioenas fasciata. The sequence goes on along the minus strand of NC_092523.1, from coordinate 76,510,076 downwards.
ACAACTGCCATTACTGCAGAAAAGTGCTGATTGTGTTTGCCCTGGTACAGACATTAACAGTGGACTCTGGAAACCATACACAAGCAACAGGCCCAAGTATTGTGACAGGAAAGAGGGGACTGCCACTTTGTTCTATATGGTATATTTTTCAGATTTGGCTAGTGCAAAATTCCACAGAACATCCATACACCAATGATTCAACACAGACTATCATTAGAAACAAATGTTTACATCAAGAGGAACCAGTGATGGTAAACAGGAGAACCCATCATCCCAAAAGAAGGCTCAGCAGTGGGTTTTTTGGAAGTCATCCCTTTGGGTTTCCAAGCTTTAACATTCTTCCTTCTCTTCCACACTAACACAACTGCAGGCAAGAGAAGACGACTACATCAAAACTGTGACGCTGCATTTGTCAATGGACTCGGCTAAGTCTAAGTAGACAGCACAAAAGTCAAACTCAGCTTATATTCGCAGATTTTCAAAGAGTAGGAAAGACAGGCCCCTTTAGGTCTTCACCACCATCCAGAAATTCAAAAGGTGGGAGAGACTAAAAAGGCCTACAAGCAATATAAAACAAAACTGGGGATTTAGTCCCGTTGTACAAAGAAGCGGTTTCTACAGACCAGCTGCCTGTGCTGACGTTTTATCGGATGCAGAAAAGCACCATCTACATAAAGGCTTTTGCCTTCAGACTCCGGTTTCAAAAGGTTTAAAAGAACTTCTATAAACCAAGAAAAAACAACAACACACCCAAACACAAAACACTCACTTTGAGAGTATTTTTATATCTGTTTTAACATTATCAATATACACCCCCCAAAAAAACCCCAAATGCATTCTGAAACAGCACTGCTAGCTTACATACTTACTTACTATTCTCCATAGGTCAGTGGTAAAGTCACCAGTATCTACCTGCCTGTGCAGAGCCAACTCACCTTTCCACCCCTCTGGGTGGCTTTCAAAGCTTAAAAATTAGGAGTTCGGCCTAATTCCAATGCTGGACTCAGCACTTGCAAGTTGAACTCCAGCTTTCTAGAATTTTGCCCTTTTCCAACATTGTATCTGGGAAGACACAGCAGAAGACAGAGAAGGACTGATGCCAGCGTACAGATGAAATTACACAGTCTCTCTTCCTCAGATCACTTCAAAAATCACTTAAAAGAATGAAATGTAAGTGTTCTTGCAAAAGACTGATTTATAGTTTAGATCAATAAGAAATACTCGGCGGTGATTTGATTCAACAGCCCAGTTATGCTCAATTACCGGCACATTTGGCCACTGAGCTCGGTCTCAAAATGACTGTTCCTAGTACGCACGGACTACAACCACATCAAAGGGTCAGACTGAGCTCCTGCCACGCTCACAGCAACAGGACTTCACTGGCAGTTTAGCAGCACCGCACAGGAACAAGGCGTTTAAAACTAAATGCATTTTGTACGCTCTAAAAACCACCTCTCCCTAGACCCGGCTACAAAGCTCAGCCCCACATTTGTGTTTTGAAATAAGGCACCCCCCCCACCTCAAGCTAGAAGCAGATGTACCTTATCGATAGGCAGCTTTATTTCCCTCATTGCAAATATGCAACTCATGGAAGAAAAGAGCTCCAGCAACAAACCTGACAGCGCCTGCGGTTCGGTGCTTGGCGCCCGTAGGGCTCGGTGCCCCCAGGCACCCCGGGCACCCTGCTCTGCCGCGCTGTTATGGCAGAAATCACTGGGTGGCACTGTGAGACAGCGTTCCTGTCCCTGTCAAGGTGAGCCATCTCCTCTCTCTCTTTACCTCTGTCACTGCTCAGCTGCTGGTGGTTCAGCTGTGCGGGTTTCTCAGGGATGCTGTTGCAGGCATCACCTCTGACACCCCCCACCCCACTACAACCCCCCTCAAAAAACTGGTGCTCTGCAAAAATCCCAGAAAGTGCCTCTTCCTTGAATGCTGCGGGTGTCAGTGCAAAACTTTAAATACAAAACAGTCGTGCTAAAACTCCAACATCATTCCCCATAGTTGTTTTTACTGTCAATGAAGCTGCTGTCCGAACGATCCCAAATCCTGATCTCGGAAGGGCCACAAGTGCCACCAGTGCTGTCACAGACACATTCCGAACCTTGCCCTCTCACAAGTCCAGTTTTGTGCAACTACACTGAAAATACTTAAACTGCATTGCTCCGCTCTTTAAGACACTGTCAACTGCTAGTTATTGAATCTGACAGGATACTAAAACCAAAACAAAAGTCATTCAGAATAATAATAAGCTTCTTTTATAGAGCTTAGCTCCAATTGGAATACTATTCTTTATTCTCTTTAATTGTTCTTTATAGAATAATATTCTTTACAGACTAGCATACGCTCAGCAAGATGCTCAAAACTGCAGTAAGATACTTACTGAAAGGTGGGAATGCTACTCCTGATGGCCTAAAACATGTGGGCTAATATCTACCAGAAATTTCATGTAGGTTCTTCACCTTCCAGCACAAATTGCAAGGTTTATGTAATATTACAGGCTGCACTAGTACCAGATGGAGAAAATTAGAAGCCAGTGCTTTGACAATGACTACAGGACTTCAAATATAGCGCTTATTTGACTGAAACCAGGTTTAACTCACACACCCCCTAAAAAATTCCAACCCTACAAAGATGTCTGAGAGTCACGAGTTAGCTACTGTATTTCAATATCACAGACGGTACACTGACACTTAAGGATAATATTTAAAATTATTACATGATTCTAAAAGCTTACTACTATTAACTATTTGTGTCCACATTATACAGTACATAATCAACACTACACATAAAAACATCCCTTGCTTTTGAAAAAAAATGGGAATCAGATTGAAAAATGATGTTGAGATACAACAATTTTATAGCATATGGGTTTTCACAGCTCATGGTTTTTCAGTGCTGTGCTGGGTACAAGGAATAAGGAGTAGTGAAAAACTGCATTCAGATCCATACGAACCTCACGACACCACTGTGATGAGGGATATTAGAAATGCAAGCAATGTGGAAGTGACTGCCTGGGTCACCCAAGGATTCCTCCCCCATCTCCAGTAAATATATATACTGGATATTACACATGGCATTCATCTTCCACAGAATAAAACAGCAGCTGGATAACTGAATGAGACAGAACCGGTGAGGACTTTGTTTTTCACCTCTTAAATTCATCCTCAAGAGTTATCCTGTAGCTGACCACCTTCTGATGCTTCAAGCAAATTCTACGGCAGCTCTGCCTGCACCGTGTTGGATATTAGAGCATCTCAGCATCCAGGAGACCAGATGCGCTCGCCGGAGCCATGGCAACCCGGGGAAGCAGAGGACCGGCAGCCTCAACCTACAGCGGGAACGCTTCTCAGTTCCTTCCTGTGTTGCCAGAGCCTGGCAGCTAAATGGGAAAGTCAACCAAAATAAGGGGAGCAGCACTACCAAAAGAGCATCGTGTCCAAGCTGCTGCCTGTGATGTACTTCTCATCCACTAAATGCAACCCTTATGTCCCGTTACAACACGCAGAAGTTTGCTTTGGAGCAAAAGCAAAATATGGACTTTCTCACCAAAATTGACACAGCAATGAAAAAGCAACCTCAGTTCTCAGGTGAGGTGAGCACCATTTAATCCTCAACATCATGGAAAAAGAAAGCAAACAACCCCCCTCACCACCGTTACTTTAGTAACTGGGACACAAATCCCACTAAGTACTATTCCCAAACTGCGGATCTATCCTTTGAACAGTCAGAAATGAATATGATGTATCAGGACTGAATTCGGAGGAGCCCAGACCAGCAGCTTGTGTCTGGACACCAACATGAGCTGCTTTACACGACACAATGGTCTTCATTTACTCAAGCAACTACAGTGAAGAGCTGCCTTTAATGGGTGTTGAAAATACTTAGCCCTCTTTCTTTTGCTTTTCTAATTGACAAATCTCTTTTCTGTCTTATGTTAATATCGTTTTCAAGCTGGTCGAAGTCGCAAAACTTTGACTCAATAAAATTGCCATCAAGGGCAAAAGTGCCCCTAGGAGAATTTGTCAACAGAGCAAAGAATTCGGATCTATTTGCATATACACATTGGGGTCTATTTTAAAAATAAATAGAGATGCACACAGAGAGACCTTTGTTTTACCTGAAAGCAATATTAAGTGGTTCCCACACATTCGCAAGCGCCAGCTAGGGAACGCTGCCCTTCACACCGGTAAAAGCTGCGCTTTGGGTAGGGGCATTTAGCTCTCCTCTCTTTGCTTCTTTACCTTTTCTCACAGAAATAAGATAAAAGCCTAACCAAAAAAAAAAAAATCTACAGAGCTGCACTGTATGCAGCCGTTATTCCCTTTATTTTAAGGTTCATAAAAACATCAGTTCTTCGCAGAGAAAATGACTGAGCTGCACAGTATGACTAATGGCCCCAGCTGAAGAGAGCACTCCAACATGCACTCAGCCCCGAGCACACACTCAGGGCCCAGCAATATGAAGACGAACTAATTGTTTTCCTTCCTCACGATGGCTGCTCAAGAGAGTGTGAGGCACACAACACATTTCCAGTTTCACTCGACTTAAATGACTGGCATACAAGTGGCAATAAGGAAACTCCCACTGACGTGCGTACTTGGTCCTTCTCCCTCCCTCCCGCTGCAATTCCGAAAACAAGTAAATTAGGATCCCAGAGTGATAGGTCTCTGCTAACATTTGATGGGAATTGGGATGTTCTTTGAAGCAATTAGCAAGGTAAGAGGGGGAGTTAATCACAACTGGTAGCACAAGAGTCTGAACACACACTTCACCTTAAGCAACTAAATCTTATTTTGAGGAGTTTATCAAGGATGAAGCAAAGTGAGTTTATTCTGACATTTAAAAGAAATCTATATATTGAAGGATAGACAAGTCCCTGTGTTACGTAGTATCACCTGCATAGTAAGCTCTCCCTCCCTCTACAGCCTCCTTTTGCACAAGCTTAAGCCACACAAGCCCCTCTTCTCTCTCCTCCCTTGGCTACAGACTTTCACTAAAAGAACCCAACTATTGGCAGCATGCTGGTTTAAACACTGATAACACAGAGGGGACAGAAGATTTCTTGTCGGGCCAGGTCGCCGTGGGGCAGGGGGGGCAGCCACCTGTCCCTGTATCTGTCCCCATCCTCGTCCCTTGTGGCCACCAGGGCCGGTCACTGCTCCCCAGCCAGGCTGGACTAAGTAGGTCAGCTGCCACCTGCGACAGGGTTCAAGCTGCTCACAGAAGAGCACATTATCAGCAATATCTCAGGATCAGTTTTCGACAGCTGAGGCTGAAGTCTCTTTGCCTTTAGAAAACCCCAGGATATTTTTCCAGCCAAGAAATCTGCTTTCTTTCCCCTCCTCTTGGTTTTGTAAGGAAAGGTAGGAGCTGGAAGAACACCTCCATTTGGTAAGCACCTATACTCTTTTGGTCCTGCCAGCAATAGGAAGCGTCATATCAACCATATCAATGAACAGCTTGTTTTTAAAAAGCATTTCTTCTAAGCTACTTTCTTTTCACCTAAATATTCCCGAAATACACAGCTCACTGTAGGTATATTATTTTAAAAAGCACTTGTTTCCCCCCTGCATTTTAGCTATAGCTTTATCCCTAACCTGACTCACTGCAACTGAAATCTCTAGAGCAAGCACCACCTTAAACCTGAGTTTGCTGGACCAGCGGGGGACAAGCAAGGGGAAGGTGGGTTGGAGTTCAATGTTCTGGCGCTCAGGGCAATGAAGGGGAGAAGCAGTTGCTCAAGTTTCAACAGCTCATCAGCTGCTGTCCCGGCCCTGCCTGCTGCAAATCCAAAAACGCATCCGGGGAGCCCCAGTGCTGCTGCTCCGTGGTCACTGTCCCCCTGCTTAGCGCTGCGGTAAAAGCAAATCCCAAACGGGGCTCCAAAAGCTGCATCCCGTGCTATTTGAGGTTTTAGATTTATTACAGGTAAGACAGGGAAGAGAGGGGTTGGAAAAAAAGCCCATGTCCATTCCAAATCCTTTTCTGCAAGGTGAGAGTACCTGAGTACCCTCCAGGTACTCAGATTTTGCAAATAATAAGGCCTATATGTTCCTCGTGTCAAAAAATATCTTATTGCATACCAGGAATAGGAAAAGCTGTTGATTTCCCTTTGTCCCTATAGAAAGTCGTTTTCTTCCTCATATTAAAAATATAGGTGGCAAATAAGCTACATAGGTGCTCTATGCACCTTCACTTCTCCCAATGATTCTATCTAATCGTTGGATATATAAAAAATGGGTTGCTGAGTATCCAAGAGGACAAAAAGGCAATAAAACACATATTGCCCTGAGCCCTACCTGCCGCTGTCAGAACCAAGCTTCACGTTCCATCACTTGGAAGGCAAGGAAATTAAAATCTCTTCTGTTTGCTTCGGAAAGCTTTTAAAGTTCCACTTGAAAAGAAACACAAAGGAGTCTTCAGGACAGAAAAGAGTGGGTGGACAGTTTAAAAATTCAAGACCAAGCCCGCAACGGGAGTTTTGAGATGTTATTTCTCCAGGCCGCAAGAAGCGGGTGCGATGTTACGTCTTTGCACGTATTCTCTATAAAAGGCGTTTTGCAAGCGCTCTTATCTCATCTGTGCGAAGGGTTTTTCCCTCCTGGCCGTGCCAGCAGGAGAAGCCGAGCAGAGGAGATGATGTCAGCTCCAGGAATCCCCCCCAGCCCTGCCAGCTGAGTCCTCCCGGTAACACAGACACCGGCTATAAATAGTGATCTGGGCAAAACAAGCAGAGTTAAGGACTTCTGAGGAAAACAAGAGACGAGGAAGACTTCATAAAAGTGTTTTAAAAGATGGTTTCTACTGGGCATCAACAGCTAAGACTCGTACAAAAAGCAGAGAAGCACCTTTGCCACGCAGTAACTCTGCAAAGCCAAACTGGTCACTGTTCCTCATCCAACAAGTGGAAAAGAACATGAACGTTTACAAGGTTATATTCATATAAATCTGCTTCTGTCATACGATTCTGCTATTCAGAACGATGCCTGGCAAATACAGATACCACAGGCTGCTAGTATCACTCCGTGCTTTGCAACCTCACAATACAGAAAGCTGTACACTGCAAAAACCTGATTTTGGGGAGCACTGTACTGTTTTCCACACGTTTCAAACACCAGCTGTGCGTGCCATAAAGACCATTTTGGAAGTTTTATAGAACTGCAAACATGGGGGAATTTATCTCAGAATATGAAAAGTTAAATCATTCAGAAAGCCTAGAATACATGCTGCAGAGAATTCTACATAGTAGGTTTAAAATAAAAAACAAGAAACCTACTGTGCAATTGCTTTAGTGACTCCAAATTGTCATTAAGTACACGATGTCAAAAGTGGGATTGACAGCAAATGGCACTCACAAAGGAGTTCAAACCTCTACCACAGATTTGCCTGTCTCTAGGATATGCAAAGATGCACCGGCTGAAAACACTAAGTGTCTCTAAAGCAAGTATTAAGTTTAAATCAGTATATTAAAGTATGCGGCGTATTTAAATACTATTTACGTCCTACAAAAGTAGCGGGTACGTGAAATCCAATGGGATGATAAATAACAAACGCCTTTCGCTTGGCATGGAAAGCATTTGGGGGTGGCGGAGAGCGATTTTCAGAAGTGCTGATGTGCAGAAACCCACACCGAGCTCTGCCTGGGCTGGTAAGGCAACACTAGTCCCGCTTAAGTGCAACAAGCCTATTTCAGACCCACATAAAATATTTATGAAGCCTGAAGGCTCCAGGTTCCAGTATAAGTTGGGGAATGATCTATTAGAGAGCAGCGTAAGGAAAAGGGATCTGGGGGTCCTGGGGACAGCAGGGTGACCATGAGCCAGCACTGGGCCCTTGTGGCCAGAAAGGCCAATGGTACCTAGGGTGGATTAGGAGAGGGGTCAGTAGGTCAGAGAGGTTCTCCTGCCCCTCTACTCTGCCCTGAGGAGACCACACCTGGAATATTGTGTCCAGTTGTGGCCCCTCAGTTCCAGAAGGACAGGGAACTGCTGCAGAGAGTCCAGCGCAGCCACCAAGATGCTGAAGGGAGTGGAGCATCTCCCGTGTGAGGAAAGGCTGAGGGAGCTGGGGCTCTGGAGCTTGGAAAAGAGGAGACTGAGCGGTGATCTCATTAATGTTTACAGATATATAAAGGGTGAGTATCAGGAGGATGAAGCCAGGCTCTTCTCGGTGACAACCAATGGTAGGACAAGAGATAAGTTCAAACTGGAATACAAGAGATTCCACCTAAATTTGAGAAGAAACTTCTTCTCAGTGAGGGTGGCAGAGCCTGGCCCAGGCTGCCCAGGGGGTTGTGGAGTCTCCTTCTCTGCAGACATTCAAACCCGCCTGGACACCTTCCTGTGGAACCTCAGCTGGGTGTTCCTGCTCTGGCAGGGGGATTGCACTGGATGAGCTTTCCAGGTCCCTTTCACTCCCTGACATTCTGGGATTCTGTGTGAATTTACAACACTGAAAATTATTGCTTTAGGTTTTCAGGGAAGTCGCGTCCCATCCCTGACACCGCTTGATGTCACACGTGCCACGTCCCTTGACAAAATACCTGCTGTGCCTCATACAGCGAGAGCAAAAGCGCCACGGAGAAATAAGAGAACAGACTATCATAAACCAATTGTTTTAGCACAGAGAAGGCAAAACAAGCAGCCAAATAACCTAAGGAGTTAGCGTAAGAGCAGTGTCAGGGTAGTAAAAATATCCTCTTCAGTGCTGTACTGAATAAAGGAAACGGCTGTCTAAATATTTGAGTTTTTCTGAAAAAACATTTCTATGCTAGCAAAGCTAATATTTCCACACACTGAAGAAAAAAAAGAGCTGACCAGAAGCGAAGGGAACCCTAATATCAGCCAGTTAACGGTGTTATTCACTTGAGGAAAACCGCGTGAGAAACTTGTGTAGGTATTTTGTCAAGGAAGGAAATGAAATTAAACCAGACTACAGTAGCTGTTCCTGCATTAAGACAGCAGAAGGGTTCGGGAGTACAGAGGTGCCCACCCCTGCACCACCCGCAGCAGCCTGCAAATTATGCTAAATTACAATAATTTCTTGTGAATCATCTGGAACGCGTGTCCCTTCTGTACATGATGCTTTAAGCCACCTTCCCCGAGACTGATAGAAATGGTCAATGGCCTCAACGTTGAAAGCCAACGTTTTGGTTTTGCAGCTTTTGCTTGGCCAAAATAAAAGACAGAAAGGCAGGTATTTCATGTTTGTAGCCGCACTTTGAAAATCAGACCCTTATAAAGCAGCACACTTGCATGAACAGTAGTGTTTCAAAATTCTAGCCTCTGCAAATTACATAATCAGAGGGAAAAGCCAATTTGTTGTCTGAATGAGTATAAACATCATTTCACTTTTATGCACTTTCCTCCACCCTCGAGAATAAAATCACTTCACAGAAGGCTCAGATTAATCTTCCCCCCTTAACTTAGAAACATTTTCTTCTCATTTGCAATAGCACCTGAGCTAAAAGTCACTTCACTGAGTTCAAAAGCCAATGCCCAGTAAAACCTCAAACTAGAGCTCCACGACTTGTATAGAAACTGTTCATTTCCTTTCCCCCAAAACTGTCTCATCCCCCCTCTTGCATGTAAGAGTTGACATTCATTTCAAAAATACCAACCCTATTTAAAAAGCAAAAAGGATACAAAAAGGATTCCTCCTCATGACATTCAAACACAATTAATTCTTTAATTTAACCCTCCGTTTTTGAAGGCCAAAGTAAGAAAATAAGCTCTTATTCATCAGTGGAAGCGGTTTCTACTACACATCGCAGCAAAAGACAAGTAAACAATTTATGTGAGTCCAGTGCTGGATGGATCCGGACAGGAAAAGAACAACATTTGACTCCAGCTACCAGCTCATAATTCTGCACACACACCAGTTAACACAGTCCGGCTGGCTTGAAACCAGAGGTCCCGCCAAACGGAGCAAAGAACGGCTGTGTTACGGCTATCCGAGTCTGCTCGAGGCTTCTGATGGATCCAAGACTTGTTTTAAAACCTCAAGCTCATCCTCGCACATTCATTTTCTTAACTTTGAAATGCACCTTTAGATAAAACTGAAAAACATCCAAGAAATGCCACTCGCTATAGAACTTCAATTCATTGCAGATTTGCATGCAGCTTTAGCAAGGCTAAAAGGATGATGACAAGCACCTGAAATCCCCAAGACTGAAGAATCTGGATAATTAGAAAGAAATACAGAAACATATTTGTTCCTGGGTAACTTCAACACAAGATTGACCTCAATGACTACAGAGCTCAGTATGCAACACATGAGCTCATCACACACAGTTTGGAGGGTACTAGAGAGAAAAGTGAACATAACCTTGGTGTACAAGGGCAGAAGTAAATGTTAACAACATCTTAAAAGCGATATTATTAGTGTTAATACTAGGTAGATAACAAGGAGCTGGTGTACAACGAAAAGAATGAGACAGACAACTGCAAATGGCCTCAAACTACACAAAGAGCTGATCATTTTAACAGTGAACGACAGAACACCACAACTCAAACAACAGCCTTTCCCTCCTAACCTGCAAGGTATATCCCACTGCCAAAACACCAACGAAACAAGTGAGGCACGAAGACCCTTCCCCACTCCAAGAACCACACGCTACCATGAGACAAGAATTTTTAACAGGCAAAATTGGATCTGGATTAGAAAAGCCCTAATACCAGTCTTTGCCTCCAGCATCTTCAGGACACCACAGCTACGGGGGTTACCTGCTCCTGTCAGCTTTTATTTGTGCATCTTTGCAATGGTGTCAATGCTTCATCTATCTCTTGTAAGTCTCTGGAGAATTTCTTGCAGTCCTTAAAACATGTTCAGTGCTGGAAAATCTCCACCCTGTGTAATCTAAAGCTCCTCTACTGCCAATTAAAATTATTTAATTTAGTCCCAGCCTCGGCAGAAATGAAGAATAGTTGGTCTCGATCGCCCTTGCACCATCTTTTCACATCAGTGAAGATTCGGGCATTCCCCAATCTTTCTGTTTTCTAGGCTAAAGAAACTCAACAGCTGATTTTTGCAAACCTTGTGTCCTGGCCTTGTTGGTGCCATTGAAACCTCTTGGTCTATCACATCCTTCTTGAACAAGAAGCCTAAAACAGAGGCTAAACACAGAAGAATAATGACCTCCTCCAATATTTATCTGACATGTTTCATCACCTATAGAGCCCTAATGAAATCTCGGTGTCACGCACACCGCCCCTGACAAATGCAGTTGATGATCCACTGCGATTCCTGGGCCCTTCCTGGCCAACATGCCGCCTGTCCCATTTATATTTGTGCATTTGATTCGTCCTAAGTGTAACACTTTACAGCTGTCTTTATTAAATTCCATCTCATCGATTTCAGACCATTTTTCCAATTCATCACCGGAAATTCTAAATCCTATCTGTTTATAATCCCTTCCCACTTCGTCTTCCAAAAAAAAAAGCTCAAATTATCGTCTTTGACAGTAACAAACAGAGGATGAATAATGAGAATATCGACTAGTAAACAACTTGAGCCACCCTCCTCCAGGAATTAACTTAATAGTCTGACAGCAAACAACTGAGCCTAGCTCAACGTTTCAGCCTAATTTCTCAGCGGACCGCAGTGTTGTCTGTCATCATCCAGGCAATAGAAAGAAATAGTTTCTCCAGCATCTGCTTTAAGCAAACTGATCTCATCACTGTGAACACTTCTCACCAAGTGTGTTGATAGACTTTTGTCTGCTAACGTTTAGGTCAGTGGGCAGAGTTTGAACAGGGCCTGTTTTCATGTGCATAAACTTATTCACTGGCCTAAAAATATTGACGTTGCCAAAAGTATGTAATTAAGCAGATCACCTGCAAAAGAAGTCACTATTTAGGAATGAAACTACCTATATGAGTTGACAAGTTTTCAGATGTAGAACAACTCCCCCAAATCCATGTGCTCCCCTGAACAGGGTAAAAAACCAATCAAAATAAAAACCACCTTCCCCAGCACACAAAGGACACGAGTAATAAAACTATGCTAAGTTATCCACGTACTTCAAATAAAGCAGGAACACGTCTATGTAGATTAGAAGGCTGTTAATTTGATCATGGAGCTACTTCATGTTTGCAAAGTTATACCAAAAACAAAACACAAAACCCACAACTTACTGTTTAAATCCCAAAAGAGCAACTGCTCTGCAGCAAGAACACCACGCAACAGAGATGAACATCATTTTATTTAATTAAAGACCTACGCCTTCAATTAGAATTAGTGACCCCTAGTGAGAAATCTTATATATACAAATGGTGGTTTAATCTGTTGCAATCCTGTAGGGTCAGGAGCCTCCTGTAACGTTACACGGACCACTCCATTGGGACCTGTATGCAGATCCTCCCGTCACTCTGTCCTGTGCACCAACACTCGGCTCTTGGTTCCAATGCCCGCTATGGGTGCCATCACTTAAACCTGCAACCCCTAGAGCTGTTCCTAGGTTTAAAAACTCGATGATGATGAATAACACCCCTTCCCTTAGCTCAACACATGACCCAGAAACCCCCTCACGTCTTTGATTTCCTACAAGGGATGCATTTGGGCACCTTTTCTCTACAGTTTTGGAGGCTGCTCAGCGCAAACATTCTCAACAGAAAACATGAACTTACAAGCCACACTGGTGCTGTTGACAGGTTTGATACAGGGGAGTTGTTCTGTAGTTCCAAGGAAAGCTTTGCATCGTTTTTCCTGTTTCATGCAAGAGTGACCAAGGGAGAACAGTAATGCATCTGTTACAGTCTAAAAGGAGGGATACATTAAAAACTAAATCCTAATCCTCCGGGTAGCAATTAAAAAACCTTGTTGTTTATTCACGCAAAAAGAAAAATGCACACTTGCTGCACTCTTTCCATACATATTTTTTTTTCTATAACTTAAATATCAAAAAGCACAAGGACCACCTACTGCTAACTAAATAAAAGTCATCCATACTTCATTTCCCATAAGCGAAGTAAAATAAAGCAGTATGAGATAATTCACAATACAGTGTATCATAATGAAAGCGAGCTACGTGAATACACTCAGGATTCCTTGAAAATGCAGAACTAATAAGCACAGCCACACCAGCTGGCAAATTTGCTTCCAAAGGATGTTTTCGGTCACGTGAATCTTGCCACGACCAAATTAAGTTAAACGCAAAATAACGATAAAGCAGGAAACACATGAATACCATTTTCCTTTTCAATGGTTTCTCTTGCTTATCGCTACACTTCAGTTTAACAAGGTTTGCAAGTCGCAAAGAAGAAAACTATCTAACAATAGCATGCTTCCAGTCGAAATATTTTTTTCTAGTCTCAGTTTTTAGGAACTTCATTTTAATTCTTAATAAGTAGCCAGCTCAGCAATCACAAAAATCGCAAAAGCACTGCTGCTGCTTCTCCTGTCAACCGCCAGTCAGAGCCGCATGAATTATTCAGGTTTTATTGAGCTCCGTAAAGCTTAGATCTGATATTTTATGCAGACTGAACAACAAAGGAGCCATCCCAAAAGAAACGCGAACCCCACCTTTTAGATCCAGTCAAGTTTTTCATTCATTACGAGCATCACAGTGTAAAAAACTTATCGAGCAGAAGAGTTTCACAAATCTGAAACTAATAAACACCAGGATGCCGAGGAAGCAGGTTTGAATGTCTGCAGAGAAGGAGACTCCACAACCCCCTGGGCAGCCTGGGCCAGGCTCTGCCACCCTCAGTGAGAAAAAGTTTCTTCTCATATTTAGGTGGAACCTCCTGTGTTCCAGTTTATATCCATTGCCACTTGTCCTACCATTGGTTGTCACCGAGAAGAGCCTGGCTCCATCCTTCTGACACTCACCCTTTATATATCTGTAAACATTCGTGAGGTCACCCCTCAGTCTCCTCTTCTCCAAGCTCCAGAGCCCCAGCTCCCTCAGCCTTTCCTCACACGGGAGATGCTCCACTCCCTTCAGCATCTTTGTTGCCCTGCGCTGGACTCTCTCCAGCAGTTCCCTGTCCTTCTGGAACTGAGGGTAACCTCATCTGGGTGTTCCTGCTCCTGCAGGGGGATTGGACTGGATGATTTTTTGAGGTCCCTTCCAAACCCTGACATTCTGTGATTCTGGACACCATCCTGTGCTTGTCATGCATCCTCCAGCCTTCCAGGAGCTTCGCATGCTGCTCTGCAACACTGCAATATATTGCATATTTAGCTGATGCTACATTAGCCTGGGATAAATATATTATACTTGTTTCTGCTTTGCTGCTAGCACACCCCAATGGATCTTTAAACAATTCGATACAGAAATAAGTACAGCAGTAAGACAGATTTTATCCATCAGATTCACATCTTCAAAACTTCACTGATTATAAAACCAACACAAACAACTACCTGACACATTACCACACAAAATCTAGCAGAGTTTAAAATATTATACAGAATGTATTCATACTGAACCCATAGACATACAAGTACTGTCATTACTTTTTCTGGACTTCATAGGAAACAGTGACTATAGTTTTTGCCAGCATTATAATTCCAGTAGAAAACAGTGCCTTGGTCATTTTTGGTTCTTCCATTTGAGAGTTCTATAATTTCCCTTGCTATAATGCCAACAGAGTAATTATATATAGACTCTAAATTAAAAAGTGATCATTCTAATGAGGCACAACTTCCTAGGGATAATGCAAACTTCTGTTCAGCCTGCAGCATTTGGGTTCCAAAGAGAGGTGGGTGCAAAAAAGCTCAACCTGGAAGCCCAGGTCTGTATCCTTGAAAAGCAGAACTTTAATTATGGCCTTGCACATGCTGGTCCTTCACAGGCAGATAAGGGCTCTGTTGGCTGAGAAGTTTTGTTCAGATTGTGCTGGTTTGGGTGAACAGGTAGGGGGAGAGGCTGACCCTTCGTTTTTATCTCTATCCATTTTGTAACCTCTACCAGCTCCACATTCTTACATATTGATGAATTTTCCACCTGCAACTTGCACAAAGATAACTTCAGAAATAAAATACGCAACAAACATCGAAATCACTATCAGACTCCCATGGTAATTTATTTTTTCATGTCCAACTTTCTTTTTCTTCTAGCAAACAGTGGCTAAGAAAAGGTAAATTGAGGCAGGAAGGAAATTTCCACCCTTCAATCTTTAAGTCAGGATGTCAGAGATTACAGAAAATTCCTACAAACAAAAGAATCGAATCGTTCAGCCCTCAAGGAGCAGGAAAAGCTTCCCTGGGGAAGGTGGAAATCACTGCGGAAGGGCAACAGGCAACAGGTTGGGTGGAATCCAGCCGACCATGGATGGCGGCTGGGCTGCCATTGCTTTCTAAACATCAGTAAAAGTAGCACATATGGTTAATTCCATTTTGCAGCAATGCTAGAGGCACTGCGGCTGCTCATCTCAAGACATCAGATTAAAAAGAAATTAACAAAACACCATAAAGCCTCACACACTCCCACCCACAAATATGGATTTGGATCTATCTCCAGAGGCCTCATCCTCACTGGTGCGTTCATAAGAAGTTAGGATTATTTCTCTCAAGTTGCAAGAGCTTTTGCTCCACACAGTGCTGAGAAACATTCTGCTAGAACACCCCTGGAAAGAGATTTGCAGGGAAACTTCCCTACCCAGGGACAATGTTCCTGTGCAAGTGCAGCTCTGCATCACTTCAGCACTTCCCAGCATATGTGAGAGATTTCTGCACGAACACATGAAATACAGCATGTTCGGTCTGAACAGCAAATCTAGGGTATAGCAAGGCTACTTCTTTACTGATTTTAGAAAATGCCTGTGACTTCTATCTTACACTTAATCTCTGGAAAATATCATAGTTCACATACTGCGTTTGGTTATTGAAAAAGCCAAAATGTTCAACCCAAATAAACCTTTTAAAGAAGCCACTGGAGTTTTGCAAGTACACCATAGCCACTAGAAAGGGACAAGCACATCCATGGCTGTACTTGATGATCCCAGATGTGGTCTCAGATATTCTACAAAATGGTCTTATGATTCATTTCAGAATAGATCTTTAACTAGATATTTAGTTAGGTATTTAGTTAGTTATTTCGACTCCCGCCTTACAACACAGATGAAACTCCTGTAAGTTTTAGCAACATGAAGTTACTGAATGAGCGCTCCGTACTTGGCTTTAGGCAAGAACCTGAGAAAACAGCTCATTTTCTGGCCTTTGCAAGAAAATGTCAAGGGTTGTATCCCCTCGCAGCCAAACACTGTGTCTCCCCGTTATCTTTTCACCATGGAGCAGCAAATGAGATGCCAGCAGGAAAAAGATCTTTGATCCACCCCTGCTCCTGCAAAATGACAAACTCACAAACTCCAGCCTCTTGCAGATGTTTGCAGGAGCACTGCATTTAAACTGCTCTTCCAATCATCCTGAGAGGATGTTGAACCTTCTACAGTTTCTCCTAACAACTTCTATAAGATACCAGATCACACAATTGCAGAAAAATGTAACTAACCTTTCCAGAAAAAAAAGGTATTTCAATTTAACATTCTTAATATATTTAATAAGCCTGTCTCAAGACCACCCGTACATGATCTTGCAATTTATTTGAGAACTTACCATTGTAGACAAGTACACCCTGGCTGGCCTCTCAAACCAATTCAAAATTAAACGCTTTATTTTCATAAAACTTGGTCAAGATCATTTACCACCAGCCATTTAGAGAAACTGTTTAGGTTAACAGAGATAAGGCAAACAGTATTTACCAGTCCTTAAGTTAATTTCCTCAGCCTTCTGTAAACTGTTATGCTTATCTGATACATTAAGACAGGGCTGACTGCTGATAGAGGGAGCACCATGACTTGCATACTACGCATTATAATCAACTGGCTCTTCAGCCAGTGCTGCTGAATAACCAAAAAGAAGTCAGCACACAGCTAAAGCAAATACTTTAACTTTATTCGATAAGGCCAAAGAGAACGGCTCGTTTCCACTTATAGCCAGCCCAGTACACAGAGGCTTAGGAATATAGCTCTGGTATGAAATACTGAAAAACTTCTATATGATTAGGAGCCATTTAGATAAATATCCCCTTCAGCTTGCTTTCAGATGGGAAGTTATTTTATGCAAAATAACTTAAAAGCGATGTATACATGGAGAATCTCATCCTAGAACTACCAAACCTGCCTTTTTTAATCTGTATACAGACGTCCCCAGAAGGACAATACTCCTGACAGCCCACCTGAGCTACAACACTTTGATAAGAATATCATTTGCTCCCATTTTGTAATGACCAAAATGAAGGCAGTCAGTCTCCCATACACTATTCAATCTGACTTTCCATATGTGCTAGAATTAGGTGTTTTTCCAAAAGCCGTCTGGCAGCAGATCTCAAACAAAACCAACCTGTCAACGCACTTTGTTTCCATCGTCCTTCAGATCGGGTCACAAATCGACACAGTTCAGTTAAAAAAGTAAATAAGAGGGGGAAACAGGATGAATCTTCATGGTCCTTCTCACTGAATGCGCAAGTCATGAACCACTGTGAATAGCAATGACAATTTGTGCTTGAATTACAAAAATTGGTTTTAATTGTCGCTCAAGATAGAAACATCAAAAATTATTTCTTAGTTGCCCTCCTTAGTGCTGTAAATTTATTAATGCTTTCAATTTGTAACAAGAATTCCGCCCTCTGAGAAGCTGAGGACGATATGTTCTCTATACACAGCTCTTCTATGCATTTCACACGCATTTTCTTGGGGGAGAAAAATCACCACAGGACATTCAGATTTTATGGAATAATCACTTTGCCTTAGGAAAGCATGGATTGGAGAAAATGAGACCTTATATTTCTAAAGTTTTAAGAGGCTTTTCAGAGACTATTTGTCTTAATTAGTCATTGCTATATAACAAACTACTGCGAACATATACTCCGGGATCACTTTTCACAGGTCATGATAATCTGTAACTGGCTGAGTGCCCAAGAACCTCCTCAAGTGAAGTTAAATGACTGCACACCCCTCTCGTTGTTCAAATGAGACATTTTGCCTTCCCAGTGCCAGAGAAACTCAATTTTGATGCAGTTAAATCAGACAATCAAGACCAGAATGTGCTGTGAAAGAAGACGACCCTCAATATGTGCTAAAAAACCTTTAAATATTGTGCTGCGAGCAGTTCGACTGCTTTCCATCCGTAACAATTAAAGTAAATTTATTAAAAGGTAGCAAATATTCCAGTTAAAAAATGAGAGGGAAAGGAGAAGCTGTGACCTCTCTGGAGAAGATAAAGAGATTTACTACTGAAAACACAAGGCCAACTGACTGTATTTGAAGTCCAGGCTGCACAGTAATGATTCATATTCCCATTTAAAGGTTAACCCTTGCCAGGCAGCATTCTTTTGAGAGCAAGAACAACAAAGCAAACCCAAAAAAACTCAGAACACACACAACATTCCCCTTTCTTGGCCTGGGCTCAAGTGATAAATCATTAGGAGAGAAAATAAGTTGGTAGAGAACAAAATATTGTATTGCCCCTACTTTCCACACTTGCCCCTTTCTGCAGGTTGTCCCTCCTCTCCCAATAAAATCCTCCAGCACCTGAAAACCTGAATAATAGCCCACAGACCAACGTGAAGATGTTTATAACAGTCATTTAAAGTTATAAATATAACACGAGGTTTTGTTTTTTTAAACACAAGTCACAATAACCAAAGGCTGTCCAGGCAAGGTGAACCTTCGTTACGTATTCCATTACCCTCCATTAACTACACAAGGATCAAACAAATGAGAAAAATAAAAGTCCATATTGGATTATATTTTGCACAAGAGGAAATTAAAAGTGATTCCTGACAAATCTTCCTGGCTGTTTTACAAGGAATGGGAGTGAACAAAACCAAAAGGGAAGCAAGAGGAATATGAGTGACCTCACTGCGCTTTCCTCCTGGGAGAACTAATGGGCTTGCTTCCACTATTCTTTAAGAAAGCCTTGAGGTAGTTTATGTACATCAATATACAAGAAACAACCTTTGGGGGAAGGGATTGAACTCCTAAAAAAAGAAAGAAGCCTGCAAAATTAAAAGTTATCAGACAGAGGTGAAAAAAAAAAGCCATTAAAGCTTGTTAGGAGACAGAGTGCAGGGCCTGGCAGTGTAGGCCATGCGAGCCAGGCAGACGTGACCAGAGGAGCCCTCAGCTCTGAGGGAAGACAAAAGCTACACGGTCATGTACACAAGCATGATTGCTTTCCATCAATATTTGTTTTCTCTTCATTTCTTTATCCTGCAGCTTCCACAATTTCCGCCCAGCAATAATGCGAAACCCTTATGTTCTTGCTGTGGGTATTTCGCTTGTGCAGGGGAGCAAAACCGCTCCCAAAAGCATCATTTTGGAGCTGTAGGCTCCGGCATAAAAGATCCTACGAGATCCCCAGCAAGGAGCAATCCAAGAGGGAAGGTTTTTTGCCTGTCACTGGGTGGGCACATCCTTTCAACCCAGTTAGAGGACAGCATCATCTACTAGTGCCACCAAACCCTCTCCAGCGCCATGTCCTCGACTCAACCCAAGATATGCCCAGTTTAAAATATGAGATTCAATTAAACAAGCCTGTAGTCAGGGTTTAGAAGGTTTTTCTGTGAACTTTGTCTGCCAGGCAGAAAGTATTATGGCTGTAATAGTTTCGGGCTACCTTGTTATTTCCCATTGGACTGATCACCAAGGTCTGAAACAAGAAGTTGCTTCTACAAAGCAGTGGCTTTTTCAAACAAGGATGGCACCAACTGTTCACAGCCCTTCCACAAAACAAAAGAGACATATCAGACTGCCAACTCTTGTACCAAAACTCCTCTGTGTCTTGTACCTACTGAAAGTAACGGGGTGGGCAGTTATTTGTAGGTTGGTCCTGGCCATTTGAGGTGGCCTTCCAAACACAGAGGCTTTTACAGCTAAGCTTTTCCAGGATTTGTCCCCTTGCTTGCTCAATTCCGTTCACTGGATCCATGAAAATGTTGGAGTCTCTAGACAGACAACCCCCTGAAACAGAATTTAGGAGCTTCAATAGATGCTTGAGGGCTTCTTTTTGGCCCGTGAAAAGCTTCAAGTTTTGCACAATTGCTTCTTCCTCCTGCTTATTTCACTGGGATGTAAGTGTCTACATGGCAAACCTCAGACAGGAGATACAGCAGCTTATATCTTACTCATTTTTGCCTAACACCTTAGGTTAAAACCCAAAAACAACTGGAGACAAAACAAGACGTAAACTTGAAAGGCAAAAACATGCAAGGCAGTTACAGTGTGTGTGTGTGTATAAGAAGTTTGACAGTAATCACAGTATTGTAAATATTTCAAGTACCCTGATTACAGAAGCTGACAACATGCATTCCAGTCATCACTGCCTCCTTGGTGTAGAGGAAGGGTATGACACTGGACAGGCCATATCAACACAGGTTGTATAGCAGCTATGTCAGCAAGGCAAGAAAACATCCTGTTTTACATGAAAGACCCAAGATTGCATATCAAGACTTTAAAGAAAGAGGTCATGTACAGATGCATACATTTTATAAGGTTTGGGGTTTTTTTCTTGTTTTTTAAAGAATCAAAAGAGACTCCTTTGAGATAACTCAGGAACACACTCATTCGTTTTAAGTAAGATTTAGCAATGTGGAACCTAAGACTTCTCTGAGGTGAAAAAAAAAGGCACAAAGCTTTCTAAAGCATCAAAATCTAGCCAGGACACGGCACAAAACATTAACACTATTGCCTCTGCGAGACCTACCTGCCACAACCACCCACAGTTACTTCCCCATCTAAATGGGAAGCTACACGCTCAAAATGGAATTGGTGTGGTTTAAAGCAGAAAGCCTTTTAACACTTACCTCTCCCTTATACACTGGTTCTGGTTCAAATACCACCTCTTCTGCAGAAACAAACTAGTAGCACACCCAGTATTTACCATTCAATAGCCAACATCCAAACCTTTTCTACTTCCAGTTCTGGAGGAAAGGTTGGAAGCACCTGCTGATAGCAATAAGAGGCTTATAGGATATTATAGTCCTGTCCATGTATCAACACATCACCTATGTGGATCTCTCAGAGGCTTCTACAGTGCAGCAGATACACAAACATGTAAATAAATAACATTTATAACAACATCTCTGGTCCATTTATCATACTCTGCACTCCTTGCTAGTGAAGGTTAACACCGAATGAGAACATTTCTCCTTAAATTACTTAACTGTGAAGTTTACACTAAATAGCACAACTCCCATGTCACTGGGGAAAAGAAATCAGATGAACCAAGGACTAGTAAAATACAACCACTTGCTTTCAATAATTAGAAAATGGACCTTACTGATGGTCATGTCAGAAGTGTTGGTAATAACTATGAAAGATTCATAGAATGCTTTTTTCCCATTTTCCTTACATTTGCCCAAATCAAAGTACAGTGGGCATAAGGCCTGACCCTGCTTTCCAGTTAAACCATGCTCAGGCGATTCTGAAGATTGTTGAGAGTGATACGCACAAATGTTTTATCAGCAACACTACCAGCTACATAAGAGTCAATTAAAAAAATCCCAATGCATCATATCTTGCTACTATTTCAAAATAAGGTGGTGTTTTTTGGTGGATCCTCATAACCACGCAAAGTGTTCTTCCTGTAGAATATTTCATTAGCATGCACAACCTTTCATTTTAAAGGTAGATTTCTCTATTTCATGTTTGGCCAAAAGGCCTGTGAATTGATAAACAATGTTTTAATTATCCATTTAAAAAATGGATAAACCTTCTGGCAATACCTTAATGCAGCCCAGGAGGCTGTTTCCAAGTTCTCCAAGATGGGCTACAAAAATCTGCCTCCTTCAACTCCCATAAATCCAGGTGGGAGAGTCTAACACATATTCAGAAGCCATAGCAACTGGATTAGAACCAAGACGACGTCTGCAGAGTAACTCTCTGACTGGTAGTACTCCTAAGATTAGCCTAGGTTATACAAACAATATCCTACAGTGAAGTATTGTTTGTTACAATAAGGTACAAAATGTGAGGTTAAATCACGTGCATTCAAGACTTTGGTTAATGACAGCGATATCCTTCATCTTCCAAGACAGTATTCACACATTAGGGAGGTGTCACCCAAAATTCAGGGCTCCAAGGAAGGAGCGGTACCTTGTTAAATATGGGTGTGCTGCTCCCTAACGTGCAAGTTCTTCACGTGTATAAATTAACTTCTGTTTAGATTTAGATTTCACACAGGAGCTGTGAGATGTGGAGCAACTGCAGAGAGCAGCAAAGGGCCACTACAACGGTTTAAGAGACTGATGCGTCTCTCCTATGAGGGAAGATGGAGAGAACTGGGGCTGGATCAGAGGTCCCTTCCAGCTGTGACCATCCCACGCTTCTGCAAAGTTGTCAGAGCTCACACTTGTTAATTGTGATTGAGAAAGGAGACATGATTCATAAAACTTACAGATACACCATTTCTCCAGTGGAGCAGCAAGCAGAAGGTTAAATGGTAAAGAAAATGCCCCATACCTGCCAAGGGAGTCAACAGCCCACAAGCTAAAATTAATCTCTCAACTGAAATGAATGCAGGTTCATTCCTTTTGTAGTACAAATATGGGGTTTTTCTGAGTTCACCCTTCCTTTGCTCCCTCTACCAAAAGTAACCTCAACTCAGCGTGCTCAAGATAGCATCTTAAAAGTCATTTTCCCCTCCTTATTGCTGATAAAGTAAGGACAAACAGCTTAAAAGTTGCTACAGTTAACAGAAAGTATTGATGCTTTATCTCAGGAAACTTGTCTTTAAAAAAGACACAGAAAAACCACTCATCAATAATCTAAATCAAATTTAGGGTTACACACGTAGAGCATACGAGTACCTAAAAATGTCACTAACTGCCTTTGCCAGTTCTCTGCTTGTCAAGGGTAAAAAACAACCATA
The DNA here is from genome assembly GCF_037038585.1 of Patagioenas fasciata. Classification (NCBI taxonomy): domain Eukaryota; kingdom Metazoa; phylum Chordata; class Aves; order Columbiformes; family Columbidae; genus Patagioenas; species Patagioenas fasciata. The sequence goes on along the minus strand of NC_092523.1, from coordinate 76,487,204 downwards.
CGTATATACATAGGAAACATCTTAGACCACACTTCTGAAGACACACCAAGAGAACAGCAAATTACTTCTTAGGAAACCAGCCACCTACAGACAATCCCTTCTTACTTGCTAAATGAGAACATTGCAAACTGCAAGCGCACTTTGCACAGCGTTAAAATGAGAGATAACGCCGTCCTGCCCTGAGCTGCGTCAGATCAGATATCAAAAAGCAGTTTAAAGCGATGCGAAATCACGCATTGAAAAGGAAGGCCGAAATTATAAGTCCTAGGATGACGACTTGATTCACAGTTTACTCAAGCTAATGAAAAGCCTCCAACTCCCACAGATTTCAGCGGGTTATGAAACGGGTCCCGCAGAGGGAAACGGTCCAAGGCACAAACAGCGACGCCGTATTTTGATACCTAATTGCCACCACTGCCTGCGAAGAAATCCCTGGTGTCAAATAGGGAACACATACAATAATCTCGCTTTCTCATTTCAGAAAATGGCATGAAAGGAACAATAAAAGAAAGTTACTGAAGAGAACTAGATTGTTCCCAGCTGTTAGCATAAAATACTACAGCTGTTCGTGTCATTGCAGCTAATGACCAGTTGCACTTTTGCAAAGATTGTAACACAGTATGACCATTGTAATCTATATCAAACCGAAACTTGGCAAGCGCCACGGAAAAAAGACTAAAAAATTATTTAAATTCTTATTTATTCCTTTTTTAATTTCTGTTCATGGGTTGGTTTTGTGGGTTTGAGGGAATAGCGAAGCATTTTGCATGAGTGGTGCTGCATTCAAGTTGTCAGTTATGTTAAACGGTTTAAAAACCTATGGTACATCAGAGGTATTAAAACACTAAAATAGCCTATCCAGTAATAAAAGCACAATTCAGTCAAGAAATCCCAACTTTGCTGCTGAAAAAGAGGAGTGCTGAGTAAAACTATCCCAAGTCCAAAGTGGATGATGAAACATCTTTTTGCTGGAGCTATCAACAGGATAGGCTTCCCATCTAGAAGCTTTTAATTGTTTCATTAACTGTATGGTATGTGATCCAAATCACATTTTTCATAAGGATTCAAATACAAAGAAAAGGTTAAAGTAGAAAAAAACCCTCCACGTATATAGATACAGAAAGACTTTTTCAATACCACTCTCTATACTGCAGCATTGTTCTTTGACAGATGGAGGAAAAGCCAGCAAGTATTCCCATGGAAAATCTCCACAGAACCTGCAATATACTACTTCAAATTTAATGTCATTTCTAGAGAAAATACAAGAGTATTTGTTCCTTTCTAGACAGGTGCTTTCTCCTCCAAAATCACCCCTACAGAACCAGACCACAAAGAAGTCACAAGCTCCTGCACCTTGGGTTGGTTTGGTTTTGGTTGGGGTTTTTTGGTTTGGTTGTTTTTCTCCTAGTTACCAAAGAAATCATTAATTGATTAAGGAAACTGCCATTCCTTTTATCACCTCTATCTAAAGACACAACTGTTAAGCACGTACTTCAAACTTCTTTCAAATGATGGCCACTTCAACACATGAACAACTCCGGATCTTTGCTTTATCCGGCCACACCGTTACCGAGCTGCCACTACCAGAAAAGAACAGTTGTACAACCCACCTTCAGAGACACTCACAAAAGCCTAAATTAAAAATTAAAATCTAATCACATACTAAATTAGGCCAAAAACCTGTAGTTTGGATTTTATTAATTAAGCCTATTGAACGAAGCCCAGAGTGAGCGTTAAAGACTGTGTCTGCAGCACCACATCTGCATAACCCATTATTAACACATTATTTTCACCATTCCAATCGGGAGTTCAAAGTGCATTTCCTTTCTTGTGGCAACACTGTGTGGGCTTGATATTTTCATATAATTAGCAAGTATCAGAGCCAACATTATAACAGAATCCACTCCATAGCAGATTGGTTATACTTTTGTGCTCCACTACATCCGTTGTACATTGTGCAACAGTCAGGACGACTTAAGGAAATTATTTTGGCCAACATGGATCTGACACAATAAAATGCCTACATGGGATGGAGAAAGAGCCTGGTGTAGAACACCAGCACCGTTATATTGATACCTGCCTCGGTCAGTACACATTTAATCCCATTACAACACTTTGCCATTTTGAGAGCCGTGCAATGCATCAGAATTCAATTATTTTACTAAGCCAGAAAGATGGGAAATAACTATTACTATTGCTAAGATTTAAGACAACCATATTTTAGCATAGTTTTTCCTTTTTCCTTCACTGCAGAGATTCTGTATAATACTCCGAGAGATTCTGCATAATACTATGTTCTGCACCTTTTACGCTTAAGAGTATAAGGTGGAGTTTTAAGTTCACTCATCTATGGTGAACTCTGGGTTTTTTTTTCAAGCAACCATTACCAGCATCACCAAATCTTCCCTTCCATTGGCAATTAACTGTGTGCTACGGTCACCCTCAGAGCTTTCTGCAAACTATGAGTTAAAACCAAGAGCCGTGCTGCGCGTTTCCAACGTTACTGCTAAGCAACCTGCGAGCAGCAGAGGCGCAAAATAGAGACATCCTTGTGCAGTTTGAGCTGTTTGCTGAAAAGAAAGCGGCAGAGTCAGCAGCTGGATGCGGAATTACGACAGAAGGCTGAGGAAAAAGCAGAATCTACTTCTCCTCTCCTTATGTGCATCCTCAGGCACTTAGAGGCACCAAAAGAACAACACCCAATTTGGTGAACCTCAGGTACAGGCGCCCAAATCACAGCCGCCGAGCGGCAACTCAGGCTGCTCGATGTCCTCTGCAATAAGTACAAGAGCAATAAGGAGGAAAAGTTCGAAGAAATACAGGAAAGAAGTAGACAGGAAAAGAAAGGGCACATTGAAACACAAAAGGGAGAAAGTGTTAAAAAGAGCTGAAAACAAAAGGAAGCCGCAACAGAAGTTCACTACAGCACAGATTTAAGTAGAAAGAGGTTCAAGTAGTAGACAATCCTCAAACTAAGTTTTCTTCTAAAACTTTGTGAAATATACCCTGAAAGGAAAAGAAGGCCACCAATGCCTTAAGCACATGCAAGCCCCAGGCAACGAGGAATTAACTCCTAAGTAAAACCACTATTTTTGACCTCTGGTGCCTTTCCACTCTGCTCCTTCCCCTCTCCAGCTCTGAGCGTAAATCATATTAGCTGGAAATTAGTTGGAGATTGTGTTGGCATCATAATTCAACCTAAGATATGACAGTCATGTCCTCCTCATACAGCAGTGTTACCATACCAACATTAACGTGCCCAACCTCGCTTATAAAAATAGATACCGTAGTCAGCTTCAAATGCACGTAAATGACAGTCAAGGAGTTACTACTCCGGAGGAGCTGCTTCAACAGGAACAGCTTTCTGATGGAGGAGTCGGTAGAGTAGGAATAAGTAGTTCAGATTTGTATCTTTATAAGAAATATTTACCATCATAGCACTCCTGTGTCCCTGTTTCTCCACATACAACCGTCTCTCCCTTCCTTCAATTCAGTAATTAAAGGAAAACAAGAAGAATGTACAACCTACAGCAATAATACATCTGAATGCACCCCCTGAGTGGCAGATCACTCAATGACGTGTTATGATATTTTTTAGAACCGAGCTGATACTCTCCACCATTATCGATTGAGTAGCCATAAAATGATCTTTTATGGGGGAAGTCAAGGTAAATGCCTGATTATCAGAACAGGAAATGATTTAAGTGTTCAACTGAAGAAACATTATGTGAACGTAACTTGCATTTGACTTGTGAAACCACATAGAAAGGAATATAAGGAGACACCTTTGCATGAAGATGATTTGAAGTGGCTTTTACTTCAGAAACTTGTGGCTTCTTTTATGGCACGCTTGAGAAAAGTGTTAAGCGGTATCTTTGTATCCTAAAATACTCATAAGGAAGTACTTTCCTCCATATTCTTTAAAGCTATAGAGGGAATTATCCCCCACAATACGCTGCTTCAACATCACTGGGAAGCCTTGGATGAATTAATATTCATATTTAAAAGGAGTACCCAATCTAAATTATAGTCCTGCTTTCGTATGTTAGGAGCCCCTCAGCAAAACAGAAGAAACTAATAACAATTTAAAAAATATTACTTTGGAGTATCCAAGCTACAGGTACTTGGATATAATCAAAATTATATAATCTAAGGTAAATGTATTTTGCTTTTGAGTTTCCCACCACGACCTCCACAAAAAAGCAGCACAACCATGACACATCGATCACCTCTAAGCGGGGTGCACGCAATGGAAGCAGATACTATTCAATTGGGGAATGGATGAATAACAGGGAGGAAACAACTGTTCTCTACAACATCCCCCTATGGAAAATGACCTCAACCAGCTCATATTTTCCAACTGAGTTAAATACTGATAACATCCAACGCGATGTCCGCTTTCAAGGTGCTCACCACCACCAGTGGTATCAAAAGCATCAGCTCTCATGGGCCCAGACAAGCAGGTAACAGCACAGAGGTTTAGCCAGCGTGGAATTCAGAAGCATACAAGTTTTTTAAACACACAAATAAGGCGATTTTGTCCCTCACCCTCTATCAGTGCTGAGACTCAGCATGCTCAGCAAGCCCCTCTCATAACAAAGAGCATGAGAAAAGCTCCCACCTGTGCAGGGCAGCGATAACCGCACCACAGAGGCGCCCTCAGCATCACCCCAGTTGTTTCTCTATGCCTATACACCAAAATGCTTGCTTTGCTAAAAGCCTTATTTACAAAATTATCTTAATGACCACGAGGCTCGGTGAGCTCACAAAGCAAAATAAATCACCAGCTTTATTACACGAGAGTAACTGTCAAGCACTGTACTTTGATTTTGTTTCAGTTTCTCATTACTACATTCGCAATCCTTTACAAGCGTTACACACCCATCACAGATGGGTGCAGTGTAAAAAAGCAAAGACTGCAACACCTAAGGAGCATCCAGCTGACAGAACCCACTGCTCTTACAGGTATTATTTTAGTTTTAACCCCAGGATAAGAAAAAAATTGGTTACATATGAGACAATAACAAGCCAACCTCATTTTCTTTACTAAGTAACCATAAAGCCTATGCAAGCATATTCGGTTGTTTTCTGCTCTCAGCTGCATCTCGTAGGGATGAAGGTAACAGGGGATGTGTGATTACAGAGTCACCCATGGCTTCCAATGAAGGTGCAGGTGGACGGAGGAGAGCAGACAACCCCCAGCTGTACCTTCTGACAGTTATCTAGTTAATAAAACTCCTTAAACCCAGATGCAGGCTCCCCCCAGAACAAGTGAGTACATTACTAAGTAAAGATCAATTAATTGAAAGAAAAAGAGAGTCAGCTTTCCCATGCCAATAGTAACAGCTACAAAGCAACTCTCTCCTTTCCTTCATGAGGATCAGGCAGATGCTGGATCTTCAGCACCCTCATCTTTAATCTACTGTCATTAGACAGCTACAGCTACCCAAGTAACGCTGGTCATCGTCATACATTTCCTAACGCTTTTGGTTACACCAAAATATACACCACGTTCACCAGCGCTACTGACATTCGGGTCATCACACGATTGCTCAGAAACCGCAGAAGGGCAGCCCAGCACTTGCAGGACACAGCTATGCCGGGAAAATCGCATTTGATTCACGGAGAGCCAGACGCAGGCTTCTGCAATCCACCGCTGCTGGATCCCGGCCTGGAGAACGAGCCTTTGGCAAGTACACACGAGTCTCCCTGGACTCATGGAAACCCTAAACTTCATTGCTAATTCCCATTATTGACAGCAATTTTACCTTTCGAGAATTTGAAATTAACACTGATGGCTAATATATCGACCATGAGCTGGCATTCGTATTACAAACAAACAACAGCCTGAACCTTAGAACACCACTAACAACGCCACAGTTTGAAATTCAGAGACAGCAGAGACCAGCGTTGAGTTGTTATGGGCGTTGGAAATTGCTGATGTAACTGTGTACACCTCCACATGCATCACACAAGAGAATTGCCAACATCAGGGTTCACAAGCCGTGGCAGCAGTCTGTCTGAACAGCTGAGATGAAAGGATTTAATCTAAAGTCCACTTTTGTTCAAAGGAAAAAACCCCACAAACTACTCAAAAGCACAGAACCATCTGACCTGCCCAGAAGAATCAAAACAATCACTGTACCGAACTAATGGCAAGGTTTCCAAGAAATACTGCCTTTACTCCTTTGTATGACTGCTCCAGTTCACTTTCGAAGGTTTTATTTAGGATTACTCCGCTTTAGAGCAGTATTTCTAGAAGGCAGTAATGCAACACTGAATATTTTGAGGAGGTCAAGTAACACGATACACGGCTCTTCCCTCCAGGTTGGTGGGGTTCAAATCTTGCTAATGTCAGTAGTGACCACAAGCTGTTGACATCAGGCAGCTGTTATGTGACCCACGAGGAATGCGCTCGTATCCTCGGGGCAGTTTTTCCTGGACAGGTATTCCTACCTTCACAAGAACACCACAGTGGCTGGGCAGTCTCAGGAGATAAAGCAGTGTGGATAAGCAGAACAAGAATAATCCAGGTGAAGGCTGCACCGTACCTCTAACAGAAGAAAAAAGGCAAGGGATTTGAGCTTGTTAAGTATCAGTGTGTTGTCCCGAGCCTTGATCCCAAGAACCTCTGAATGTACCTGAACACACAGGTTATTTGCAGTCAGACCATTCAAAGCATTGCAACTCTACAGGATCACAAAATCCAGGGAGTAAAGGTGAATGACCAATTTGCACCATAACATACATACACTGTCTTAAGGGAGGTACAAGAGGAAAACAAAAATGTACTTCTCAAACTGTAATTGCATCGTCTGCATCCCCACAGCGGATCTTCTTCCCCTTTAATTCCACAGAGCACTATTTTGTCAGCTTTACCACGAGCTAATTCGCATCTGAAAATTACACATAGACCTGAATTTCTTCTTTACACTGATCCTTGCACGACAGCGTCAGATCCAAAAACTCCACTCTGCCCAATGTAATTGTGCACAATAACTGAGGTGAAACAAGACTAAGACCTTACAAGCACTTGGTGCCTCCTGAGCTTTTCCCCCCCTCTTCCACAAGCATATTTTACTTTTTATAAAAATAAAGTTCAGACAATTCAATAAGCAAAGCAAAATGGAGTATGAAATGAAGTCCTCACCTACAGAAATACCCCACTTCCCAGTATATTTTCATTATTTTAAGCATAAGACAAACAAGAGGCAGCTGCCAGCCATCAGAGATTTGCATGAAGCTGCTGGAGCCGTCACCTTCCCTAACCAAACCCACCCTTACGTAACAGCACTGGGCCGGGATTTTCACCACCAGCCCAGAAATGTTGTTAGAAAGAGACATCTCCTGTCGGGCACCAGCAAATTGAAAGGCCCTAAAAAAAAAAAGGCCAACCAAACACAAGAAAAAACAGCAAAAATAACCAAAACAACACAACAAACCCAGGAGTTTCATCTAGAGCCTACATCTGCAAGATAAAAACAATTCCTTTCCAAGTAAGGTTTTATATGATAGAAAACATGAGGTGGTTTTCACAGGTTATATCTCGCCAACATCAGAATATCTAAAATACCAACTACTTGCATAGGTGCTTTCAAGGTGCCTTTTTTATTATTATTTCTTATTCATTTAACATTTTGAGTTGCTCATATCCACAAGGTACAAATCATGACCTATAGGAAAGAAAGCAAGTAATCATTTCCTACCTCTATTATTATTATCACCACCAATTGTCTTCTTACTCTTATTTCCTTACAGTCTATACGAAGGCGGGGTGAAGTGTCTACAATTCAGCAAAGAAAAACCCTATTAAGAAACAGTTTACTGTGTACTACTCTGTTCAGATACTATTTTAAGGCCTTTCAATATTTAATAAAGGACTGAACCAGTTAAATCTTCACATCTCCAGTGAAACACTGATGAGACAACAGTTACCAGGTGAGACGGACACCTGAGCAGAATGGATGTCTTCTTCTCATCCAATACTTCAACTCAGTTTAACAAAGTTGATTTCTGGTTTAGTTGCATCAGAAAAATCCATAACTATAGATACTGCTAAGTTTGCTCAAACATCTGAAAGCACCATTCCTAAGACATTACACCTGTGAAAAATGCAAAGGGTGATTACTGACAAAACACATTAAGAAGCACTGAAACCATTGAGGGGATTTGTAAACACAGATAATGTTGCTCATGATGAACATTGACTTAAGATGAAGGAAGTTCTGCTACAGCAAAGATCAGGACATTTGTTACGGCCAAAGCAGATTAAAAATAAATAAAATTTTAAAAGTTAGACACAACATAATCACAAAGAAACCTTCTCAGTTCCTTCATTTGTTGTTTCTACAGAAGCATTAATTAAACATAACTGTTTCAGGCTTCCAAAGCCCACTCCTGGTGTGATACAACAGACCGACTACCTAAACAAGCAGTAAATAGTGCAGATACTAGAAAATAAAGGTGAATTCCCAAGTCGTTTATTAGAAATTCTTATCATGCTTGAAATTATGTTTCTTACGATATCTGAAGATACAAAATTTAATTTGGAGAGAATAGAAAAATAAGTCAGAGGGGAAAATGGATAAGAAGCGTAAACATAAGAATATAATATGCCATTCTGAATATTTACATTGGGTGTTCAGTTTTAGTGTACACTCATGTAAATACAGAAGTGTATATATTCCAAGGCCATTTCCACTTCCAGCCTCCTGGGTTCTGGAAGGATGCAGAATGCATCTAGGGTTTGTGCTTTCCATTGTTACCACTCCGCATTGGTATAGGGGTCACAACCTAACCGGATGAAATCCTCTATATCCAAGCGTATACGTGGCCAGTGTAGAAGAAAAAAACATAAAAAACCCAAATACCCACGCACCGAGAAATGCACATGTGCAATTTAAATCAGGCACCACCTCGGTAAATAAGACCTTGGTCTGTACTGCAGGGCACAATGTGGTGTTAATCCCAACTCTAATTTGTTTATACGGCACACGCATACCTCCGAAACCGAGGAAAAAAAATCATGGAGCCGAGACGCGTTGGTGGCGAGCACCCCCCGCACATCTGCACGCACACGGCCGCGGTTCCCCGCTGGATAACTCCACATCCACGCAGGCTGGGCCGTCAGCAAGAGACGGCGATGGAGAACGAGAAGGAGGAGGAGGCCGCCTCCCGCCGTCCCCATGCGCCCACGGCCACGTCCCTCCCCGCCCGCCCGGCATCCCCGCCGCGGGGGCGGCCCTGCGGGGACCGGGGTGTGGGGGGAGCCGGGCAGCGCAGCCCGGCGTGGGGGGAGCGGGGAGGTTTCCAGGCATCCTGCTGCATGCGGGGAGCGAACGGCAGTGACAAGCGGCGCAGCCTGCGGGGGGGTCTAGGAGCGCAGTCCGGAGGAGGAGGAGGAGGAGGAAGGGGGGATGCCCGAAGGAACAGGCGGGCTGGGGGAGGGGGCCGAGCCCTGCCTCCCTCTCCCCCGGGCACCGGGGCGGTGAGGAAGCTGGGGCTCCCCCTCTCTCTCACGCCAGCCCTGTGCAGCGCCTTCAAGGCGGAGAGGGGGAGGCGGCGGTGGGGGGGAGGAAGGGGGGGAAATACTGCAATGTAGCGCCGGGCGGGCGGGCGAGGGAAGCCGCAAACCCTCCACCGGGGCCCGGCGCAAGCCCCCGAGCCGAGCCCACCGCCTCCAGCGGCCGCGCCGCCCGCAGCCCCGTGGTACCTGGTGGGGAAGGGGGGGACGGACGCGGCCCCGGCCAGGGGCACGGCGGGACGACCCGGCCGAAAGGGCAGCGGGGGAGCGAGCACCCACCTTTCACCACCCTGTCCGTCGTCGATAACTTGGGATCGACGGCCTTATGCTCCGACATGTCCGGGGAGGCGGCGGGGCTCTCCCCCTCGGGCAGGGCAGGCGCGGGCTGAGGCGGCGGCCGCCGCTGCGGTCAGGGCTCCGGCTCCTCCGCTGCGGCCGAAGTTGCCGCGTCCCAGCGCCGCTCGCTGGCTCGGCTCAGCTGGGCTCTGCCGCGCGGTGCCTTCCTCCTTCGTCTTCCTCCACCCCCGTCCTCCTCCTCCTCTTCCTCCTCCAGTTAATTATTGCTCGCTTTCAATCACGCCTCCGGGTTGTTTAGGACGGCTCACTCTTCACCCCCCCGCCAAAGACCCCGGCGACAAGACCCGCGGCGGGCGGCTGTCAGGCAGCGCCGGCAGGAAAAGCCGCGAGTGGACCGCGGGCAGCAGGAACAGCCAGGTTGCACACGCAGCGGCCAGCCCTGCGCTTCCTTCCTCCGCGGCGCGCCTCCAGCTGCCCCGGCTCCTCCCGCCGCCGGCCGCCGCTCTGGATGGCGATCGGGGTCCGGATCCGTGCCTTCCCCCCCGCAGGGTCCGTCCCCACGCTCGCACCCACACCGGCCGCGGCCCCGCGGCGCTGCACACGCTCCACGGCGCAGCCCCGGCCGCGCCGCCCGGCCCCGCCCTCCCGCTCCCGCTCCCCCGCGCCGCCATTGGCTGCGCCCGAGCTGCCAGTCGCTGTCAGGTAGCGCCGTCCCCCCCGCCCCGCTCCGCTCCGCGCCGCCCAGGTGCGCCGCCCGCGCCCACCCGCGCCGTGGGGACCGGCGGGGCCGCGGAGGTGCCGCGGGGGGCCCGTGGGCGGAGCGGGGGAGCCCGCGTGTGGCTGCGGGGGCGGCCGCCACTTGTCACTCAGGGCGGCTGCGGCGGCCGCACGCTGGGAACCGCGCCCGGTGGCTGCGGCTGCGTGTGGGGCCGGGCCGGGCCGCGCTGGGGCAGCCGCCCAGCCCCGGGGCTCCAGCTGCAGGGCCGGCCTGCGCGACAAGGAAGCTGCCTAATGACACCCCTTAGACACAGAAACACGGAATGTCAGGGGTTGGAAGGGACCTGGAAACCTCATCCAGTGCAATCCCCCCATGGAGCAGGATCACCCAGATGAGGTTCCACAGGAAGGTGTCCAGGCGGGTTTGAACGTCTGCAGAGAAGGAGACTCCACAACCCCCTGGGCAGCCTGGGCCAGTGTTCTGATGCCCTCACTGAGAAGAAGTTTCTTCTCATATTTAAGTGGAACCTCTTGTGTTTTCAGTTTGAACCCATTACCCCTTGTCCTGTCACTGGTTGTCACTGAGAAGAGCCTGGCTCCATCCTCCTGACACTCACCCGTTACATATTTATAAACATTAATGAGGTCACCCCTCGGTCTCCTCCAAGCTCCAGAGCCTCAGCTCCCTCAGCCTTTCCTCATAAGGGAGATGCTCCACTCCATCATCTTCATTGCTCTGCCCTGGGGTTGCTCACGCACCCCCCAGGGAGGAGACTCTCCATTAGGGATAAAATAAAAATTGCATCCGTCTCCCCTAACCGCGCTATCTTGCCCGGCACAGGTGAAGTTGCCAGCAGGTTGGCACAGGCTGCAGCTCTCGGCCTTGCTGCTGGGGCCCGTCCAGCCCCAGCATCTGCTCAGACTGCCCAGCAAGGCCAAACGCAATGGTCAGATGTGGGGTGTGAAGTGTTAGTTATCCCCCGTTGGAAGATGACAACTTTTACGTCATGTTTCTTTGAGGACTGGAAAGTAATTTACCTCTGTGACGGTGTCCACCATGGCTCCAGACAACATAAATATTGTTTAGGGCTTGTTTATACATGTCCTTGTTCAGGAGGAGCTATTCCTGACTAATGTCATGACTAATTTCCAGAGTAAGACTGAGCTGTTCCGGTTTAGTTTGACACCATGAGTTTTAATTAAAGGGGAAAACAGGGCACACCTTTTCTGGGAGAGCGATGTTTACAGAGTTGTTGTTGAATAACTTCTGTGTAGATGATCCAAGAATCAAGAGACACCTAACCCGGCTTCCCATTTCCCTCCAGGGTGATGTACAAGTAGCTTGCTTAGTAGATACTCTTGCTTTAGAAAGACACAAAGAAAATAAGACGGCAGTTATGACACATTCTCTGCTTTGATTTGCCTGACATTTTTAGGGGACATTTTGTTGGCTGTCCTTGCGGTGTTTTCACTGAACACGGGAAGACGTTGTATGCGACTGACATTCAGTACAACAGCATGAGTTCTCAGCTTGTTCCAACAACCCTGGGGAGCTCCGTGTGGTGCGACCAGTCTTTTGTCCCATGAGCACAAACTAGCTGGGTAACCAAGTTCCCATCTGAGATTGCTATAGCAATGGTGACACAAGAACGCGAAACAAAGCTAGTACTTAAGCAAGGGTATTTTATATATGGCCCAAACAAACTCTGAAGTTGACAAGTGTGCAGAAGGCTCCCCGTATGTTAGGAGTACTTCATGAAGCATCAGGTGCGCAGAAGAATCTGGACAGAGAAAACCCTCCATCTTCATCCCCGCTGCTGGGAAGCGCTGCTTAGCGGCACTTCGTGCTTGGACACGGAAGGAGAAGCAGCATGTTAGGAATGCAGCATGGCCAGTAAATGCAGGTATTGCCCACACCTTGTGGGCTACCACTTCATGAGACGCGGAGGACCAGTTTGGATCCGTTCTTCTGTGGCTGCAGGCTGTTTGCATGAGTCATCTGGATTCTTCCTGACAGGCTGCAGGAACAGAGCCTCTGGGTCTCTCCAGCTTACGCTTGCTCCCCCTTGAGTCACAGGACAAGGCTTCAGCTCTGTTTTTTAACATGAAAGTATGACTTTTGTTGCTGATATACAGGGACATTCAGTGTCACAAATCCAGAAAGTTTATATTGATTCTGAAAACTATCTAGGACTTTGTTTTTAACATTTTTCTTTTGCTTCTAAGTTTTCAATTATAATATGCCACCCAGGCTAGGTAAAGTTCTTTCATTTGATTTGGTGTGGGGTCTTGGTGATGCATCTGTTGAATGCATTTAGTCTTCCTTCCCAAGATAAAATTCCCATTTCAGTCAATTTCTTCTTTAGGAGTTTTTAGATAAGTTTTCATAAGACAAAGACAAGTGCCACTGCCAAATACCATGTATCATGCCCCTTGTGCAAGGTATGACACAGCCAAGATTCAGATCACAGCTAGGAGACCTCATGACTACTCTGTCATGGTGTGGTGCAATCTTAACCCCATGACTTGTTTCAGAAGCTTTTGCAAAATCCTAATCCTTGCTGTGAGGGAGGGAAAGGAAGAGAAAGAAACCACTGAACACCTTCTTTTTTTTCTCTTTTAATGGTAAAAGACTAGAAAAAACATGTATTTCAGACCTATGTTAGTAGTAAAGGTGTATAACTATTCTTTATTACTTAAATCAGTCCTTTCCCCCCATCTGTACAGGTGGTCCTTCAGCTTTTCTCACAAAGACCTCTTTTATCACTGAGGGATTTCTTTTTTGTGGGATCCGAGTTCTATTAGATTCCTTTTTCTCATTTAACAGGAGGAGGAGAACATGAAGATCACATCTTCAAATGGAAAGAACACCGTCTGTGGATTCTGGGAAGATTCTAACACGCTTGACCTCTTGCATCACCAATCCCTAGTAGCATCATTAGTCATTTCATCCCCTAGTAGAACAGAAGCCCAGCATGATACATTGGAAGCTCCGGTCTTCTGAAGAGCAGTCACTTCTGATCACATACTTTGGAGACGAGGTCTGTAAGAGCTGGGAGAAAGAGAATTTTTTCAAGTCCAAAATAAGTCAGTCCCCACTTCTTCCCTGCAGATGAACGATTCTTTGCCATTTTAGTTGAGCCATGACCATTCTTCTAAGCACCTAGCAGCTCCGGAAAGCAGCAGCATCCGGCCGAAGTGGAAGGAGAAGTAAATGCCCATACAATGAGAAAGCAATAATTTTAAGCCAGAGTTTCACAAAGATGTACAGACTAATGAATTCTAAACTTTTCCATAGGTACTATGAAAAATTAGCAATTGAGTTGCCTGGATTTTATTTCAGCAGCAAGATGAAGATTATCTTCTAGAAATGTAACCATATGTTTGCACACTGACTCAACCAATTAAGATAGTGTTTTACAGTATTGATTGTAAGAGATAGCATTTAAAATTTTAATCACTATTATTAGAGAAAAAGTGTTCTAACTACAGAGAGTCTGTCCTTCACGCATAAGCTTTTAGCCCCTGGAAGTTCTGGCTTCCCGCATCATAAATGCAAGTTGGACAATGTCTTGGAAGTAGAGTTAGAGAGTGCTCTTGAGTATTATGATGGCTGCATGGAAAATAAGTGCAACGAGGGTTGTCTGGATGTTGGTGCTGCCTTAGCTAATTTTTTCCTGATTTTTCTTTTAAGAGAGATTTGTAATTGTTTCTGTTTACTTCCCTTCATTATAAAAATTAATGGGGGTTCTTAACATCCATGTATTTAAACCTGTTGCCTAGGCCATAATCTCTATCACATAGGTGTCTACAAGATTTAAAACCCCTACATACTCATCTATGTTGACAGTGCATCTTCAGGAGATGCTCCATAGTGGAATCATTGTTCTCTTCCAGCCCACGCTTGCACTGCTGACTATAAGCACCTAAAACTTGCGAAAGACCTACATTCATCTACATCGGACCAAACCAGATTTGATAGCAAGTGCTGTATACTAGCCTTGGAAAGCCAACATAATTTATCAGTACTCCATGTGCCGTTTGGTTCCATCATATCCAAGAGGGGACATTCACCCCAGCGTAGAGAGCTCATACAAAGGACACATGCCAGCTGAGATCACCATCAAGGGGCACCGCCTGGCGATCTTCTTGACAAATGGTCTCCCACACCTGCTCTAGCTCAGTACACAAGAGGGAGCCAGATAAAGGGCCAGTGGCAGGTACCAGTTCTTCGTATCATCCAAATGCTTTCTGGCTATGTTCACAAAGGGATGGAAACTTCAGATGGCAAAACACAGCCACATAATCCATCACCAAATGAATTCTCTCCTTCCCCACATGTTGTCTTCATGCAGCCACTGCAGGCACTTAACCTGGTGCATCGTCAACCTCTCTGGAGCTTTGCATGTTTTCCCTTTGCATACATCTGTTAGGCTTTTGGCTCAGATACTTCTTTAGGTTCTAGATTAGGTCCTGAAGCCTTTAGCAGAATTTGTACACACTGTTAATGATACTATGCCTGGTTTAGAAAGCAAAGCAAAATAGATAATTCTATAGAGAGTCATGGAATGGATGATACCAAAATAGATTGTGTTGGAATAAAATCCAAGCAATGGCATCCAGAATGCTGGAGAGGGAAATCAGGTTAGGTCCAGATTCCAAGATGCTAAATCAACATGGAAAACAGTAACAAGGGGTGCCGTGAGCAGTTACACAAAGCTTGACTGACATTTGAAAAGTCAACAGATAATACAAGAACACAAGTGAAAGAAAATAACCTTGAACCCCTGTAAATGGTTATACCCCCTGCCAACACTGGCTTGTTTACAACAGGTTTCAATATAAAAGAAGCATAACTATGCTCTTCTAAGGCTGTGAATGAATATTTGCATTCAGATCAAGCCTCTCATGCACAACTGATCCACGAGTCGTGCCTGTAATCCCTAGCAGCATGCAATCTCAAGAGAAATCATGCAAGGGACTTCCACATCTGTCTTCTTTCCAGTGCTGCTGAGAAGTGAGCCAACGCAAGCTTCCTCCGCTGCAGTTTCAGATTTCTTAAGAGACACATACTTTCACCAGAATACCTTAATACGTCCAAAGGTGAAGACCAGGTTAGAATTAAGTTTGGAGACAAGTACTGAAGCCAGCATAAGAATAAATCAAGACACCAGCCACGCAGAGAGTCATACCAAACCAAAGGGCATAGTTAGAAAGTCATGGAGCCAGAAGTCTGAAAACCAAGGAGTCCCTATGGTAAGTCAGGGCTGGAACAAGGTGAGTTATAAGAGCGTATCACAAAGGAGACAGGAACCAGGGGTCAAGACGAAGCAAACAAGAATGAAAAGCAGGAGAGTCAGAAGCAAAACTACAGCCAAATGGCACCGCAGGCTGCCAAGAGCAACTGGTGGAGTTGCCTGACACATCTGTTATTAGAGGCAATTAGCCAAGCCTTAGCTCCTGCACAGCTGGGCCACAGTCCCAGTCACCCTATTGCATCCAGCTGCAGGGCCAGTAGCCCAGGCAGAGCCCAACAGTGTGGATAAATGTGCCTTGGTTTAAAACTCGACCTGCAGGAGTAGCTTGTCCCTATAAATCTACTGGTACAAGCAGCACAATTAACTCAACTTATGCATCCGGTAGAGCGCCGCACTGATTTGCCTGAATGTCTTTAAAATTATAGCTGTAATTAAGCACTGCAAGTTTGTGCAGTGGCAATGCCTTAGCGTAGAAGAAATAGCTGTATCTGAAGGCAGGCAGCAGTGCCAAGGTTCCCACAAGTGGAAAGACATCCCCTCATCCCCCCCTGCTGGTGTGTGTGTCCCCCAGAGCGCCGGGGAGCATCCACCTCCTCTGCTTCGCCTGCGCCAGAACTCAGTGAAACTGCAAGAAAGGGCCCTTGGGAGCAGCTTCCAGCATCGAACTGTTCTCAAGATGCCGGCAACAGCTTAAAACCACAGTCCTGCTATCGGGAATTAGTCATCTGCTCCCTGAGAGTTCATCCTGCAGGCTTTGATTCTTAATTAGACATCGGTTTTAATGGGAGACTACAGAACACAGATTTTGCAGTGGGCCTTAAGATGCTATCCCAGTGCACAGCAAAATCTTCCTGAAAATATCTATTAAGAAAGAAATGGAAGGAAAACTCACCCTTTCTTTTAAGATGTTCTGGCAGTAGCAAACATCATGGCAAACAGATGCCTGTTTAGAGAGGAAGGAACAATATTTGAAGGAAATGCGAACAGCAAAATAACAAAATGCATGTTCATTTTTTATTATAAGTATCTAATATATAGGTAATTTAGCTCCAGTGTGATATTAGAACTCCTAGTGGCAGAGCAGTTGAAGAGATCCTGAAGTAAGATGTGATACTCAGTATTTTTAATAGTCTGCCACCTTTTTCAGAAGCAATGCCGTTGTCAGAGACAAAAGAACAAAGAGGAATGTGTGTAATTGTTTTTGCAAGAGTAGAGTCTTATTTGTTTCCAGAAAGATGCCGCAAATTATTATTTATTTTTGCTGCCCTTATGGCCAGAAAACAGTATAGATTAAATCCCTTTAAAGGTAACGTGCACAGAACATATAATGGAGTAAATTATTTATTCGGGTGTCATCAATGTCAACTGAGGGCTCAGTGGTAACAAACAGACCATAACTAGTGGTAGGGGTGAGATAATTAATCACAATATATTAATACCCAAAGAACAAACACTGAAAACTTTAATTTAATTGCCCCGAACTCTCAGAATATAAAGTGTCTTGCGATGTATTATTTAAAGGAGCACAGCGAATATGAAAAGGAACGACAGAATGTGTTTTCCATACTGACCTCCTGTGCTATGCCTTTTCCTAGGAAATTTGGAATGGAAAAAAAGGACAGAACAACCTGATCTCTGAATGTGTGCATGTGAAATTCCCCAACGTTTACAGAGTAAAACACTGCAACCTGGATATTACCGCACAGTTTAAGGAGCGGTAATGAATACAATTGCTATATTGAATTAAATGTAACTACCTTCTTCAAGTTGGCTAAGTGGTAGCAATACAAAATATAAAAATCTTCAATTAATTTTCAGTCAGGCTGGCCATAATTTATACATTTGGAATCCAGATTCTCGCTTACCCTAAGGCTTTAAACTGCTGTAAGATGCAAAGCTGCTTTATAAGGCTTATAAGTTACACTTACACTCACTTAAAGTCCATTTTATATTCCCGGGGTGATGAAGAGCAGCCCTAATGTAAGACAGAACCAGGTTTCTAATTGACTGCAAACATTCTCAACCAAGGATGCAAATTCAGGGCTGGTGTCTCAACCAGCTGCTGCAATGCCCTCCTAGTCCCACAGGGCTTCCTGCAGGCCAGCTTGCACCATTAGGTGTGTTAATAACCTTAAACAACAGAAACACAACCAACCAATCTCCCTCCTTCCCCCTCAGCCTCGGGCACGCCACAGAACATCCTTTCAATCATGTTTTAATCAAATTGCTTTTCAGCTTCTCAAGTTTTTATGTAAGAAGCACATGAGCTGCTTTAATTTTTCCTCCTCCTCCCTCACTCCTCAAAAGAAAGTTTCAGTGCTCTGTGCGGGCTCAAATGGCACTCAGCACAGCAACAGACACATCAATCTTCTGAATCGCTGAAAAAGTGCTACCCAGAGGCTGGGATGGCTCTAGATGATGACAATCAAGTGCACAGGACTGGAGAACGCAGTTGAAAAGCACTCAGATAATACATTTTCCTTTTAAAAGATCCTTACTGGTACAGGCCACAGCCAGTCTATAAATAGATGTGCTCTACAGGATGGGACAGTTTCATCATCTTGACTTTAATGGTTTGTGAAAATAATTTAAGCCATAAGCAAGGAGCAGACATTAACATTATTCAAAACTATGAAGATGTTGCTTATTGAGCATAAGTAAATATTTTTCAGTTACTCTTGCTATCTTAGCATTGCCAATAAGCCCAGCACTAGTGTTAGCTGCTTTTCACGCTGCTTTCTGCCTAAGAAGGAAATACTTCTCTAACTCTCCTGGAGTTCAGAGCTATCCCAAGAGTAATGACTTCTTGCTGGTTGTCTTCCAAAGGATGTTGTCAGCCCCTCAGTAGTTCATTTCGGGTGAAAATAACCCTCGTGTCAAGGCCAGGCCAAGATCATACACCAAATAAGTCGCATTAAAATCTTCAGATAAGGCTTAAGTGATCTTTAAGCACTACAGTGCTGGCCGATAAGGAGATAAGACAGAAGAAAGTGATTGCTGCTATGCAGATATATAATTAAACACTGTCCACTGATATACCAAGATCCTACCAGATGGATGACCTGACCCCATCATGTCACTAAAATGCTTTCTTTTTGCCTCTGTCCCATCCAGACTAAGCTTGAGCTGACACCCTTTTTCTTGCTCCAATTTCTTTTGGGCATTGGGTCAGCTGGAAAAAAAGGTCTTGTTCATTGCTGGAAAGAAACAAGAAAAATGGATGTGTTTGGCATCATATAATTAGAGTGCAAAGCATGGCCACAGATAAAATATACATGCATGTAAAATATGGGAACCAGACCTCCTGACTTACTAATGCAATTATTCACATGCATGGCGACACAAATGTGCTGTGGAAGGGAATCTGTGTCAGTGATAATGTTTGCTCAGATATTCACTTGCATATTCATGGGCTCAGATGGAGACTATGCAGTGAGGAATGCCTGGTCTACCTCCATCCATTTCCGTGACCTCAACATTTTCCTGCTTTGTTTTCCTCTTCCTCTCCTCTCCTCTCCTCTCCTCTCCTCTCCTCTCCTCTCCTCTCCTCTCCTCTCCTCTCCTCTCCTCTCCTCTCCTCTCCTCTCCTCTCCTCTCCTCTCCTCTCCTCTCCTCTCCTCTCCTCTCCTCTCCTCTCCTCTCCTCTCCTCTCCTCTCCTCTCCTCTCCTCTCCTCTCCTCTCCTGTCTCTCTTCTCTTTTAATTCTGGATTTTTTTATTCCCCTTCTCCTCTAATTTCAGAAGTACCTGGAACGGAAAAGTTTTATAACTCCATGTTTCGTTTCCTCTTAATGATGTACATTACACCTTGCAGTACCATATACCTTCTCTTTCTCCTCAAAGAACCTTTTGTAATACCCAGTTAGAGCTACTGGCCCTTCTCTTTGTCTCTTTCTCTCTCCTTCCCTCCCTTTTTCCCATTCTCCTCATCTTAGCTGTGTTGTAGCCCATGGCGGGCAGTGACGGGGAGGGATGGAGAAGTCCCTGCTGTGACATTTTCCAGTGATTCCTTCCCAGGAAAAAGCCATTTCACAGCATTCCCTGAATATACCCGCAGAGTGTCCAGAAACACTTTCCAAAGTATTCTGGAGATACCTAAACTCTGTTATTGCAAGCGGTCTCAAATTTTTCCCCATCAGAGCTTGTACTTATGACTTCAAGCTTTCTCTGCCCCACTGTCTTCAAATAATCTACCTAAATACATGAGGGTAAAGTCTGACTATTTCACTCAAAACAGAGGTGAGCTTAGTAAATCTATTGTTTTCCCATTAAAAAAAAGAAATGAAATTGCTAATACTGCTCTAAATATATAGTCACTGCCAACAGTAACACACATAGCAGCCAGCTCCTCTCTGCATTGAGATTTCCCAGACAAGCTGTACAATTTCGCTCCAGAAACTGCTAAGCCTTGGCAATAATCAAAAGATTGGTTGGGAGACACTGCAGAGATGTTGGATAAAGTTAATCAGGCAGGCCAATGAAATAAATATTAGCATAAAGCTGAGAAAGAAGAAGCTGCTGACCCACATGTGACAGACAACAGGCTTTTAGTCTGAAGTTCTGCATCTTTTGCATATCATGCGTGTACAAGGTTCCCATTATGTGAAGATCATATAGGAAAACTCATAGGAATTAATGCTAAAAAATACATTGACTTTCTCCTAAGAGTATGCTGACTTGACAAATAAGGGAGGAAGAAGAGAGAAGATTTATAATTTCTTGGCATTTAGCAGTAAGCAGATGCTTTCTAGCCTTTCACTTACTTTATGTTAGACTAAAAGTATGTATTTATTTTAATTCAGATCCACTTGCATTGCTCCTGCCACTTCCTGCTAGGGTTTATCCTATTAGAGCTTTAAAATCCACTGCTTGGCATCTTTCATAATTGCTTGTGCAGAAGGGTAGAAACGCCAGCATCCCTCTGTCCACCCTGCTCACCAAGTGCGGAGACTCATTTTGGATAAGTTATGGAAGTGATCAACAACAAGAGAGCTTCACATTTCACATTCAAAGATGCAGAGCCTGGAAGCTGACCTCAGCAAAATTCAAACTGGAGACAAGACGCACATTTTTAACAGTGCGGGTAATTAACCATTGGAACCGCTTGCCCTGGAATATGCTGGGATGCTTGGAGCTTTTAAATCAAGGCTGGATGTCTATAAAAAGATGCTGTCTGCTTCAGTTGAAAGACACTGAACTTGATGTAGAAACACCATTGGCCTGGTTACTCAGAAAGAAAGACGAGACAGGCCTAAGGGCTTTAGTGGCTTGGAAGAAGAGAAACACAGTCACGTGTAAAACACAATTTGCACAAATACTGGTAATGCACACTGTTTATGAATTCACTTTTGCTGAGAACATCAAGCACTTTAACTTAAAATTAGCTTTCTGTGGGTGCACTAGTCATACTGGAATATACGACAAATGCAACAGAATGTGTGTTTGCACATTTTTGTCCAGGTTTTTGTGTTTGTTTGTTTCTAATTGGTTCTTTTTAATAGTGTGAAAATGAAGAACTGTATTCCAGTAAAAACAACATAGTGACCAGCTACAGCTAGAGAACAAAAGGGCAGCAGCTCGCCAATGTCCCACCGGTTAACCCTGCATTGCCCACAACCGAGCTGCTGAGACGCCCAAGGCACTGTAGGCTGGATTTCTTCTGATACACCTCCATGTCTTCATCATTTAACTTGTGTAAGCCACAGCGAACCTGAGCCTAAGTACAGTTGGGTCAGTCTTAGTCCCCACTGCTGGAGTTTACCCTTGGAGCACTGGTCTCCCAGACCAGGCAGCAAGAAAGCAGGAAAGCAGTTTCCACAGCCTTGTTGGTTTGCATAAAAATCTGGCTTCTCTCCAAAGAGCTACAATCCATGGCAGCTCCTCATTCCTAGGAATCACATATTTGAATGCTGGATGCCCCGTGTCATCCTGCCATCTCCAATTAATTCAGGAAGTTCTTTATGGCATTGTATGCTAGCAGATGTATCAACCCAGCCTGCTGTGTGTGCAAGTCTTTTTCCTAAATACTCCACACTGAGTATCCACAGGCAAGTAAAATACGCCATGCATGAAAACACAGAACTGTTTTTCTTAGAAGCTCAGTGACAACGTTTCTTACCTGGGTGCTTCATGGCACTGACACAATGGGACATCTTTCTAGCGATATAACTGCAAGTTGTTGCTCATAGTCCATCATTACTTTCCTCAACTTTATCCAGTTATCCATTGGATTTTCAGAGGATTAGCTAGATGGAACATTTTAGCCAGAACTGTGCCCTGTAATGCACCTTGTTTACAATTTCATCAAAACAAAACAAAACAAGGAAGACAACACTCAGTCCATTCAGCCTGTGCATGAAAACCGCTAAAGCCAGTGGTTTTACCTTACTCCTCAATTAGTCCATTTATTTCAGTGAAGCTCCACAAGCTTCCACAAGAGCTAAATATGTCTCCTAGGATATTTTTACTGCTCAGAATAGTCCTTGTGCAATTCAGAGCTCCCTGAGCCAGCACTGCAGTAAGGTGACACGGTGGTCTCAGCAAAACCAGCCTCTTGGGTGAGATGTCACACTGAGGTCCCCAGGACTGCGTTTCCAGACGGTGAGACTAAACTGAACCAGCTGGAGACATCACAGCCCTGCCTGCATACACCTCCTGTAGCCAAAAATGAGCTAGCGGCTCATCGTTTCGCAACATAAACTCTCCTCTTGTGTTTCTGCATTTTCTATTACAAGAACGGAGAAGGAAAGCCTGGAGCTTAGTGTCCACCGCACGGTTATATAAGAGCGGACCAATGGGTGTCTCTGCGTCTCCTTTACCATGGCACAGCAGATATCATTTGAATCCCAGTCTGTGGGGTTTGCTGTGTGCTGATGGCTTTTTGAGTGAAAGGTTTGAGATGCCATGGGCCGCAGGAACAAGGGGAGGCAGCCAGCTAGCACTACTGCAAGTTGGTTACCCAGTCTATGGCTGGATCTTAAACGCTATAACAAACAAGAGACCCCAAGCAGCCTTAAAGCTGAACTCCTCGGGCCTGAAAATTGCATGATAAGAGCTGGTCAGAACTGATGCTCCGCCAAAAAATGCAACAGAAGTTACAGAAGAATAAGAAACATACATGCTTGGATTTTACTGATTTCTTCTCTTTTTCCTCTTTTCTCCCTCTTGAGTTTTTAAACCCAGATGATCAAAGCAGTACCTATTGCAGCAGTAGAAGGAAAAGAAAGCCCTTCGCTTGAGGCGGTTCGGGCCCACACACTTACGCTGAGGAACCGTTTCAATGTCCTGTTCTGGCAACTGTGTAATTATATCTCAAGCGACACAATTAGATTCACAGCGCACATTCACTGAAAGAGGGATGAACAACTGCAATGGCTTTCAAGATAAGATTTTTATACTGATGCTCTTTCTGCCGCTGTACCAAAATTGTTGTGGTGAAGTCAGTGAATCACAGTAATATGTAAGTGTTGGCAGCTGTTTATGTTAGGTCCTTTTTGAATTTGTAAACAGAATATGACAGAACTAAAGTAAATGCCAAGAGGTTATTTTACACTCTGCTGAACTACATGAAGTGATATAAAGACATTTCAGAAAAGTTTTACAGAGCTGGGGAAAATTCTTGTAGGACAAGAATACAGATTGTGTTGGAGAAAAACCCTATCAAGGTTCCCACAGTGAAAGTTGATCCTTGTACCATGGCTCTAGTTTGCGTTAGCTTCCTATCTGTATAAAGCTGATTGATAACTAACAAACCAAGCGTGTGCAGCATGTGCGGATCGGCGGTGAGGACGCCAGGGCAGGGTCTCTCTTTTTGTATTAGACACGTATGCTGTTGTGGGAAGCGTCGTCTAAGGGCCTAGAGCACACACAAAAAGACAAACAAAAAGGGTGTGCAAGCTGTGGTCCAGCCACAGGCAGGATGCAGCCCACGGAGCGTTTCAGCAGCCAGCCACATCCTCCTCCACTGCTGCTATTTTAGCTTTTATGGGAGTCCCCAGGACCCGCATGCAAGCGACACTCATTCATCCTGCTCTTTCCCTCAACCTCCCACTCTCATCCCGCTAGAAATCACCTAAGAGAGAAAAAGAAACGGGGAACTTGGTGTAAGAATGTGAAGAGCTTGCTTGGTGAAGCTATAGACAAAATAGGGTTGGAGTTAAAATTCACGAGAAATCCCTGCTGTGTGTCCCAGTTCTAGTTTTCAAACAGCTGACTTTTTTTTTTTTGCCTTGCCACATCATTTCTATTTCTGTACACGTTTCAAGGCAAAGGAAGAGAGTACTTTCGTGCCATCAAGTGTAATTCCCATTTGATAATGCGATGACTTCTAGCGAGGCTCGGGCTGACCCACGACATGCTCAGACTCATCTCATGGTACCATAATGTGGTGCAGATGACAGACATAAACAGATTAACATGAGAACTAACCAGTCTGGCAGCGTGGATGTCTTTGCTGCCTCAGTTCTCTATTTAACTGCACAGCATGTCATCCAATCTCCAAGAGCTTTTGTTTACTTGATTCTTAAAGAGAAATAATATGGAGCCAGTAGGGAAGGGCAGTGATCATGCAAGTTCTAATGGATGAAAAAATACATAATTTTGGTTGCACGCAGTCATTTTATAAGTTATTTATGCAGCATTCTCATTTACTTATGCTGGTATAAATCAAGAGTAACTCAGCCAGCACAAAGGAGTTGTCAATAGTGAGCTATCTGACGTTTTCTCAGCTCAGAGGGGATCATGATGTTGTGTGTGAATATCTGCTCTCACTTCTGCCCTCCCCACAAGAAATCACATTTCCTGCTCGCTACAGGAAAATGCTTGAAAGTGCAGGCACTCAGGGTTAAGAACTTCTCAATGTATTATTGCGTAAAGCATTATGGCTTTCAAGCCAATTTCATGATTTTTGAACACTTGGGCTTGGCAACAGTGAGCAAGTTGGAACAAATGAGGTGTAAAAGCTAAGTAAAGGCCAACAAAATATACACTGCACAAAGAGCATCATATATGAGTCTGTCATCCACAGATCTGTTGGCTGACCTCTAGGTAGTATCTGGAATGCAACTTACTGGATGTTGTTGCTTCAGTAACCTCTGTCCCACTGCCAAAATCAATACTCCTGTTTGTGGTAACATGGCCCATTATGATACGTGTTATTTGGAGATGAACCATCATAAAGAACCTGATGAGAACTGGAAAGACTGAGGGAACAGATAATGTTTTCAGGAAAAAAATATATTATAAGACATGGAAAATGTTACTTATTTGGGCAGCTGAGCACAGCAGATGGCAAGATCTTTAGGGAAATAAACACAAAGTTTGGGAAAGCAAGAGTGTGTTCTAGCAGTTGCCAGTGATCTCATGCAGCAGGAAAATCAGTCAAAAATTAAATAGACACTCAGTAGCACCAGTGTTTTGTCAACATTTTCTAAAGAACTGGGACTTGGCAGTGGGAAAGGATGGGACAGAGGAGGCTGACTGGCTTCGAGGGCCAGTGTTTGCAAAAACAACTGTCAGGATCAGATGGTATTATAACTTTAGCAATCAGGAGTTTTGAATGCAGATTCACCAATTGTAATGATATCAGAGAACATGCAGCTTTAAGACTAAACTAAATGTTCATCTGGTACATTCCAGTCCTTGGCTAGTGACTGACAATTGATCAAACCAACCACAAGTGACAGCTGAATGTATTACGTGACGGAGCAAATAATGTTGTCCCTAGAAAACATTTTTATCACTTAATATGGTTCATAAAGATGTTAATTGACTAATACAGTTTATAAACATATGAATGAGTTTATAAATCTAAGTAGAGTGTTCGTAAATCCACGTTATTCCATAGAAGGCCCATAACCATCTCTTTCAGGTAAAGATGGACTGAAACACTGCACAATATCTCACCCACAACTTCATTCTTTCTCCATTCATTGCTACTCAGATTTCACATCTATGGGATAAATAAGGAAGGTAAGACTGGATCTATTACGTGAAACTGAATTAGCAAGGGATTTCTTTTTAAAATAAGAAATTATAGATGGACAGAATTATCCATATTTTTGCTTGTGTTTCAGATTTAAATCTCCATTCAATGTCTCTCTGTACATGGAGTTCCTTCTTAGTTCTGACTTTAAATTACAACAGGACCACAAACAAGCAATAGTAATTTATAAACTCTAGCAGGAATCATGGCCAATTTATAGTTTTTTGGTAATTTACATCAGCTTTTAATCTGGTTTCAGGTATTCCCAGAGGTATAATATTAAGACCTGCAGAAAACAATCCTTTTTATTTTTGTTGATTTTGGTATTAATTGGATGTTGCAGCAGTTTACAAAATCTCACTGGGCTCTTAGATTCCCAAGTACTTAGAAACATCAAGGCATGTATCTACTTCAAAACGTTGGGCCATGAGGAACCAAGACATACTCTTATCCATCTAGTCCAGTATTTTGCTATTAAGACAGGCAAAAGCTACACAGTGGACAATTTCTGAGACACCTCCAGAAAAAAATTACCCCCAAAGTGTAGTTATTTGAAATTCATTGGTTCTCTGAAACTTGAGAGTTGACTATGTACTTTGTGTGCATTTGATATTATCAATATAACTCTGGGTATATGTGTTTTCTAGTTACTTTAAAAGATTCTCTTCTGTAACCAGATACAGAGGCTGACCCCAAATATTGCTTCCACTACTGAATCCAATGATCTGAAGATTTACATGGACAGAACCATCTTTCTGTCACTTCTGCATTTATGATAGTTCAGTTCCAATGAATTCTGCTCTCTCCTTGGCCGGGTGAATGGAAGAGGTTTTTTATCTGCCTTCTGTATACCTTTTTTGTTTTGGTTTGGTGTTTTTAATTATACATCCATGCACTTGTTTTCACTCTAATATAAGTGCTTCAAGTCTAACCATTCTCTCTCTCCACTGGTTCTAGCAATGACAAGACAAAGCCAGTACAAATGTCTTATCTGAATTTTCACTGTTGCTTTTAATTTTTCAATAAAAGAGCATCTCTAACCCTCCCAAAAAATTCTGTATAGTATGTAGAATGTCCTTCCAAAAAAATTCTGCACTCAGTTCTCACTCAGCAGACTCAAATCTCCTTCAGAAATGATTTGTAGTAAACCAGCCAACCACCTACGTTGTCTCACTAATGCTTATCACCACACAACTAAAAAACAACCTGTGCAAAGGTTTATTCCTCAGCCAATGTATCTACAGAATGAATATACCAGTGGAATGGAATGGATCTTTGTCTTTGCTATTGGGGTCTGCAACATCCTGAGCAAATTCCAAGACAGGAATAAAAATCCCTTCCCACTGATTCAACAGAAGGGACTTTGAGACACTCCTCAACTCTTCTGCGCATTCAAAACCTTGCAGGATAAAACCTATGAGTCAATGAGCAGGGATCTCATCTTTATTCATGCACCTCTTAGTGGCAATAAATAAGGTTCAATCTTCATAAACAGACAAGTACATACCTATAAACATACACACATGCACGATCCTGGCATATAAAATAGGAGATAAATAAATAATCTGCGCTGTCAAATGTATGGAAAGCAAGTCTGAAGTGTTCCAGGCTATGGGTATTTCTATCTTCTAGCTCGGTGGCAATTTTCTTTGCATTTAGCAATGATTTTGTAGTCTTTAATCATGTCACAACTGTCTTTAAGATACACACCTTATTTACAGGCGGAAGGAAATCACTTTTACAGCTGGATGTGTTCCCGGTTAAATATCACGGTTCAGACAGGACAGGCAGAGGATAGGCAGCGTGGAGAGACCGCCTCAGCTAAACCATTCCGTTCTGCATCACTAAATCTGAGCTCCTAGGAACACAGATCTGTTCTCCGGTTTGCAATCCAATGACATTCAAAACAAGCAAACGCCTGAGTAAGTTTATAGCCTTCTCCTCCCCCCTTTAAACTTCTGATTAAATGCCCATGTGATATTTTTGATGAAACACTCATCAAAATATAATATTTTAACACCTAATTTCTATGTAATTTCCCATCCCAAATCCACATAAAATCCCAAATTCATGGGTCTAACGAGAGGGAAGTTTGGAGCATTTTCCTGAGGGAAAGCGCAGTGCACGTTGATGGCAGCGTAAGCCATGGAAGAAGTGAATGTAGCTTTTCAATGTGAAATGTCAAAATCACTTTTCACTGTCAGCTCGGAATGTCAAACATAAGTTCTGAAAATAAATCCATTTACAATTCAGGCAGTTGCGCTTTCATATTCTCTATCACCAAAAGTACTTCATTTGTTTGCGCTTAGATTTCATCTCAAGTTTATTTGTGGTTGTATCAAACAGGTGGGGTTTTTCACATCTGCGACCCGTTTGAACTCATAATAAAGACAGCTTTAACTTTTCAAATGGATCCAGGAGTTCTGTCTGACTAAAGATGCTTGAAATCAATACTGCTGGCCGATGATACTCCTGGCAACCATGAGACCATGGCTATGAAAGATTCAACTTTTTATTTGCAAACCTATCTTACAAGTTACTTATTTTTCTCTGGATCACGTTTGAAACTTGAATTCATACCTAGTGTAGAAAAAAAACAGCGGTAGATTCCGAGAAATCATCATTATTGCTAAAAAAAAATAATTAAGAAAAATTGCTAACTATTTCTGTAGATATGCTATCCTGCCTTTAAATGGAAAACACTTTGTAACCCGGCAGGTAGTTTCCCAAAGTAAGGAAGCAAACACCAGGACCGTGTCCTTTAAAGGTCCTTACTTCACAGAACAATTTATCATTTGAATACAAAGACATAATACAAACCTAAAGCTACTGAACTGATAAGTGTTGGCTTTATGTGGTTTCCTCTCTTGCCTTCGTGTAGAAAACTGAGAGACTCTGGCTTGCTTTGCTCCGTGGGTTTGTTCAGACAAACCTCTCTGACTGTTCCTTCACTCTTTCATATGCCTGGGTTTGGCTACTTGGTTCACACAGAAACTGGATCAAATCCAAACACCCTATATGCAAACATGTAGTGGACAACCAGTTTTATCTTTTGACCAGTAAAGAACAATTTTTAGTGGCAAGACTAACACTGACCTGCTAGATCAATATAATAGGTATTCTTTTGCAGCATCTCTTTATAAATACATCTGTATCGTAGCAAAGCAGTTATGCAATTTCTCTAATATATTTTCACATGCTGGTTATTATTTAATGAAAGTAGAAAGATAAGAAGCATTATCGCCCACTGATTGCTTCTAGTTTAAGCCTGGGGAGGAGGGTGTATAAGCCTTGCACATTCTGTTCCTTCACTTCAACATACAGGGCTTGATCTGTAGATCTGTCTCGTGTTAAATATATATATATAGCTTGTGAGGTGGCCACAGTGCTGGGATGAGCAAATCCAGCTTTGAAGTCTACACCTCTTCCTGTTTATAAATAGAGTCGTGAATGTTAAATATTACATTGAAGCAGATGGTACCTTCCAAAGGAAGCCATTAAATAGCTTTAATTTTACTGTGTCCATTATTGTACATGCAAGTAGAAAATGCATGCACATGTATACAGATGAACACGCAAACTGGGTCTCATCCTCACTCTTCCGATGAGTCTCTGATGTTGTAAAATCTGTGTTTTCCATGGCATAAAAGGACCCTTCACCTTAGTAAGAAGAGCACATGCCCTTTGAGCCTTACACTGAGACACAGACCCAAGAGAAAGCCGTGACCCCTGGCCACCAAGGCCACACCAGCCCAGCTGGGCACAGGCTCTGCAGCCTCCTAGAATCATAGAATAATCATTTCAGTTGGAAGAGACCCTCAGGATCATCAAGTCCAACCATAACCCAACCCAACTCCAGCACTCCTGTCCTGCTGCTGCCCTGCACCGTCTGCACGGCCCAACATTAGGCCTTTACATTTAACACTTAAACCAACAAAAGCTACTGGGACATAATCAGCAAGCAGCTGAGGAGATACTGAAGAGATAAAACACCAACTGCAAAGGGACTCAGTAAAATCATTACAAGACCGGTAAAACCACTGTGTTTGATAGGGTATGGCCAAGTTAATTCTGAGGTGCGGAGGCTCCATAGTGGCTGGAGACTGGAAAGGCAAAGGGACGGAAAGGTGGACGAGCTCCTGCAGCCTCTGTATCACCAAACTGCCAGCCACAAGCTCCAGGAACCAAACCACAGAGGGATGTTAATGGTGCTTGATCTTCAGTGAGCCACTCCAAACAAAGCCAACAATTGCCAAGTGTGTTGTGCATAAAGACAGAGCACGCAAGACGGGTATTTCTAGATCAGGCAGGTTGGATCCTAAGGAGCTCGAGGAGAGCTCCTGCGCTTGTCAAGAGAGCTGGGTAAAACAATGGATCATAACAGAAGTTTAACACCATGTACTGGAAGAATCTTGGGAAGATAAATTCCCGTTCGTTCTTTACCTGGGAGATTCCACAGGATGATTGTTTCTCACTAGAAGTCTGTTTGATGTATTCCACTTTCTCTCTTAGGAAAGAACATTTGATTTATACTGCTTCTTCCCTATGTATTCCAGAATTTCTGGTTTTATGCTCAGAGTAATTTCTGGCACCTTCTGTGCTGCAGATACAATTTGTTCAGTACTCTCCGTGTTGTCCTCAGACATCGCTGGGCAACACAGTAATGTTGTGATAGCAGTGTCCATCACAGGTCTGACTGACAACCCCAACCTCTCCCTAAAAGAACAAATCTAATCCTTAATTCGCTAATGCATTTTTAATGAAAGAATATATTTTGTTTAGAGTAAGGCATGCAATAATTACTTATTTTGAAGCATTCAAGCTACTTCTGGATGCTAATTAAATGCTTGTGACTAGTAGCCTCCCTATAGTTACAGTAGCATAATTATATCTCCATCTTTCGTAGCAGAGCTCATTTGTGAAACCTTTGCTTAAAAAGTGTCAACTACCTAATCAGAAAATCAAAATAATCCCATGGGATTTAGGTGACTAGTTATGATAACAAAGAAAACGCACAGTGAAGGTGAGTGATCCCCAAACAAACCATAGTGGAAAAAAAAATGGGAGAAAAATGAGACTATGTCAGGAATAATTGTTTAACCAAAACAGAGCTAATTAATTATTTAAAAAATAACTGTTTGTCCTGGAAACCACTGTACAAAGAGCAATCATCACAGAAGCTCGGTAAATTGGGAGATATTTTAGAGCTACAGTAGGTGTGGGATGTGTAAAGATAGAAGTGCTTCTGCCTGCTCTGGAGGATGAGCAATGCACTAAAGTTGCACAGGGATGTGCTGATAAAGTTTTTCAAGTCAGAGATCTCGGTTCCAAACTTGGGGAAAACCTTCCCCAAAAAACACAGCTCTGGAAAGCTGCATTTCAAGCACTAAGGAACTGCATTGGCTTTGAGATGTATCATTTGCAGTGAGATCTTGAAAATGTCACATACACAGAGCAACAAAGAGGAGTTAGTCCTAATTGTGTTGGGACTGCAACAATAGATGACTTTATGTACTTTAATTTGCCGTAACAATCGTTAATTAGATTTGTAGCATTGGCATTTTCCATGAAATGAAGATGATTGGGTCAGTAACGAAGGGCAAACTGCAAACATTTGCTACATTAACTGAAAATATTACTGATCATTGGGCTACAATGCTTCAAATAGTTTTGCCACATTGGAGCAACAAGATGAGAGTAGGACATTCTATGTAGGGTACAGCAGGAGAGATGACGTTGATTACAGTCCAAGGAAGAAGCACTTTTGGTCATACTTAATTAGCATTATTATTTAATTATCATAGGAAGTAGTATAGACAAGTAATAATGTCGAACTTAACTCCAGCAGGCAAACTAATTCATAAGGAATCTGTGCATTGACAACAAAAGTCTATCATGATATAAATCAAGGGGGGGTGAAATCAAAAATGTAATTGCCATGCAACAGGACCTTCAACTTTGAGTAAAGAAGTAAGTACTCAACATATTTTCTGTCTCAAAGGCCTTCCTGGATTAGAAGGGATGAGGAAATGATCCCAGTTTATAGCACAAATTTAAAAATCACGGTGTCTGCAGAAAGTTTGGTATTTAAGCCCACCTCAGGTGGTCTTTTTTAGTCTGAGTCAGGGTTTTCTGCTACTAAACACAGTGAGACTTACTCTAGAACTGCGGGTATCCAACAGTTGCTCAAGATCAGAGTGGCTTTGACAGGACAGTCCCTCTACCTCACCACAAATGCCAGTGCATAGGCAAAATGAGAACACATGTGCTGGTCTAAATGAAGATCGTGTCAGATGCTAAAAGTCAAGAAACTGTCGTGAAAATTAATAATTTTTCAGTGTTATGAACAGCTTATGTTATGGAAAACCACAAAGTTCAGGAAAAAGGGGCATAAAGGCAGCTACATTTGGCTGCAAATCCCTCCAGCTCCACCATCCACCTTTCACCAGTGGCCATTAGCACTTATCTAGGGAAGAAATGCAAGAAGAACGATTATGAAATGATCCATTCTTTTAAATATTCAACCAGCTTCCTAACCAGTCATTTAAAAACTTCCCAAGCTGAAAACTGCACCTGAAAAATACTTCTAATAGGCACTGACTGACCTGGCTCCCATCAGAATGTCTGATCCTTTCTCTGGCACTCTTGGTTGTCTTCACCGTGTCATGTCATGGATTAACAAGCTACACCAATTCACCCTGCGCTGCCTGCACAACTACCTCCTTCTCTTTGTTTTGAAGTCGCTTGATAGTGCAAATGCAGAAGAAGCCGTAAGAAATAGTGAGTAATCACTGCCTACCTGCTTTCCGTGAACAATCCATCATTTGAGAGACCTGTGTCATTTCGCCCTTAGTCACTTCCTTTTCATCATGAAGGCAACCGCACTACAACTGTTAATGAGGTCAGAGTTTTCCCTTTTCTTTCTTATCACATCAATATATTTGCAACTGAAAGAAAATTCCCAACAGAATAAAGATAATACTTGCAAACGCAAGCCAGGCTCCTGTTCCTTGCAATATAAGGTGATATTCCAGATCAATCACAACTTGCATAGCACTAAATAACCTCATTAATCCTGTAGGTATGGGAACTTAGCAGGACGTGTCCCTCTTTTCATTAGGGCCTAGAAAAGGCGAAGAAGATTGTGCGCGGTTCACGTGTCAGATGGGTGTGCACCATCACATTTTACAGCAGGGCAGAAATTCCAGAGGTGTCTGGGGCCAGGGAATTCTTCACACACAGCACCTGTGTGCATTGGTCTGCCTGATGGTCTGTGGGCATCAAAGAGCAGTCAGTCACATTGCATTTGGGAGCAGGATGACTGCTAAATTTTAACGCTAAAATTATGTAACAAGAGCAAAACTTCTGTAGCATACGTTTCCATACGTATTTCAAGACGGGCTGTAAAGTGCTGCTTCAAAGAGCTCCACACCCGCCAGCTGCCTCACTCCTTGTAGAATCAGTAAGATATTTGCTGTAAAATCACCATCACACCAACGAAAGATGTCTGTGAACGTTTTTGGTTTTGTTTTTTTTTTTTTTAAATATTTGTCTTCAGGCCATTAGAATTCCTCAGTAATAGCAGATAATAATTCTCATCCTTTCTTAATTGCTTTTAGGAAATTAATTCAATTCTTGACTCGTAGTATCTCTGCATCCCTCTCCTTCCTAACTTCACAGAATCCCAGAATGTCAGGGGTTGGAAGGGACCTGGAAAGCTCGTCCAGTCCAATCCCCCCATGGAGCAGGAACACCCAGCTGAGGTTCCACAGGAAGGTGTCCAGGCTCTGTTACCCTCAATGAGAAGAAGAAGTTTCTTGTCAAATTTAAGTAGAACCTCTTGTGTTCCAGTTTGAACCCATTATCCCTTGTCCTACCATTGGTTGTCACCAAGAAGTGCCTGGCTCCATCCTCCTGACACTCACCCTTTAGATATTTGGTGCTACTTCGTCCGAAAAATGTCAGCCTTCGTATAAATGGACTAAAATCCTTCTCTGTCTTATTGGAACCAGGGCTGCAAGAGCAAACACCTGCCTTAGCAGGCGGGTTGGACTGGATGATCTCCAGAGGTCCTTTCCAACCCCAACCATCCTGTGATTCTGTAGACAGTGCACTGATTGATGTGATGTCCAGACTCGCACCCTCTTCCCGGCCTTCCGCCCCCTGCCCACCTGCACAGGAAGCCCAGGCTTCTTGGAAGATGCATAAGTATTGAAAACAAGCACAAAATAACAGCGTCATATCAAGTATATTTTCTTCTTCTTCTTCCCCTTGTCTCATAAACAGTGTTCAACGCTTTGGGACAATTTTGTGTGCCACCTCAAAATGTGAATTCCATGATCAGCTGAGAAAAAAAATAGGTAAAAATTGACATGATTCTATGCTTTGTCAACGAGTCATTTCATAAAGAACAACCATCATTTATTTGTATGTTCTTTTGAATTTCAGTTTAATACAGTGCATATGTGTGAGAGCATTACTGATGGCGTTTACCTGTATTCCAGAGCACACTGGAATTCCTGTTATACTGCCTAACACCATTCTAACAACTTGATGTGAACATTTTCTTGAAAAAATAATTGGTAAACCAAACATTGACCCAACAAGAGCTGAACTTTGGTTCTGCACATTAAACTTACAGTGGTACATTTTCAGTTAGGTGTAATCAAAATATGACTACTGGAAGTGTTTTATTTGGGCATTAACATTTTATGTGTTGATGCTTCATTATGGATGTGAAGAGCTCAGGAAAGAGCATCAGGGATCGGAGCCCCACTGTATTTTTTCATGACGATTTTAGCACCTAAACACTTTGGAGAATCTGAGTCTGTTCCACGGAAAAAAACACAAGTGAGATGTTTAAAGACACTGGAAATTTCATTCCAAGATTTAAACTAATGAATTGCTTTATTTTGTCAATGCTTTTTGCTCAGTCAATACATTGTGTCGTCAGAATGGACTCAAGTGTAGTATTGATCCAGATTTGGCTGGTGGTTTACACTGTTGTAATCCAGATGGGTAAATAAGGGAGTAATTGTTCAGTCAAATCTCTGTTGAATGTGGTTCCATGCCAGAGCAAATCAAACTAAACTTTTCAATAGCCAGTGGAGTTAATTATGAGGAAAAAACACTGTGCCAGGGAAATAAAAACAAAAGCCTTTTGACGTCGTGCACAACATCGTAAGCCATGGAGTAAGAAGTGTTGTATGGCCACCCACTGCCTTCGAATTTGCCAGGGGCAAGAATATTTCATTAGTTTTTGGAATCTTGGTAGCTTGGTAAGTACTTTACAGTTCTTGGGGATGTGTGACACTGGACTGCTGTTAAACACTGGCAGCTTAATCAGCCACCAGGTTACACTCTCTGTGAACCACACCATGAATATGAGCCCATGGGAAAACTGGAACATGCTACTGTATGATCATCCCACCTAAGATATCTTATCTAACTTTAATTTATATTTATACCTGATTTACAATTGCCTTCCAATACATTTTAACCAAAATTAAAATGTTTCACTGTATTTCATGTGATAGACCTGAAGTCTGTAATGAGCTGTTTCTTCTATGCATGGAAGAGGCACATTAGGCTCATTTTATGCTGAAAATGTGTGTTGTCTGTGGATGTTACTGAAAGATGAACTCATGCACGGTTTGGATAGCGAAGCAGAAAAATTGTGTGGCTATTCTAGAGAGATTTCAGCATACAATAGCGCTATAAGTGAGGTTATTTATAGATGCATTTATGCCATGCAGATAGGCTGTGATGAGACAGTAGTAAAACGATTTATCAGTTCTACATATTTGATAAAGTTGTTCATACTTTCTGTTTCCAAAGAAAAACTTTCCAGTCATTTTCTGGAGTATATATTATTGGATTTCCTTTTGTATTAATATCTAGTGATTCACATTTTTGGTAGCTTTTAAATTCACCAAAGAGAAATAGTTGTATTAGATCAGAAAGCAGTTTTTTTCTGCATAGAGTACCTTCTGTTTCTGTAACTGTTTTGTCTGAAAGATGGAGATTCCCAAACAGAAATGTGGAAGGGAAAAAATAAAGCTCTTTCCAGGTGCCAGGTTTGATATAACCCTAGTTAGATGTTTCCGCATTCCTGTTTTAAAAATTTACTCATAGAGCTGCTCCTCTGATAACCTTTCATTTTGCTGAGTGCAGTACTACTAAATATGAACATTAAAAACATCAGGAAACATACAAAGGTTGGCTTAAAAACATATGCATTCTTTAGCTTTGGATTTTTTTTAAATACTCTTTTTAGATCCAAAGCCTTTATATTCTTAAGATGTCTTTGACAATCATAATGAGCAGAAGAATCATTTTGTTTTAACAAATGAGAAATGAGACTTTCAGCTAATTACATGGTTACAGAGATCCAGGAGACTTGTAGGGGAAATACAGGTTTGGGGAAAGAAAAAAAAGGGGGGGCGTATCTTCAAGAAAGGAAAGATACGTAATAGGGCATAGAAGAATGATGATCAGAAATGTAGGAAATGTAGCTTTTAATATTCTGGATTGTTGATTCATGACAGTGATGACAGACACACTGATGGTATCTTCAAGTTTTTGGCGTTATAGACAATGAGAGTGTTTCTATAAATTTGTGTCCCATATTCTTCTTGTTATTCAAGGGAGTAAGGGAAGCCTTTTAAAAATATAAGCTGGCTAAAGGTTCCACTTGTGGATTTTCCTGTGAATCTCTGTGAGAAGCAGCCGTACTCAGCTACTCGGAGCTGGCCCATTAGTTCTAGCAGCGTTAGATGATCCTTGTGAAGAAAGTTCCACACAACAAACAACATTGAACGCGTGAACTTTTTTTAACGACATGACACAATTCTTCAGGTTGTAGAAATAGTTCTGTTCGGTGGGTTTGGGTGCTTTATTTTCCCCTTACTGTTTGTTTAGTCCTAGGTTATTTTTATGCTAAGAAACCACAGAAGGCTACATAGAATCTGTTGCACTCATGGTGTCTGGTCCATTTATCTAAAAATATCAGAGGATTATGGCTTACAGTAGGCAAGATTCAGAGCTGCTTGAATTCAAATAAACATTTTGCATTTGTTTGCTAAAATAACATAACAAACCAAACCGCATCAACATTCTTGAAGTTGTAGCCAATTAAAACCAAACTTTATATACATCTGGAATGGTTTGGGTTATAACTGTGAGAGTGTAGATTTTGTGCAGTGCTGGAATTCAGTTGTATTTCATTCCATGTAACTTTTAGAGCTAAACACAGAGCTTTTCGCAGAGGTTGGTTTGAAAGCATTGGAGAATGCTGTTCATTAGATGGGTACGACACAAGCAGCACAGACAACATACATAGAAGAACCATGGTCAGGTTGAAACTGCAGGTCTCTATTAGACCTTCCCATTGAAGCTGCCAAAAGGCAGCACCATGAGCAGCACTAAACTCCTCCTAAACTCACACTCAGGCTGTCTTTAGCATTTAAAATGTAAAGGTCTGTCTTTCTTTACAGCAAGGGCTCCCAAAGCTTAGGCACTAGTTCAGTAAAGCTCATTCAGGCACATTGAGCACACATATGCAAGTGACAGAATGTAAACACGTTGGTTTTGCTGGGCATGTGGAAAAGGAGAAGACTAGAAGACTTTTAGCATCAGTATGATAAATGGGACATAGGAAAGGAGGGTGGTGGCTCCACGTGCTTCCTCTGTCTGCACGTGCCCCTCTCGTGTCACTGTCACTTACTGCAGCCACACATCTATCGACATTTTCACAAACATTTCTTCAGAGACTATCTTTGGAAAATTCAAGAGAAAACTGACGATTAAAATCTCCTTCTTGGATATGGTGAGAATGTCATCCTAGGGGAATGAGAAACCAAAATACTTACAGTAAAAAACAAAAGGATGAAAGAAAATTTAAAAATCCATAAGACCATGAGAAAAACAACCTACTCTGGAGCTGACAGGTTATTTACAATGACACTTTCCCAGACTTTTTGCCAGTTACTGTGATAAAGGCTGAACAATGATTTTTTTCTCTCTCTCCCTTTCCAAATGGCTCCATTCTAGCAATCTCTGGCCAGTTTCATCCACTCCCTCCCTATTAGAAAGAGAAATAGAAGCTTCTAAATTGCTTATACAGCCATAACCCTTCGGAAGTATGATCTATATCTCTTTCTAATCAATTCCCACCTGATCAGTATATTTGAATTAATTTCAACTCCTGAGTATTGTCCTCTTGGTAGACTAAACCTATCCTCTGGATCTTCAGTTCAGCCTCATTCCCCAAACTTAGTCACTTTTACTGCAGGGATTGGATGTGCTCTTATATCTCCGAAGGGTTTTTAACTCCTTTTCTTAGACCATCCCCTCAGCCCAGTTTAAGTGCAGAGGAGTACTGGTCACCCTAGGTGTGCGCTACATGCATCAGATTATTTTTAAGCCTTCTTCCCAAATAACACGATTTAACATTCCCGAATATTGCTAAAACAATCATGCTTCTACAGAAAAAATATATAGAAGGGAAGTTAAAAGCAACATTCTGGAACTTGTTTAAAATCACATACACACACACACTTAGAATTGTAGAATCATTTTGGTTGGAAAAGACCTTTAAGATCATCGAGTACAATCATTAACCTAAGTTAAGTCCACAATCATAGATTCAGATAATATATATATATATATCATATATATTTTGTTGAGATGTGTATATGTGCTACAAAATGAGTAATTTAAATAGTTTTTAATTTCTATGCCTTGTCTGATATTTAAACTGCCACATAATTTCGCTGTTATCCTGTTATATTTGTGAAGACTCCACATTGTTGGAGTTATAAAAAAGTAACTAAGCAAAAGGGCCCCGAAAAAGGGTGAATCAACCAACAAACAAAAATAAACCAGCCAACTGAATCAAAACCCTACTTTATTCCATCATTTGTTTAGTTTCTCACTGCCTCCTTGCAAACCACAAGCTCCGCTCCAGCTTTGAGAACGTTCCCAAAAGCTCTGAATTTGCAAAGCATCAGCACAATTGGAAAGGGAGGGGTGTACAGGCTGCTCCAGGGTCACAGCACAGCCCGTCCTGTGGCTGGTGACCAGAACACAGCGGTGCACAGCGTGGCTTTGTTCTCCTAGTTTCTAAATGCGGGAGGTTTATCTGCCAGCAGATGTGACTTTTTGTTGGCATTACTGGCCTGCAAGCTTGCGCATATAGAATCATAGAATGTCCTGAGTTGTGAGAGACCCACAAGGATCCTCAAGTCCAACTCCTGTCCCTGCATTGACAACCCCACAGGTCACACCGTGTGCCTGAGGACGTTGTCCAGTCTCTTCTTGAACACTGTCAGGTTGGGGTCATGACACCTCCTGGGGAGCCTGTTCAGTGTCCAGCACCTCTGGGTGAAGAACCTTTTCCTCATGTCCAACTGACCCTCCCCTGACACATCTTCTGCCATTCCCTGGGTTCTGTAGTTGGTCACTAAAGAGAAGAGTTCGGCACCTGCCCCTCCTGCTCCCCTTATGATGAAGCTGTAACTGCCATGAGCTCTCCCCTTGGTCTCCTCCAGGCTAAACAAACCCAGTGACCTCTGCCACACAGCTTCCCCTCCAAACCCTTCACCAACTTCATACCCTCTTTTGGACACTTTCTAGCAGCTTAACATCTTTTTTATCCTGTGGTGCAGAAGATGCATGTTTAGGAATCTATGTTTGACTTATAACCATGAGAGACACACCCCCAGCTGGGGCTGAAAGGCAACCCCAGCTCCCCCACAACGTGTCTGGTGGCAAACTGCCCCCATGGTGGGCACAGCGGTGTGTGTGGGGTACTCCTGGCCAGCTGCCCCCCGCATGCTGGGGTGAACTTAGCCCAGCTCCAGCCTTTGCTCTTCACTGTCTGCTTTCAAGCTCAACCTTTTGCATTATGGCAACGCATTGCTTTGGCGTGAGATCGTATCAAAGCTCCAGCAGACCCTTAGGTGCCTAATACATATTTGTCATCAGGCTTTTTAATGGGAAAAGAGATGAATCGTCAGTCCCTAAGAACTGTTTCTTTAAAACGTGCCAGAAATGGGTCCTTCTGCGTTGGTGGATTCTACTTGCAAAAGCTAATGACTCTCCGCCTCATTTTCTGAGCAAAGCACTAAGTAGCAGCGGCTCAGGCACAGTGAGAGCTGTTAGTATACATGGAAGAGGGACGTCTTTCAAACAGAAACACAAAGCTCATATTTTAAATTTCCCTCTGTCAAAAAAAAATATCAGCAGGTGCAAAATAATAGACAAATAATGAGGAGAACGTGGTAAGAGCAGAAAGCTTGCATCACTCCTTCATTTGGCATCCCTGCTGTGGCTGTGGGCTGACTGTCTCCAATTCTGGCATTGACAATTCAAGGAGGGCAATGGAAATGGTGCAAAAAACGTAGAGAAGAGCCGTGAGAATGCTTAAAGGATTGCAAAAAGTCCTGCATCACTGAAAAAGTATTTAGCTTATAATGGAAAAGGTTAAGAAGCAATTTAAGCCCTCTCTGTGAGTAATAACATGAGAAG
Organism: Patagioenas fasciata; assembly: GCF_037038585.1. Lineage (NCBI taxonomy): Eukaryota > Metazoa > Chordata > Aves > Columbiformes > Columbidae > Patagioenas > Patagioenas fasciata. The sequence continues at coordinate 76,446,899 of NC_092523.1, read as the reverse complement.
TAAAAGGCCCTTTGGATTAACAGACATTAGTGTAACTGGCTAAAAGGTGCAGATGGACTGGACTAGATGGAGAATAAAGTGCTTTTCCTGTAAGTGATGATAGTTAAGCACTGGAACAACTTGTCAGGTCCCGGTTACTCATAGGTTTCCTGTCCTTAGATGGTACCTCAACATTCAAAAAGGGGAGTATTGCTAGAGATTTGTCTGGAGATTTTTCATGGTAGCTATTCATGCCAACAAAGAGAACGTACGTGGGGTATTGATCACAGGTCCCATTTTTATTGAAGCATTTCACAATGGCTGTGTGTACACACACAGCATTAGCATGTGTAAATCTAGCTTATTAATTCCATAAAATGCATTGTTTTAATAAGTGCTTCTGCAAGCTTCTGTATTTCAGTATATGCTTTACAAATAAAACAAGATAATTAACACTACCTTGTCTGAACAAGGGCCAAAAAAATCAATGTAGAAGGATAGCAGACCCCCAAAGTAAAAGAGCACCTCTGTTTTTGCCTTTCAGTTTGCACTTTTCATAAGGAAAAAATGCAATCATTTTCTACATTGTTATGTAGGATCACCATTCTAGCATTGCTAAGGGTTTGTATTATGTGATCACTTCCTAGAAATGCTTAATGACTGATAAAATTACTTTTTGTAGCTTTTAGGTGTAGGATTTCTACATCAAGCCATTTGTTGATAGAAGGCTCTCAAACTGAGCCTTTTAGTCCAATTTAGCAATGCTATATCTGAATACACCTTTGAATCAAAGCGTGCTGACAGCATTTTAGTGCTATTAACCCATTTTCTAAGAACACTGGACATCTGAAGATCAAAGAAGAGTTTCTTGTGGTCAGAAATGTCTACACGAGAAAGGTTGTTCAGAGAAATCTCAACATAAAAAGTGTAAGTGAGAGGGAGGAGGGCCTCTTTCATTCTTAATCCAAAAGCACAAGTGAGGATACAGCAGAGGGACCGCGGTTCCCTGCAAATGATTTAATGGGCTCGCAAGTAGAGCAGCAAAAGCATTACATCCGAACAGCCTCTCAATGCACTGGCCATTGTTGTCCTCATTATGACACCGAGAGACCAAACATTTGAAGTCTCTTTCCTGCTTAAAGGGTTTTGAATTTTTTATGTGCACCGCCACAGTAGTCTTTTTAATAAAAAGAAAACTCTTGATAAAAGGCATTAAAGCCCAAAAGGCAGCAGCAGCAGCTTCATTCAGTCCCAGCAAACAGCTGGGAGCCAGATTTTACCAAGAGGTGCCAAGAAAAGCTCGACTGCCGTACCTGGCAGTGAGGATCCCGTACGACCTCGCCAGGCACAGAGCAACGGGGCACGGGGATTTCCAACAGGATGGGGCTGGAACTCAGCCGTGAAGCGACGATCCAAACACACAAAGCTGCTGTGATTTGAGTGTTCCTGTTCGAGTCTAAAGGCAGATTAAAGCCCCGCTGGAGCCCGCTTTGGACTTCTAAAAAGTCGAAATGCTTTTCAGCGGGGTGTTCATTTTCTTTTCATTCTTCTCTATTACCTTACAAAATGTGTCTACTTGCACTCAAAGGGAAATGGTGGAGGATCACATTACCCCTCATAGCTAGCCGATACAAAAGAATCTACTGGACACCTGCAGGTATTAAAAAGGTCTTACTTACTGGAAAGCAAGCTGTCATTAACTCTTCTAAGCTAGTCAGCAACTATTTAGTTTGCAGAGGGGTTATTTCAACACTTTAAAGCATTTCTCCTCTGTATACATAAAAATTTTCACACTATTTTCAACTAATATCTGTTTTTCTGTATTTGGTGTTCCCTCATATCTCACAAAACAAAAATGTTTGACACACTTAGCTCTGCTAAAGAGGGAATATTCTGAAAACCCACCCAAGCATCCACTGGATTTCAAGACTGATTGTATTTTAGCTTGGCAAGTCAGATGCAACTCTTTGTGTGTCCAGCCAGAAATCATTCCCAAGGAACAAAAGCAAGTGAAACACGGTCGTTCTGGTCCAGCTGCCACAATACCCGGTAGAGTAGGATCTTGCCAATGAATTAAGTAGCAGACTTGTTGCAAAATAATATTTTCAGGCGCTGCATAAGGTAATTTTACACTACTCCAACCTTGTGTTGGGGACACAGAACATAACAGAGTCCTAACAGCACAGAACAAGTCAGATTCCTTAAAAAAGGGTGAAGAACTCAGGACCAAATTATCCCTTGGTCTTTACTTGCTGTCTTGTTGACCACATTTTCCACAGATGCTTCTGTCCGTCTGTGTGCACATCTCAGTATAACTGACCTTTGCGACAGGCTCAGCTCACGGCCGTGTGCACACGAACCATCTCAGAGCCACGTCAGCCCCATCGCCAGGGCCAGGTCAGGAAGCACTGGACGCTTGGATTGAATATCAGCCCCCATGGCATTTTGTCCCAGGTTTAGACACATGTAAAGAAAACATGTATTTATGTCACCATGTCGGTCCACTCAAGCTCTTCTTTTTAGGCAGAACTAATCCCACATAATGTACATTCATACAAATTGCACAGATCCCACCAACTATGCAGAATAAGTTGTATGGGCAGGAATTTCATGAAATTGCAGCATGTGCTGCCATCTGTTAAGATTTACCCACGGTTTCTACTGGCAGTCAACCTTTATTTTCAGAAATATAACTTTCTAGGCAGAAATTGTAGTTTCTAAGGTCAGGGACTGAGTAAATTCGAACTCACTGAATGTAAAATTCCTTTGCTAAAGAAAATAAATCTCTGTTGGATGCTGGAAAAATGAAAAAAGGCTTTAAAAGCAACCAAAGTAGGTTACTTTGATTTAAAGAATAAATCATTCTGTTTATGTGAGGAGATGAATGTCAGATTTTCATTTCTCTAGTAATCTTGTCTCTGCATGCAAATCAGTAGCAACTCAAATTACTAAAACCTTCATGTCAAAATTCGACACTCTTCTCATCTCTAAACAGGACTTCTCAGCGCTGGTCCAACCAGACAATGATGTAAAAGACAAGACACTCGCTTGACACCATGGGAAATTTTAACTCTTGAATAAAAAAGGTATTTTATCATATATTAAGAGGAATATATATAAAGAAATAAATTAGGAAGATCATTTCCTTTTAGTTAAAAAATAAATACATTGTATATAACATACACATATTGTCCAGAGTCTTGGAATCAAGACAGAGTAAACAACCAAAACCTCTAAGCCAAGCCTACTCACCAGAACATATTACAATAAACTTTGGTTTCTGAATGCAGACCTTTTTGATTTATTTCAATAATAAGCTTTCTTCTGGTATTCAGCTTCATGTCCCCTCTTTGAAGCTTTTTTTTCCACTGAAATGAAAACGTTATTTTCTTTAGCAAAGGATTTGTGATAAGAGGTAGGTGAAATATGTATTTCCCCAAAAGAGGAAAAAAAGAAATACTTTGGTATTTTCTTCATCCAGAATCCATACATTTATTTTAGGAGAGCCACTTCTGACTCATTAGAAGTCAAAACTAGAATAGAAGGAAGAGAAATACTACTTTAGCTGCTACAGGTTAATTTTAAATGTTACCAACAAGCTTTTCAAAGGAAAGTTAATTGAGTCATTGCTTATGATCCTCAGAGCAGTTGTATCTGGAACAACTCATTTGGCTACCAAGGTGGATCTGACAGACAGACAAATTCCTCAAATGTAGTTACTGTGGGTAAACCAGAAGAAAACACAGGCAAATGTTTTGATGATCTCTCTACTGTAGTCACATTTTGTCAAGGGCTAAAGGGCATTGTAAATGATACCAGTCACAAGGTTCCTGCTCAAATTTTGTGTGGGACTCAATGACTATGAGAATTTTTAGAAGAATCAAACCTAAGAATTCGGAATTCATTTCAAGGATTAAAAAGCTTTCTGTTTACCGCAGTACACCAAGTGTGTCTGGGACTTCACAGAGTCCTTAGGAAAGGTGGTGCTTAAACGCCACTTAAAAAGAAGGAAAGGTTGGAAGCAGCAGAAGGAATCTGAAAAATTGTCATGTATTATGGTTCACAGAATCATGTCTGATGGAAAGGAGACAGCATTTGGTGCAAAGAGTCTTTAATGAATATCTCTCCTAGAACTGTTCTTTGACCAGAAGGAAACACAAATCAAATTAAGACAGGCTTCTGCTACTGAGTTGGAAAATATGTTCATAAGCTGGATTGAGTAAAGAAGGTTCTGCATGGGAAATCCCAGGTGAGGAGAGCGGTGGATCTTCTATATAAATGTTCTCATAAAAACATCACGATCAAAACATTAGCACAGACTCTAATGCGAAGGGAAGGTCAGTTATTCAGGATTTGGATCCCTCTGTAGCGGCCAGGCTGAGATGGATGATTATTCAGGAAGGAATATGGTAGGGCTCCCGGGATGAGTATGTATACTGAGATGCGGTTGAACATCATTATAAATTTCAAGTCTATTTTCAAAAGCTGGCTGCCTCTGTTTTGCTGTTGAACTTTCTTAGTACTTTTCTGCTATTTGGTGACTGTTAAAGATTTTCCCACAAAGGAAAAAGGGAGCATGAACATTCAGCCCACACTCTGCATCATCTGTCCCTATTGAATCTGTGCTCTTAAGTTTTGTTATGTTTGTCTACCTATTCCTACAAAGTTCTACTCAGGTTTATTAGATACAATGGGACGGGAAAGGAGCTCCAAAGGGGCCAGTAAACCAGGGTAAGAATTTGGCATAATGAAGAGTTGTCTCCATTGTTGTATTGATGAGAATATTGCTTGTTTCTGAAAGAATTTGCTCTTTCATCACAGAAGATACGTGGCAAAGTAAAAGAGGGTGGAAGCCATTAAACTGAATACAGTTCTAGACAACAGCAGCTTGATATGCAGTGTCCAAAAAGAAAACATTATTTATATATATATATACACATATATACAGCAATGTTCTTCCATTTTATTGTTATTATTTATTGTTATCTTTGCCTTAGCTCTACCTGAAGTAACACATGAAAAACACAAGTCACAAAGACCTTTTTCTGTGGAATATGTGAGCAGAAGTACAAAAAAGGAAATAGCAGCTGGAGTAAAAGGGAAGGTAGCCCACTGCAATTACTGTGTAAGAGGCCAGGGAGTGGAAATGACTTGGTGCGATGGCTTGAAGGCCTTTTTCATGAGAAGATCTACCAAATCTGCACCCACAAGAAGCCTTCCAGCTTCAAGGTACTTGCTAATACCAAGAGGACATGTAATTTGGAGTGGATGTGAGTTTGGTTGCATGATGGACTTCTTTTCTGAGTCACTTCTTCACACAGAATGGCTGCTAATGTTACCCTTGATGGCTATTAAAATCATACAGCTAGACTGCAGGAATTTGAAAGTTCTTCATTAACACTCCTGTCTAGCCATGGAAATACACCCTTTAAAGCAGGGTTGGCAAATATTTTTGCTTAATGGAAATCAAACAGGAATTTCAAGTGCCTTTCTGCAGACCAACCATAAGGCTGCACCTCAGCCTAGTGTCCCTGTCCCCCGCAGCCCAGCCTCCCAGTGCTCCCACCAGCAGTGTCTGGGGCTGCGCCACTGCACCAGGATGAAGAAAATAAATACATATATATATATTAGAGACTGCTGAGCAGTGTGGCTGTATGGCATGCTAGCAATAAAGGCTCTGACTGGCTCACAAACCAATTTCATCAGGAAATACCTTCTGGGATTTGTTTCCTCAGATAAGTACTGCTATTTTTTTCGTGCACATACAGAAGTGCAATATTCCAGCCCATTATTTTTTATTTAACTCATTTAACTTTTACCAGCACGTTGTACAGGGTTTTTTTTTGCCATTTTCTATCCCCGAATTTCACAGTGGAATGGAGAATCAGGGCAGACATATCCACTGCATGAAACTTTTATGCCGTCCAAAATGGCTGATCAAACTTAATCCATAATAATTCCAAAGAGCAGAAGGTATCATGATCCTATATTTTAGTTGTTTGTAGTATGTACAGATGTTAACAAGACCTGGAATCATGTACTCTGAATTGTGAGATAATGTCTGATAAACAAACATTGAATACAATTGTGATATACTGTCCCTCTAAGCTCACTTATAAGAGAAGTATGGTCACCTATTTGAATAAATCTCACTTTCCTCCTGACCCTTCTTCTACTGCTAGAGAAGATAAGCTTGTTGGTTTTTAATTTGTTTCTCAAACATGAATTCAGTTTATTAGAGACAGAAATAAATTTGTTGTTACAGAGATTAAGTTTAGCTTTGCAATTCTGGTATTAACTCACTCTTACAACTAACCACAGGGTGACAGTTTTATTTTCTGAAGAAGCTGGATCTCTTATTAGCATATACAATTACTTTATGAGTTGTCTGAAGCTAAATTTTTGCCGTGGTAGCAAAAAAAATGAAGTACAGATGCCCTCCAGGCCAGAAGAACAAAAACTCTGAGTAGTGCTGCATCCTGTACACTTCAATTTTGCTTTTAAATGTTAATATATACAGTCCAAAGTAGAGAATAACAAATGCTGACATCCACACTCAGGCATTTGATTTAACATCTATACCTCAAGAACATTCAAACTGCTAGCTGAAACCTTCACATGAAAAACAGAATATATGCAATAGACATGAAAGATGAGATCAAATACAAACATGAAATAAAAGTGCAACATACCTCCTGGTGTAATTTCTGAGTATTTGTAGTTCAAAGGAGACTAAACCACACAGCTTCGGTACCTGTGGCAAAGGATGGTTTCTGTTAGTGACCTCTGCTCTGAACACTGATTTGTGCTGTGCCATATGCCTGGCTGATGATGTACAGCCCCACGCTTCATGGTCTTGATTAATGCACGGTACTCAAAGTCAGCTTTTACTGTTACGTTAAATAACATGCCTCATATACCTGTTTTGACTTTTGAATCCAGCATCAAAGTTTTCTTCTGTGACCTAATGAAGTCACTCTCTGGCTTGGGAGGCTAGGGTGTCTCTGGGGTGTCATCACCTTCCACGCTACCAACATATAATGCATCCCATACACTGGCCCTTGGCATCAGTGTGAAATTCAAATCAGCACATGGCATAGGACACACCTCTTTGGGATTTTTGCACACTAGTCCTGGATATTTTGCTGTGCTGTGTCACCAAAGAGCCAAACCCTGCAATAGTGACAGGATTTCCTTGTGTGTGCCCTATATAGACAGCACTGAAGTTGCTACTGAACTGCAAAGAAAACAGGGTACACACATAGACTATCATAGTCACCCTGTTTAACCCACTTGAGCTCCAGCTATTTTGTTCCTATTTTTTTTATTATTTCAGTGAATTAAATAGTTGTCTTAATGTATGTTTAGAGAAGCATATTCATTTACGTTCAGCTCATCTTTGCATCTTAGACCAAATACACAGTGACCCAAATACACACATTTACACAAGATATTATAGAGATCACAGTATGATACATAATCCTGAAAGTATTCTTCCAATATGTAAGAAATATTTTCATTTAATCTACTTGGGGGGTGGGGGAGAGAAACACAATGTGCCTCTTCCATAAACTAAATAAAATTGCTTTTCATTGACTCACTGCTCATTCTAATGCAGCCTTATTAAATTCAGAGAAGGCTGCTACAGAGAAGTCTGGGGTAAACTAAACAGTGTTCAGATGTTACACTTCAGATATGTATTTCAGATGCTGTCTTTGAAGAACGACAAGTAACAGAAATAGTGCTTAACTTGCTCCAGGAACGCATCTTTAAAAAGTCTCCTGCTGTCTAATTACAGTAACTCAACGACATTTAAGCTAGAAAGGTCATTAACATTTTAAGCATACACTATGCCACAACTACTGCATATTTCCTGGCATTCCATAAAAACCTAGTGCTCTTGGGAAACTGATGGCTCACAGGGTTGTTAATAAGTGAGATACCCTTTGCCTCTTGATCACTGGTCTGAATTCTGTTTAATCTGGAAGCAACAAACAACTGTAAGTGGCTGGTGGTGTTTATGAATTGATTTGATAACTACTCTTGGTTTAGACTGTAGCAGGAAAATGTCCCAATTTAAAAAACTTTCCTTACTTTCCTTGCCCCCTTATTCACGCAATCAGCTCTGATATGTCTGGAGCAGTGTGGCACAAAAAGCTACAGACTCCTACAAGAGACTGCCCAGACAAGGTGTCAGTGGTCACACAGCTTCATCACGACTTGCCAAGGTGACCATATAGCTCGCTGGGTACACAAAAGGCACAGTATAGACCTAGTGACTCCAGGCTGGATTACAAACCCTTGTTTCTTCCCAGGGACACTAATGTGTGCTGGGAAGAAAAATTCTCCTTTATTAATAACATCGAGTTAAGAGATTTGCTTTAAGGACTGTGCTGGGTGCTTCTGGAAAACATGAGGGCATTTCCCCCTTATCACCTCACTTGCTTGTAATGAAGTTTTCCTCTAAAACATGTTTTTGGTAGAGCTGGTTGCAAGATCCCTTTTCTTACAACTTAGCAGACAGATGACCCAGATATGGCCCCAACACTGCTCTGTTTCCCTGGCATATGGGACTTGTAAATGCATTAGGGAAGAAACACCCTGAAGGGGTAAGTAACAGAAGTGGGACTCCTCTTACCTGTCAGATTGAGGCAAAGACTCTCCTCCTTTTCCTCTCCCCCTTCTCTTTCCTCTCTTTCCTTTTTGAGCTAGACCTGTGTTAATATAATGAAAAAAACAATATGAATTACAAAGGAAGAATGATCTGAATCAGACAAGGTTTCAACAGATGGTTCCCACTATCTTTCTACGGCACATCATTCTACTATTCACTCTTCAGCCTGGTTAAAACACTTTCCTCATGTGCTGAATGTCACCTTCTTGTGACACCTAAGAAATGAGCACTATTAGATCATTTATGAAACAGCAGTATCTCTGTGTAAAAAGACTGAATTGGTACTGGAAGTACATGGTCTTTTCCATGTATTGGTATCTACCTCTTTCATTCTGAAGACAGAGATTTTCTTAGGCTCTGTCTGAAGTGCTATGTGGATATGTGCCATGGTGTTCCCAGGAGCGACAAGCTCAGAGCAGACCAGCATTTCTGTCCATTCCATATGCCAAGATTCCCACTTAATAGAAATCAAGGCACCAAGGAGCGGAGAACCTCACGAACGCTTGAGTTTTACCCACTACGCAGCTGGGATGTGGCTAAGTGGGATATACCAACCATACATATACATATCTAGCCTCCAAAAATATCACAGCAAGGGATTTTTTCCATTTTTTTCTGCTAACATGGTAGAGTTTTAAGTCCTCAGAAGGAAATTCTGACTGCACTGGAGATTACGATGAAGCTCCCATTGACTTAAGCAAGGATAGCGCATTAATTTGGTAACAGCATAGTTTAGCTTCTCACTCTTCTAAAAGATCTTCCTGGTTCGTCTCGGATCTACAAGGAGGCCACAGTTTACACCACCCACAGCTCTGCAGTCCCCAGATCAAAATATTTTGCTTCTGTTTTCTGACATTATCCTACTGTAGTTAAGTCTAGCAGCTGCCTGCTCAGAGAGACAGAATGGGAATAAGTGTGATAGAATGTAAAACATTGCTAAGTCTATATGACAACTTTGGTGATATTTACTGCTTCTCACCTTTTCTTAATTACAAGATCAGTAGAGAGAATCATTCCTCACCTAATTTTCCTGCCCCTTCATTTGCCATATGCAACTGGTTACAAAAAGCAGCTCACTAAGTAACTATTTGTGGCCCAGCATCAAAAGGGATTCCACAGGGATCTGAGATTAATATTAATGACTATTTTTAATTAATTTGGCATAGGATGAAGATTGCTGAGAACAAACTCTAGATGGTATAAACTGGGAAGGGATGACAAATTGGATAAGATGAAAGTGCATCACACTGAATAAATGAGAGAACCAGACACAATCAGTGGGATATCAGCTGATATCCCAACAGGAGATGGAGTATTCCAGCCTGCTCAGTGGCTCCTATTCCTCAGGTACAGTTTGTGAGAAACCAGAGAAAGTCAGGCGTGCTAAGAGGCTTCCTTTTTACTATAAATCATAGAATCACAGAATGTTCTGAGTTGGAAGGGACCCACAGGATCGTCGAGTCCAACTCCTGTCCCTGCATTGACAACCCCACAGGTCACACCATGTGTCTGAGGATGTTGTCCAGTCTGTTTTGAACACTGTCAGGCTGGGGCCGGGACACCTCCCTGTGGAGCCTGTTCAGTGTCCAGCACCCTCTAGATGCTGCTGTTGTGTCTGTACAAGTGTATTGTGTGTCTAAACAGGCCGTGATTTTCAGCACTAGATCATGACCATCCATATTGTTTAAGCATTAGCACATTGCCTGGCCTGAATTTGGCCCATATGGATTAGTGCTGTCCCAGACAATGCCACATCACGGCTCAGCCATAGGACAAGGTCCATTTTCTGTAAGTAGCAAGGACAGATTATACTAAGAGAAGACCTTAGTCATACAGTTAAAAGTTCTGACATGCCTCTGCCAGAGAACAGGCCACAGCACTATGATGTTTATTAGCATAAAGAGATGCAGCCCATATGTTTGCATTGTGGCATGCCTTTGGAATAAAACTGCATATGCATATGCAAATGCAACAAATCTATCCATTTCCCCTCTTTTTAAAATAAATCCGTTGTTGTACCTCAGAAAGAGGGCCAGATAACGTACAGAAATACTGTTAAGTTGGCTTTTGTTAATTCAGACTATACAGACAGTAGCCTCACTCTATGTGTCAGAAGAGCTGTAGAAACTACCTCTGCACAACCTAAATAGTGCATGAGGCAGGATGGATGTTCCCCCAGCCAGGAGACATTATGCCAAACATTGATGTCTCTTCATCTTCAATGAAAAATGTGGACAATCTCTAATTGAACCAAAAGACAACCGGAGGCTGGTACCCATTGTGTTATCCCCAGCTGTGGAACAAGCCTCCTGCCTTCCTGTCTCATGTCTGCAAAGCCAGACTGTTGACCTTCCTGTTCAAGATGTTGACCGACCTTCAGGTCTTTCTGCAGGCTGAGTTGTTTTGCCTGGTCTCTGGAGGAGAAAAGATACATTTATTATGCTTTTACGAGGTTTTGGAGAGATTCTGGTTGAAAGATGCGCATTATTCTGGTGACAGAGGTGCTTCTGTAATGCATAGTATGTCTAGAACATGCAATGGGACGGGGGTTTGAGTTTCTTTCTATGCTAGTATGTTTAAAAGGTTTATTTTTCCTGTCGAATTTGGCTATGCTTTCAAAAGCACAAACACTTCTTGATAGGACAGCAGACATACTTGTAAGAAACTCCAAATTGTTTCCTTCGCCCACTCCCCATTTTAGATCATCTTTCACATGGGAACAGCTTCCCTCCTCCTCACTCACCTCCTCCTCCAAAAAATTTCTGACATCTGTTCCTTTACCTCTCTAGCAGCCACTCTCCCCTCATCATTTGCCTTTTATTTTATGGTACCCATTTGTGCACTTCAACTCTGTGTTCTCTGAGGCACGAGCTGTTATGTATGTTGCACTTCTAACCCTTTGTAAAGCATCTTAAATGTTACAGACATTTCCAGCACAATATAGATGATAATGTAGTTAGAATGGAAAGGCAATTCCCTAGTTAACACCTCCCACATGTGGTGATTAAGTACTAGGCTCAAAAGCATACAGCAAACCCAGTGCAGATACATTTCTAGAAAGACTGCGAATTCCTGCCTCCAGATGGTCTGCAGTTGGTGAATAATGACACGGATTGTTTGGTGCTTCACTAATCAATCATGACAGCAACAAGGAGAAAAAGCATGTCTGGGTAAAGGAAAATGTACTTTGGATAAACCCCAACTTATCGTTTTGTGCATTTGATCTGCTCATCAAACATCACCTTTTTTTCCCTTTTCTTGTATTATGCTGTTCTTAATTGTTTATGAAGAAATCCAGAAAACACAGTTGGGTTTTTTCCTATAAAATACACATGAGGGGAAGCTGAACAGCATCAGCATGACTGCAAAGCTGCATTGCATTTCAGACTGCAAAATGACAAATGGGAGAGGAAATGGCAGAGAATTCATCTCCTGCATTAGGTTCTGGAAACCATGAAGCCTTCTTCAAATATTTCTGTAACACCAGCACAAAACCTGCACTTGAGGTTGTAGAAAGCAAGGATTGGAAGGAAGAATGCCAGCCTCCAAATTTCTTCCTCACTGCATGAAAACAATTTGATTTTTAAAAAGTAAAAGTCATTCTCTAAATCACACCATAAGTAATGAATATGGGGTCAGCTTTAAGTAAAACATATAGAACAAAGTCCAGCATTTTCTTGATTACATGCTGACCAGTTTAACTGGATTTCTCTGTACATCAAAAGGAGAGAAACAGTACAATTAAATACATAAAAGATAGAAAGGGTGGATGGATACTGCAGGAGTCAGGAGTAGAATAGGCAGTTTGGGGGTTTATTTTTGGGTAGGGAGAGTAAGAAGAGAGAGAAGAGAGAAGAGAGGAGAAGAGAGAAGAGGAGAAAGAAGAGAAGAGAGGGAAGGGAAGGGAAGGGAAGGGAAGGGAAGGGAAGGGAAGGGAAGGGAAGGGAAGGGAAGGGAAGGGAAGGGAAGGGAAGGGAAGGGAAGGGAAGGGAAGGGAAGGGAAGGGAAGGGAAGGGAAGGGAAGGGAAGGGAAGGGAAGGGAAGGGAAGGGAAGGATTTTCCATCAAATAAGCATAACTAGTTTCCAGTTACTGTAGGCATGACTCAGAAAAATAGAAGTGGGCAACACAGAAAGGCTGTGAAAACAGCAAGGTAAAACGTACAGAATAACTGGATTTCAAAGAGCTAAAATTATACAAGATTTATCCGTATTAAGGCTAACTACTGTTTGTCTCTCAGTGCTACTTCATTGGAGTCATGTAGCAAATAACTAACCTGATCTTCTTACGGAGGACAGTTGCCAAAAGGTGGATACTGCACACTGATGACATTCATCCTTCTATTATAGTACCACCCGAAGTAACTAGGAATGAGATCTACACAAATTATGTGCAGATACTACTGAGGACATTGCTTTTGCTGATATTTTAGAAGATATGCCCAGAATACAGGCTAAGCTAGCAAAGTATTGATCCATGTATAATGGGAAGAAAATTAGGTGAAGAATGAGCTTTTATTTGCTTTTCTTCATTACCTGGGACTTAAAACGTGTCGAAAAACATCTTAAATAGATCAGTCACTTTTATTGTTCCAAATGTCCAGATGATCAGAGTTGCAATAAGTTGCTTTTCTTACATTCATTTGCTTACAGACCGCTCTATGGGCTATTGGACTAAGTGTCTTGCTCAAAGAAGATTCATCTGCAACCAGCTGCTTTTAAGGCAGCATTGAAAGTGAACCACTGAGGGGCTCACAAGAAATGCAAGAGAATTCAGGACTGGTCAGCTCTGATTGAACAGAAAAAGAAAAGGCAATGGATTTGTCAAGGAACATTTCTGACAGAATTTTTAGAAGCCTTCTTGAGAGAATACATCATTGAAATGCAGAGTGCAGTACAGTACCCCCTACTGTTCCACATCATTCTAGTTGTTCCCATCTGGTACAAAGCACAGTCATTCCTTTGTAAATCTCTCGTTCTCCCTTCTTTATGTCTGAAGAATCAAGATACCGAAGTGGCTCCTGCTGATTTCTTACAGGAGACCACTTATATCTTTCAATATTTCTAACAAGCATTTTTATTATTTTCTACCTACAATATGCATTAAGCCTACACATCTCAGCTCTCTTTCTGTGATCGGGCTTGGTTTCCTATCTTCTCCAAGCCAGTACTGGAAATATTTCAGTTTTTCACCTGTTGAACCTTTCTACTGTTCTAAATGCTTCTAGGGTTTCACATGGTTTTTCTCTGTGAGAAGATACAGAATTGAAATTCTGCCTCCACTTCCCTTTGAATATCTTTGTGGTTGGATACAAAAGTTTCCATAAAACTGAATTTATCTATCGCTTCTGCATTTGATCACTAGGTAATGATTGCTTGCATCCTATCTGTGGTAACTCTGTCAGTACACAGGCATTTCATTCCATCCCACATTAAAGTCCTTAATGTGGTTTTCACTGGTGGTTTCACTGACTCCAGAATTTACTGCCTGTTATCGGGGACTGCAGCTTGCCTTGTTATCTCATCGGCACATCTGACTCCATCCCCGGGCTGTGGGGGGATGAGATGTGTCATTCCTTTTTAGTTTGCAAATCCTTTCAGAGCTTCTCTCAGAGCAAATTCTCCATACACGCTGAAAAATTCCGGGCAGCGTATGTTACTGTCTCACAGGCTGCCTAATGAAATGGTTGCATGCTGCTGTTCACAGATGTTCAGAGCCCGGTACTGACTTAGCAGGATGTGTTTACTGGTTGCTTGCACTTGGCAGTTTCATTCCATGGCCCATTAGGGCTAACCGACTACTCCGGCATGCCAATACCACCTATCTCTTCTGGATAGACAGCCTATAGATTATTCTGCCTCCAGACAAGAAGGAATGGGCTGCTGAATATCTCTTTTGACATTCTAGAAGTCAACAATTGATCTTCTGACTCAAGATTTTCTTTGCTTGGTGCATGTTTATCTTTCAGCATCACCTGGCTCTTAGTCATGATGCCATACCCATCTGTACAAATATCTTGGGTATTCAATTTAGGTGTTACATGAAGAATAAATGAACGTGAAAGCAACAAAGTTCAACAAGATGCCTATTTCATTCAGTAAACCAAGACAAGTAGTCATTTCCCATTATTTGTTTTGGAGATGTTATACATCCGACAGCCAAACTTTCACAGTTAGGTCCCCGGTTGCAAGGGTAATAGCTTTGTTTCATTTCTAATTAATGTCTCCTTGAGCTGTTGATAGAACTCATCAACTGCATCTTTGTCATCTGCTGTCGTAGGAGTGTTGATCCGTATGATCGACATATTGACTGGATTTGCTAGAAAAAGAACTGTAGTGATTTTATTGCTGATTGGCTTACATCCAGGCATGTACTTTGATCTGATATCTGATCGGATATGACAAACACAATACAAGTTTCTTCTAATTTTTCTGAGCTTAAGCAGCATCCCAAGTAGCTGTTCATCATCCCAGAATGACACCTATTATTCCATTGCAGCACTAATTCTATATTTTTCTACTTCAGATTTTTCCAATTTCTTTGTCACAACAATGCTCTTTTTTTTCCCCACACATTTCACATTCTCACATTAATGCTTGGCCTGCAGAAGACTGGTGGTATAACCATCAGGGATTATCCTCCTAGAGGCTTGGTAGAGCCACAAATACTCTATATGACCAGTGACTATATATGACCAAATGCTCTATATGAACCTGTTCTGAGCTCTAGGGTCTTGCATTCCATCATGGGACAAATTGTCATGCGCATCTCCTGAAGCTTTTCAGTTTACCTGGACCATGGAAGAGTTTGAGTATTGAACAAATTATTCTAAGGAATGGAGTAAATAACCATTGCTTGGCTGTAAGAGGAGTTGGGTGTGCACTGTGAAACCTCCAAAATGTAGCACATCTGGTTGACACACCTATGGACAATGTTCTTCTGCATCTCATAACATTTTACATTTATATTGGATCTGCAAACACAGCAAAAGTCAAACTGAAGCTGTGACTCAAGTTCATTTTTAAACCGATTCCATGCTTGTTAGAGCATGTTTCTGTTTTGAAGGTGCTCCTTTGCTACAGAGCACAAAATGGCAGCTTAAACAAACAAAAACCAAACAAACAAAAACAACCCCCCCAAAAATCCAAACCAATTTATAATTACTTCTCAAATGCTCACATAATAGTTTAAATGTGTTTTTTCTGAGCTGAAATAAATGTTACTTCTAGGGACAAACGTGTCACTCACATTCCGCTAAATCACTTTGCTTTTCTGGGGTGCAAGCCAAAGCAGAATTTGGGATGCTTCTGTGCTCTCTTTATAATTTTGCATTATATTCCTCAGTGGCTTTTCTAGCTTAATCTTCAGGACGTTTCTCATATTCACTTTTTAAATTAACATGCACACATTCCTTCAGATACCCGTGTATCCACCTTGCAGAAACACATGGTGGTGTCAATACTTTCAGTCTGGTCTATAATTTGTTCCATCAATCCCTCTTCAGGAGAAAAAGAGGCAAATGAATGGCAGCGTCGAAGGTGGCCTTTTATTGATCATTATGAGACATCATTAGGATAGATTGTCTGCTTTTGTGTGTGTGTGTGTTTATCGGAACACATTAGAATTTTTCTCTTAAGGATGTGTTGAGTCTAAGCTGTGGTGCATATATTTCAGAAAATTACACGTATCACCAGAAAAAGACTCTTCTGACTGAGTCCACTCACTGGTTTGATTCTCTGTCACACATGTCAGGTTCAGCGGCTGCCTAGAGGCTCTCCATATGATCAGAGAAACCTTTAGATAATGACAAAATCATTGCAATGTGAATTAAGAGTTGGTGCTGGCAATCAAAGTAGTATTTGTTCAGTCTGTTCTCCTCAGGTTCTTCATGTAATTCTCTCCAGAGCAATCCCATAATGCAAGAAGTCCCATTGATTTCAATAGACTCTTTCACTTAGAAAGGCCTCGCATGAGATTTGAAAAGTCAAAAATTGTTACATCTAATCTTCTTTCAGAATAATTTAATATGTTTATGTAGCCACACGTTTAAACTGCTTAGGATGATAACCTGGTACTCTGGAAAAATGTTTTCAGTGTATACAACATAAATCCATAATCTTTACTTCCAATTTATGAAATGTGGAAAAGAAGAACTACTGTTTTCTTCAAATTTTTGCATTATATTCTGCAATTATGATTTTTATAGACAGTTACTCACCCACAGTTACAACAATCATTACAATTTTTATTACCAGCAATTAAAATACAAATGCAGTGTATTTCATTTCAGATGCACTTCATTCTTCTCGGGGTCTACATGCTTTTAGTTGTAGTATCATAAAAATCAATACAAAATAAGCAGAAATACTAAAATATGAATGAGGATCTGTGAAGAACGGGATCCTATCTCAGGAAAGTTTGAGTGTAGCTACAGCACTGTCAAGTCTTATAGAACTCATTTTGTATAGCCATGTTATTATACATTTTATTATTTTTGTTAAATTGTGAGTTTGGGTTTTGTTAATTACTAATGAGAATAAGGAGAAGGGTCAGCTAGCAAAAGGAAGTCAGGATAACCACTTTATTTAGAATCTAAAGATTTTTTTAATTTGCCTGGTGACAACTCACATGTCCTCATTGTTTGGGAAGCCCATAGAAAAGGTACAGCGACCAAATCCATACTGCCAGCATGAAGTATGGTGCTGACCTCCTTATCCCCTTGGCCGTTATTTAATGTCTGGTGTGGACAACTGACTGTATGAAATATCCAGTTTGCTGTATCTGCAGACGCAGAGATCACATCTTCCTCTTTGCCTATTGCTATGGCAGCTCATAACTGGTATATTCTGGTGCACCAGTAACGAAAGAAAACAAGGATGATTTAGCTGTAATGGTGGCAGGAGCTGGTGTAGAAAGTGTGGTTCCTTTGTTTGCCACACAGTTCTGGTGTGACCTTGAGCAGTGATGGAATTACAAAGCTTAGTCTAGGAAAGAAGTCAGGAGGTTATTAAGTCCATCTATCTGCCCTGAGGCAGGACCAGCTGTATCTCTGCCAAGGTCTGTTTAACTGCTCTTAAAAAACATTCAGTGACCAGGGCTCTAAAACCTCTAGGCCATCTATTTCTGTGACTAATTGATCCTTATCTTTAGGAAGATTATTTTTCTCCTGATGTCTAGCTTAAACCTTCTCTACTATAATTTAAGCCTGTTGCTATTGTCTTATCCACCATCAGAACTATTTTCCTTCTTTTGCAGGAAGTTACTGAGCATTTGAAGAACGTCAGTGAATCTCCACTCTTCTCCCTTCAAGTCTAAGCGATATGTTAACAGTTTGGGTGTGCAAACCCATGCTTCAGAAATTACTTAGCTTGCGTGGTATATCACAGAAATCCCTTGACAAAGGGAGTGTTCAGACCTACAAAGCCATTGTTACTATCAGACATTGTACTTCTAGGAACAGGACTGTTGCAGTTGCCAACTTCCACCAACAGTCTTTTCAGTAGTCGTTTCATTAACAGCTTCAGCTAGAACACAATGTTTTTGTATTTAAAAGTCAGCCAGCTCAGCTGTTTACCACTGATACGCAACAGGGACAAACGGCCAAGTGCCAAAAGGACTATTTAAATGTGAGATTATGGTCATAAGATCTACTTAAGCAACAAGGTTCCACAAAAAACATCCAGAGACTCCTAGCTACTGTGTGGAAGCCCTTCAAGAAATCTGCATATTGAAGTATTTTAAGAAACATGAAGAGTTTGTGGGGGTAGCAAGTTCAGAACAAGGCTTCCCTGTATTCAGAAGGGCTGGAGAATAAGAAAACTGAAACGCATTAAATACTTTGTACATACTGACGAAAGAGATTTATTCTCATGGATTTTCCAATGAACAATCTTGAAGTTCTTACCCAGAATTTACATTCAGCCCGTCTCAAAATTTCAATGAGATCTCTACAGAAGGAATAATAATTTTCATGTACAACTTATGCTTGCATGTGTGAAACGTACCTCATGTCAGAAGGACACAAACTGTTAAGAGGAAAGTATGGTCCAATGTAAAACAGTAACTAGAGGCACTGATAACCAGAAGGCTGCCTGCTAACTCAGCAGTTGTGCTCCTCTGTGGTTTCTATGAGTAAGGATCCATGCCCTCTCGACCTCCAGGGACAACTGTTCTTTCAAGAAGAGAATTCTGAACAAGAAGAAATATATTCAAGTAGAAGCGAAGGGAGGGTTGCAAGAGTGAAATGATTCATTACCATGACTGAAGAAGAAGAATAAGCCATTCATATGCAAGGTCATCTGTTGTTCTATGTCATTGTGCTAATGAATCACTGTTTGTTTACACACTGGGAATAGTACCTTACCAGTACAGGGACATGACAGAAACTATTTGCAGCAGGAATTATGCCAGTAATTTTAGTGAAAACTTCTAATTCCAAAACACATGACTGAAGAAAGGGCTGTATTCATACCCAAACCTGCAGAGACTTCCCCACTTCTTCGGGCTGTGTGAGATTCAAACGTATTTGTCTTAGTGCCAGACCTGTGGCCATCTGATCTGAAGCAGAATCTGACAGTGCAGACACTGATGTATTATGAACTGCCAAAAGTACAAACTAGGGAGCGCAATGTTTTTGCTGCTTCTACAGCTAGAGTGTTCATTAGTGGTTTTGAGGAGAAGAGAAACGGAAAGGCTGTGACAGGGAATAACTTTACTGGCAATATGACTAATTTATACTTTAATTTTCCACCTAAAGGCCTTAAGAAATAAGTTACCTCAACTATGAGCCATTTATTCCAATAACTCTTAATCTGGATATTTAGGAATTTTTCAGTATGTTCAAATGTTGCCAAAGAATCTGAACAGGAAGAATTTCTTCGCTTAAATTCCCAAGAGGTGATAACTTGACTTGACTAGACCAGTTTTTTCTCTGAAGAGAATAATTTTCTGAGTTGCTTTGTGGATAAGAAAACCTAAAGGTCATATGAAATCCTGTTATTTGACTAAATAAGGGTTGAATTCCAGATTTAAAGCCCAAGTGATAAAACTCAATAAAGTTTAGGAATAGTTTTCTGATAAAACCTATTTTTCTTCCCTTGATTCACATGTTTTCAGAATTCCTCAGGGCCAAATTCCAAGGTCTGAATGTGGTTCTTTGAGCTGAGCCATTCTTGAGAATCACTGTGGTTATCGAGATGCAACCTGCCTTGGATGAGCTGTTTGCAATGTTCAGTCATAATCATCACAGCCCGGATATTGTCAGCCTTCCTCTACTGAGAACCCTTGCATTAAATGCCCAGTTGCATTGGAACTACATAATTAAATGTTATGGAAGTTCTTCCCTAACAGTAAAGGTGGTAGAATTCCAACCTTCGCTTTATGAATCCATTTTCAATCATGGTCAGTGTATCTGGGAACTGCTTGCCTAAAAGGATCCAACAGCATCCTTTTGAGGCTTCCTGAGATTCTCAGGTTCTTGATTTAAATACATTTTTAAGGTTTAGCAGGAAAAGTCTTCTTTACTAACCTGATATATAAAGCACAGAGTAATCCCACTCCCAGACATATATTATAGAAAGTGTAAATGCTGGAAAGATTAATAATTACAAATTTACAGGAGAATTTTAATTAATGGCATTGCAAAATGCTATTTTTTCCCCAGTCTGTCCCAGGAGCCCCCTACATGGATGCTTATCCTACCATTATCTGAAAGACTATAAAAGAGAACCAGCAGGAGACTGGACTCATTCAGAGACTTTCATGTACTTTTCCTTAGTTACTATGTAAGTACCATGTGAGAACAGGAGCTGAGGGGAGACCTTATCTGTCTGCAACTGCCTGAAATGAGGTTGGAGCATGGAGGGGCTTGGGCTCTTTTCCCAAGTGACAAGTGATGGGACAAGAGGAAATGGCCTCAAGTTGCCCCAGGAGAGGTTTATAGTGGATATTAGGAAAAAATTCTTCATGGAAAGGGTTGTCAGGCATTGGAACAGGCTGCCCAGGGCAGTGGTGGAGTCACCATCCCTGGAGGGGTTTAAAAGGCATTTAGACGAGGTTCTTAGGGACATGGGTTAGTGCTGGAGTTTGGTTGGGTTATGGTTGGACTTGATGATCCTGAGGGTCTCTTCCAACTGAAATGATTCTATGATTCTATGGATGAGGAGTATGTGCAGAGTACAGCTTGTATTTTTAACAAGTGTTCTGAAACCTGCAGGGGGTCACTTACATGCTTCATGCAGCACAACCATGGGGCTCCCACTGTGTTTTGCTTCCTGACATGCAGAAGTAACGCAAGATTCAATGATATATTCCTCCTGACCTCTACTGATTCTCAGAGAGAAAAAAAACACCAGGAAACCACTTCTGTACAGATTCTCATACCCTGGTGACTGAATTCTCATACCCTGAAGACTGAACAACACAGACAGTACTGCAATACTTCAACTTTCAATGCCAGATCTATGAAAGACCTATGGAAAATATTGTACCCAGCTAAAGGCACAAAAGAGCCAACCAACAACCACCAAAAATAGCACCCAGGACTGACACCCAGCGAAAGTTTCAGATGTACCAGGACATCCATAAAAATACAGTTCTTGTTACGAAGACAAAAAAGAAAGAGTGTGGTTTAGGAAATGGTAGGAATAGAGATTATGAGGGAGTTAAAACAGATGAAAAACGTTTTAATATTACCTTCAGGAGACAAATTGAACAGTGGTTAAATTATTACTACTAGACTCTTTCTCTAGTTGGAAATTTATTCAAGGACAACAACAACATTTTAATTCATTTTTTCCCCTAAAATTGTAGGGGAAGTTATTTGGTATGCACTTCACAAATAAACAGAAGACAAGTAATTGTGCTTGTTGCCTAAGGTTTTAATGCTTAAATACATTAACTACTTCATGTTTTTATAAACTTACTCATTTTAAACGTTAAACATTCACTGAAGTTTAAACACCTGCTTTACTTTGTTATAGCTGTGGACTAATATATTTTATAAATAGCTCAAAAGAGCTTTGCTTTTCTTTTCCTTTGTTTGCTTGTTGCCCTGTTAGACTGTCTATCCTGTAAGATGACTGCAAAAAACAATACACAATGTAAAGGAAGAAACCCACTGTAATATCTTCATCTTCTGATTCATGGAAAGATGGGGAAGAAAATAGAAAAGACAGAATAACACAAATTACTTTATCTGGATAAAAACTATCTGAGTTGTTGATAAAGATTTGGAACAACTTGGCTAAACTCTAAGGGCTTAAATATGCCAGCTCTGCATAACACTGTTAGAAAATCCAGGAGGAAGAACAAGTTCTACTCAAATATTAATACTCTACAGAAAAGAAGGAGTCTTCCCCTCTTTGTAGAAATTCCAAGGGACTATTCAAAACCTCAAATATTTAGTCTTCTGCTGCTTTCCAGGATCTACTTAATCATAAATATAGTTTATTTATGATTTAGTAGATCTATCTCAGTTCTATCATCAGCATGGCTTGGGCTGGCCACAAAAAATATGCCCTAATTTATGTCTTGAATACTAGAAGATACCACTAACTCTTGTCACTGTGGTTGAACTTTATCTCTTCACATGAGCTACTCACCATACTGCATATTTTACACACAGTAAAGCAGTTCAGTAAATAAGTCAATCAAACGAGGTAATAAAAAAAGGTAAAGAATGGGAAAAAATATGGGGACTGCCTTCTCCCTACTCTCTGAATATAAGCTGGTGGAGGAGGCTGGATTTCTTTTGCGGTGGAACACTTCCACAACCTGCCAATGAGAAAGTTATAAAATTAAGTCTATACTAATAAATTAAGCAGTGCCAGAGTATGTTTTCAGGCTTGGCACTCACTCATCTCTATGGATGAATGATTAAAACTATCCCTGGCATGGATTTGTCCTGTATCAGCCTGTGTTTTTCTAAGCATTTCCAGGGATGTTGAAGGTGTTAACACATCCCCAAGACCACTTCCACAAGCAATTCAGGCCAAATGCCAAATATAGATACGGCCTATACAAGGCACACACACCAGGGTACTTATTGGCTCTCTTTAGATGACAGGCACAAGCAGCAAAGCATGTAGAAAGATTAGGGCATCAGCACAGACACAAAATGGCCATCCCATCATATATTGGGGCATAGGCAGCTATTAGGACATGTATGCAAGTTTTATAAAGGCCTGCGCCAGCATCCACTGAACAAAACTCTGCCATTAAGTGCCTTAGAGTAATGCACGTGTGAAAGTCACTGAACTGCAAGATAATAATGCTTAGTAGGCCAGTGAAGCATAAATACATGCGTTGTCAAAATCAGTTTCTTTTAAATGAGACAAATAAATATGCAGTTCTTACAAAGAACTCACCTACCGATTTGGAGAAAAAGATCTATTCAAATGTAACTTCATTTAAAAGGTTTATTTTGAATTTCAGTGTATTACAGAGTAGTTCTATTAAAGAGCTAAATTTGTCATTTTTCCCCCTACTAGGGATGTTGATCAGTTTCCTGATGTGATATTAGATGCATTTAACTGAAAGGAGATGGATTCAGCCGTACGTACATGACTAACTCTGTTGAAACATCAACAACAGAACAGAAAATCTATCATCTAGACTTTAACTGGACTACACAACAAACAAAGGCCATGCTTTGAGATTCAGAACCCAAAAATGTTAATAATCACATTAAGTCTATGACAAATAACAAACAGAGAGTTCAAAGGATAACACTCTTTATGTGTACTTAATAAAAAGGGAAAAAAGAATATCCACAATACCCTCTATTACAATGTAGCCCATACTGTAAAGGTTTTCAGAGACACAGCTGTCTATTCCAAGTAAATAAAGTGGCATTTAAGCAACCTGAACTTCATATAATCAGAGCCCTGAACAATCCACAAATCAACAGATGTTGATTTTACCACGTATTTTACTCCTTGGTACAGACCTACACTTGGGAATTAGACCTTGGTCTTGACAAAGCCTTCGATTTGCTCTAACACAAGGGAGACTATGAGCTGGGGTTAACTGGACTCTGATACGTTAAAGACTGAAAGGACAACTCTGAGTTCACTGGCTGACAGAATACAACTCACAGCAGTTTTCTTTAGTGGCAAACTGAATTTGTTCCAATTCAGATCAAATTAGGTGCACTCTTCCCCTTTTCAGTGATGAACTAGAACATTTTCCCTCGGAATTCTTTTTCCTCTCTTTTTATTGCAGCTCATTGTTACAAGAAGGTTGTTACAGAGGCCAAACAATTGTCCTGAAGGCAGTACAGAAGGTTGTCATATCTTCTGCAGAAAATGCCCTGATACATCCGTGCTTCACTCTGTCATGTCCTTCATGTCATGGCTAGAGGCAGCTTGGGACACCCTGCACACAGAGTCAGGTTTTGGTTTGGTTGGTTTGTTTTGAAAAGATCAAGAGTAAGATTTTAGATTTCTCTGTCTTCAGGTATGCTGGAAACTGGAACCCCAAACCAACATGCCAGGTCATCTACTCAATAATAAATAATATATCTGTTGGATGTGGCATGAGTTACTGATGTTCCTTAGTTTAACTGCTATGAGGTCCCTTCCAATCCCTAACATCCTGTGATTCTGTGTGATTCTGTGATAGTGTAATCATATAATTAGAAATCAATGTGGCAGCCTAGAAATAAAAAATATATTGATCGGAATTAAGTTTGAAAGAACTAGCTTAACATACTGAGGATAGCTTTATTTGCTATTACTAATAGGTCCATACCAACTCTGTGTATCCAAAGTCAGAACCTTTGAAAACACATGCTCTCACCTGACTAGACAAGCAGTGTAACAGACCTGTGATCTGTTTGCAAGAGCCCTCAGTCAGTTTACAATTACAGTGTGTAGTTTGTTTCATTCTAGTTTAACACTTTAATCAAGAAATACTCCAAATCTTTAAAGTCAGAGATTAAAGGAAATGGAAAATGGGTCCTCCCGGATCACGCTCTTTGCCTCAAGCAGTCAGCTCGCGTCAGCCTGAGCTCAGCTGCAATCACCGCTTCCAACAGGACAGTTGGGTTTGCCTCCCGAACTCCCGCAGCTGCTAACGCCAACAGGACCCACACTGCAGATCACTAGTCTAGCTATCTGTTTCCAACCAGCGATATCATTTGGTTACATGCTGTAAAACACACAAAGAGAACAACCCAAAAGCTTTCTCTGGAGGCACAGTTGCTGGGGAAACCATCTTCTCTCTGTATTCAGCACTTCAGAAACCCTTTAGCTCCAATAAAACAAACAAACAAACCATGGTCAATTTGCCTAGAAGTGTGCATAGCATCAATGCTATTTTTTGTCTTGCACCTCCAAGGAAACTGCCTTTCCTTTAAAGGTTGTACTGGTTGTTATGCCTATTTTCTATCTGTCATTGCATCCCCACACTTACGTTTGTTTCAGCCATTACAACAGAAAAGCCTGTGTACCTGTAAAAGCAGGTGGAGTGAGTGAGGAAGTAGAAGCAGCAGAAGGAACTCGACAGATGAAAATGGAAACGGCCTCCCTAAGAAACCTCTTGCAGCCTGATCACCCCTGTCCTAGGGGTCTGCTTTTTCCTATTGGTCTCACTGATTCTGGAGATATTCTCATTTAAGAAACACTAACCTTTCCCGTAGCATCACCCAGCCTCAATTGCTTTAAATTGCAGAGAATGAAATAGGCCAGGTTCAAGCCTGCAAGAAACTGTCAAACCTTTGAAAATTTTTCAGAGGTCAGCATCTGTAAGGCTATTTGGCCCAACTGAATCCTCTGCAAGATCACAGCTCTGCTTTGCGTCTCCTTACTTCATGAGCTTAACTGTGTCTTCATACGAATCTCAATTTTATTCACATATTATGATAGAATTGGATATTTATTTGAAATTATTTCTGAGTCTTTAGCACTGCATGAGCACTACTGTGTTTATTTACAATGGCTATTGTTACGAGGTTCTTGAAAGACACAGAACATAAAAAATCTTCCTGATAGTGCAGATTGTTAGAAACTTCTGTCAGTGAACATCACAACCTCAGAGCAGGATGTATTTATAATCTTATAGCAGTGAATGAAGCCTTTTATAAACATGCTTAAGAATTCTTGTCCTGATTTTGCAAACTGCAATTATTACCCAGCTTAAATGCTCGTGAATTTCTCCATTAATTTTAACATCAATACTTCTTTGTAATTGTAAGCAGCTGGGTAATTATTTCATGCCCTCCCCTAAACTTATCTTTTGGAAAAAGAAATCACACCAAAACGTCATCCCAAATACAGACATCAAGAACAAGAGGAGCAGAAGCTGGAATAATTTGATTTACAGTAATAACAGACTGGAGCTACCCGCTACTTGTTTTAACTACAAATTATTATACAGAACAACCATCAGTTACACAATTTGAGATGAAGTCAGTTTTTCCTGATATATAAAGTAGACATAAATGACCAAAATGTAGGATGAGTTTCTTAATTAAAACAATGGCAGAATTCCAGTAGGACTACTTTATGAAGTTTATTATAATACAAGTTGTTTTGCAGCCTAATAATGAATGGTGAATTACCATATGATTTTACCAGTTTGCAGAAAGGATGCCTTTTAATTTTTCCCTTTTAACAACAGAATATGAAAAAGTTCTTCTTAGTTCAACTTAGTCTTACTTCACTTCTTTCCTTTCTTTTTGTGAAACATAACCACGATTTAAAGGTATATATACAAGGAGCTACTACTTTCTCTTCCTTCCAGGATAATACCGTGCGTTGCATGCTAGTCTTTCTAACATTATGCAAGAGTTTGTCTGTAGGATTACTACTGTGCATGGAAAGAACACAGCAACAAGACCTAACGGGCTGCCTGTTACCCAGTTGTCTCTTTACATTTTGCATGTGCTGCACTGAGGCCTCAGGGCCTTCAGCCATTCAGGAGCTGCCCAGCTGTGCAAAAAACAAAGCACATTTAGCATGTCTGGAGCAAATTAATATTGCAAATCTCATTGTGACAAACAGAACAAGAAGACAAGGGAACCAAGGCGTAGCCAGGCTGCAATTTAAATTACCTTCACAAACCTGGAAATGCAACTACTAATTCTGACCAAAGAATTATCCTAAATGACTAACTAATGAACATGATTATTCTTCTATGATCTGGACATTCCACAGTGCTTCTGCCTATCTCAGAGGCTGTTCTTTGTATAAGTGCTTGGGAAATGGTAGGAACAGCTTCATGTCAGCCATAAGGAGTGCAGACTTCAATTCCATGTCTCCCTGAGGCAAGGGGAGGTCCTCTTCGGTACTTCATCTAGCAGGGAAATGGCAACTCTCCATAACCTTTTGTACAATGCACCTTCCAGTTTGAATCATCACCTCCTCAACACAGCTTGACACAAAACCCTTTGCCAAGGCCTGGGTTACTGAGAGAAAAACCACTAAAGCCTTCCAAAAACTTGATCTAATGAAAACATCTCATTCCTTACTCTAAAATGTTTCCATTGTGAGCCCAAGAGAAGATCCCATAGTCAATCCCACTGCAGCCAAACAGGAGATAAGAAGAGGCTGCCATTGCAAAATAACACTTAGCTATTCAGGCTTACAAACCCCTTTCTCACATGTTGAGGCCACAGCATTACTAGCTGGCAATATTCCCCCTTACTGCTTCCAGATTCATGAGGGGGTTGAGCATACTCAGGAAGGCATCCTTTTTACACTAAGGCTTCTTTTTCTTGCTAGCTCATGCTGCTGGCTCTTGCATAAGCTGTGAGTAGTCTTACAAATTTACACATTAACCTGAGTTGTTGTCAGATATTTGGTTTTATTTCTTCATTAGAAAACTGGTTTATACCATTTCAGAAACTCTGTTTTGTCCTTACCTTTTTTGTCCTCTGGAGCATAGTAGCTGCTCCCTGTGTGATTATTCCCTTTATGCAATTTATTTGGCCTGCAAGGTGAGCTCGCTCCACAGACTACCCCTTGCAGGCTAACATACCTTTAGTATTTTGTCTAAAAGCAAACAACACCACCATTTTACCTTGTTTTGTTTTTCTCTCCCAAGCTAAGGTTCCTCTAAGTGTTTTCTTAATCCTTTTAATTCCTCTTGCTCAATCACTTGTGCCAATCAAGTGATCTAATTGCTGACAGAACGAAGTGGCCTCCAGGATAGCTTACCAAATGCTGATCTTGTACATATACTACAACTTCTAACTGGGAGCCAAGATATCTGCTGACAGGTGGTAACTCCTCCAGGATCTGCTCTTCTGTGACCTGCTGAGTTGTTTTCCTGGTTTATTCATTTATTTCCTAAAGAAAGAAATAGGATCATTCGTAACTTTTGCTTGTTAAGCATGGCTCATGTGCTCTCTGTGGCTTTGGCCAGGAACCATGTGGTTGGAGCATTTATATAAAGCAAAAAGGTTGTGATTCTAGTGAGAAATCCACGACCCATCAACTGTGATTTATTGGTCCCTACGATGCCTTAAAAATATGCTGAATGGTTATATTATTTCAGTCAGTGCTTAGCATTTGAAAACAACAATTTTTCAAGTGATGCAAGAATGCCTTCACATCAGTGCAGTGCGGAAAAAAATTTTCAATAATGATTATTAATTCCTGTAAGACGTGCACTGTCAGGCTATTATGATGAGTCCTGACAAAGTAGTATTGTCTGCCTGATTCTTCTGCTCAGATTTTTAGGCTTTTATTGACATTGCTGCAAATCCATTGCTTAAAACAATACACTCTTAGGCTACATCATTCATAAAATCAAGCTGCCTACTGTGGGCATAGGGCTGTCATAATCAGCAAGCTTGTATTTTACATTCCTTTGCAATTACCTGAATACTTACTGTCCATGCTACCATGTTCAAGTGTTTTCCAGCAGTATGCAATGCCTCTTTCAGGATGGAATGAATGGGTAAACATCACAGAAAGATGAAGGAGAAACAGGGTTATGTACCAAATTAATGAGATGCAGTGATGTCAGTGCCAAACACTCTCTTCTATTAATTTGCCAAAGCCCATCCTCACCAATTGGTACATACTTCAGCCTTCTCTCCCACCTTTGTCTCATCGTGTGTTGGAAATTAGTGGTTGTCTCCTATATTCTTGAACACAGCTACGATGCTTGTCAGATATCCTTCTGTCCTAAGAGTGCCCTGACCACGGTGCCATTGACAGCTCCTGGCACTTGTGCAGTCAACTGCTTTCTGCACGGTGCCAAATCTTCTCAATACAGAGAGAGGAGGAGATCCTGCAGCAGTAACAGGCCCAATCCCTCAGAGGACCAAAGCTGCAGTTTTCTATTAAACACTCATTAAACAATACAGAATTCTGGGTAGAGGGACTAGAGTCCAGGTCTGCCTATCCCTTCCCTATAGTAAACAGTGCTCAACCTATTAGGCGGCAGCTTTTCCTTCCTGTCGTACAATGTTAATTCAGGGAAGGATGAAGTCCTGGATGTAGTAGAGGGTGGAGCAAACAAGCCGTAAAACCTTTCTCATCCCTCCTCTTACATCCCCAACCCCCCAGGTTATACATCCCCAGGAAAATAACCTTTCACAATGTAGCATAAAACACAAAATGTAATGTTCTAATAAAAATATATTAACTTTAACTTTTTTTGTGCTCTTCTGTTAATCAAGTCCATACAAAAAATGTGCTCATCTATTTCAGCTCCAGTACAGCTGCGAAATTCAGGCAGTAATGGGAGTGCTCTGTCTTCTGGCTCTCCATGGCATAACATGGACTTTTCAAAAGATCAAAGCAATTAAAGAAGAAATGAGTGTATGAAACGATCTTCAAACTGTCTCAGTTCTCCTGCTGTTCCTGATGTGTTTGATGTGACTTCCCGTGCTTTATTCTTTCTACATCTCTGTTCACATAGTGAAGAGCTATGGCCACACACAGGCTTTCCTTAAGAAAGGTTCCTACATAATATAGATGAGTTTTCCTTCTGTATAAGCTGTATACAGGTTTATTAATCTCCACTGAGAATTACTTTTATATTAAATTATCAAAGAAGGCATACCCACTCTACCTGGTCTCTGATTTGAGTTGCATGAGTAAAGTGAGTTACTGCACCTGGCTGAGCTGGAGCTGACAGCATTCACTCTCATAAACCATACAAATTAGATACAATCCTTCACAGATATCTCTTTCTTTCTGCGAGCATTCGCAAGAGACTTTGAAATTTACTGGAAATGTTCACTTTTTAATTGATTAGGATCTGTGGACCATATTCAGATTCCTATAATTTGGCTCTGGCAAACTAGCTCATTTTTCTATG
The DNA here is from genome assembly GCF_037038585.1 of Patagioenas fasciata. NCBI lineage: Eukaryota > Metazoa > Chordata > Aves > Columbiformes > Columbidae > Patagioenas > Patagioenas fasciata. Next base: position 76,416,974 of record NC_092523.1, on the reverse strand, counting down.
AAATGAGATTTTGTGGACCTAGGAGCTACAAACAAAACTCCAGGTGGTCCCTAGCTGAGTAGTTTTCTGCAGTTCACAGCCAGTGTCTTTGAACCTTTTGAATAATGCAGTAAATATATTAGATTTTACTTCTCCCAACAGACTTTTAAATGCCAGGAGATCTGTTATTGTGGAAATATAAATCTCACTGAGGAAGCTTGGGATCTATCCAGAAGCTTCTGAAATCGGTGGAAGTCACCTGAATGATTCTGACAAGCAGATCAGACTGTATGCAGGTACATGACCATGCTGATGAATGTCACAGAGTTGTTGAATTGCCACACAGGGTTGTTGCCTCCTTTGTTTTAAGCAAAAAAGATCAAAGGTTTTTCCTTAATTTTTGACACAGCTGGACACACTGGAGCCTTATCAGCTTCACAGAGTTATCTTTTTCAAAGTAATCAGAGAACCAACATGCTTGGAAACAAAAATTCCTCAGCCAAAATACTCTAAAATCTTTGGCAATGTTCATATCTCATCTTGCACACCAAAGAGTTATTTCCCATGCTTAAATATGAATAAAGAGTTTTTAAAACACTATCGTTCTAGGTCTGATTGTTTAATTCTCTCGGCTTAATTCATAATAGGGTTTAGGAGCTAAGCAAAATTCTCATAAAACAAACCTCAAAACATTACAGAAACACTACAGTATTTACAGATTTAGATTTTTAATGATTACCCACATAAATAAAAGGTCAAATAGAAGAACTAATCTCTCTATCAAATCTCTACATCCCTTCTCCCTATTACTAAAAATACTTCTATAATAAACTGGCCACTGGTAATTGGCCACCAGAGGGAGCCTGCACAACTTCAAAAACTGCAGAGAGCTTCACAAAAGGAAAAATGGCCGAGCAGGGTAAGTGGAGTCTTTACCAGCTTCCCCAGAAACGTTTCAAACAGAACCTGGGCTTCATGTGACATTTTTTGCTGCTTCAGTGTGGAAAAGATAGGAAGCTACTCAAAAGGAATGAAGGCATTGAAAAAATCAGACTAATGACACAAGGAAGAAGACAATAAATGGATAATTGTTCAGCTTCATATAAGATGAGTAAAATAAGAATAAAGTATAACATTAATTCCATCATATTCCTGTTTCTGTTCTGTCTGTGTAAGGCCTAATCTGCCTACACTGAAAGTCATTTCAGAAAAGGAATTCTCTCATTTTGTATTGGCACAACTATGGACAATATGGGTATAGTGAATAAGAAGCAAAGCAACGGACTCTCTTTACTTGTACCCCTCCAAATATCTGATACTGCTTCACCAAATTTCTTTATGAGTGAGAAAAACGATTTCTGATTGTTCTAAAAATAAGAAAACTGAACACGTCTTGAGAATAAATTCACAACTTTCACCATCCACTGGTCAAATTTGCTTCTCTGAAGATTGCTGTCCTTTTGGATACTTGATATTTATAGTCATAGCATTCTAAATGCATTCAGTGATTTCTTCTCAAGCAACCCTCTGAAATGCCAAGTTGACTTTTATGAACGTTATAAGATTTATGGAACACTCTTTTAGAACAAATTAGAAATTTCCTGTGATGACTTAATTGAAAAAAGATGAAAGAAACAGATATCTAATAATATTGATGCTGTTATGATGGTGACTGTGTGTTTTCCTGAAGGAAATGGGAATGAAGAAACATCAAAAGGGAAATGGGGAAAGGCAACAAGAAGTGAAGGATGGAAGGGGAACAAAGGCAGCGGTTTCACCCTAGATCATCAAACTGACCAGAAACTACATGCAGTGGTAAAAGAGGAAATAAAATGGACAATGTGTATGTGAGATGTCTGAGTCTTGAATTCAACCTCTTACACAACATCCACCAGTACAACTATCAGTGGCTTGTGACACATCACCGGAGAGGCCTGCTGGCTTCTTGGATTACAACTTCAGTGCCAATATGACTATTGTTGCTGACTGCAACTGATGCAATAGGAATAGATGGCTACATCCTCCCTGCTTATGACAGAGGACAATTAAGCTCATTAGAGGTCTACATCCAGGCTATGATTTCTGCTCAATCCTGTACCTGTTGGATGTGCGGCAGAAGTCAAAAGATATATGTCTTGGGCCTGACAACTAGTGGGAATGAAACTATTGGGGTATCCTACAACCAGGGGTCTTCACTCACACCCTTGTCTCCAGCTGCTAGTAGGCTACCATAAAATTGTGCTTGCTTACACTATTTTTAAAGTGCTCAAGCCCTTTATATATCTTTCCCTATACACTATGCACTATAAATGTCTCAGGTAATTGGAAAAATTGCCACAGGTCATAAAAAATTGAAAGGTTTGGTTTCTCATTTCTACACTTTGTTCAGAAATAACCGCTATGATTGGGCCACTTTGCCAGTTCTGAGTTTCAATCTCTTGGGTAACTATGATTTAAAGTATATTTCTTCCATTTCTTAAAACCTATAACAGCACAGATTGGCATAAGGATCAGTACAGGGAGCTAAGAAGCTTCTATTTTAAAAAAGGCCCTAGATTACTTCATGCTAACTACAGGACATCCCTTGTGCAGTGACTAGAACAGCCTCAGTTTAATTGCTTCTGCAACTTTGCCAATTTGCTGTATTACTGGAAAAACTCATAGTATGATATTTGATATTTTTCTCTTACAGGTCAAGTACTGCAGTTAGTGGACTCCATGAGAATTTCAGTTTTCATATCTAAAGAAAGTGAAGCTTGTGCACAGCGCAGTTCTGGCTTACCTCTAAGAGCATCCAGCGTTAGAAAGTAATTAGAAAGAATCAAACAGCTCTTGTACGTTTTACGCTTCATGTAATTCTTTGGGGCCAGACACATGCAGTGGGTTTCCTCTCTGCCTGTTTGATTTTCTGATGATTTTCAGTTTCAGTTATTGGAGGTTGGTGATGCAGGACCAATACGGCACTGACAGCCACACGGACCATGTTTTGCCCAAAGCAATCCAGGGTTTGGAGCCTCAGAGGGCTGACAAACACCACATAGAGGATGGCTCAGACTTTTACCTTTTGACTCTTCTGATGGACATTTCAAGTGGATAAATTACATATGGAGGAAAAGCACTCAAAAACTTTCTGGAAAAAAAAGAATACAGGCATAGGCTTTGCACTGAGCATTTTAGTTATTGCATTGGAAGACCTTGTACTGTTCAGATCAAACAAAAGATCTGACTCAGAGAAGTCAGTGGTATCTTCAGTTATTCTTTTCCTAATTCAAGTAATAAAAGTACTCAGAAGGCAGTACAGGAGGTATTTAAGGGCCCTAAATCACCTGAGTACAAGACTGTGCATTTGGCATCTGATATCATGGTGACTTTACAATGGCACTCATCTCTCTTCACACAGGTGCTTCTTTGCACATATAGTATATTTTACAGGGTTCTTTTGTTCTCTCCCCTGCACCAAGTGACTGAAACATAGTGTTACAATGTCTCACATAACATATAGCAAAAGTTATGTTCTGTATTCACCTGCCTTGCTACAGCCATGTAACCCACGTAAATTAAATGTAGCATTTTTCAAATTTGAAAAAACAGCAAGAAGTTAATTTTAAAACTTAGTAGCTTGGAGCTTCAATTTAATATTCTTTGTTACCTGCAATGTTGAAATAAACCAATTGTCTCCGGAGGCCGGCTGTAGTTTCTCATTACAAATTGTACCAGCAGCTGGGGACTCAGGTTGGAGTTTCTAACTCTAAGTTAGAGAAATCAGCTCTTCAAATTTAAACCTCTCAGGCCACTTGTGACCTAAGCATTTCAATGTGCTGCTATGTTTTGACATCAAGTTGTGTTTGCATGTATTTTTACTATTTATCAAGAATATCCAACCAAGATGCAATGTTCTGCTGATAGGAACATCTGCTGGGTTCCATTACAACATATTGATAATGTGAACATGCTTGCTGTATTTTAAAAATATAGGAGTTTTCCCCTACAGTTTAATTGGAAAGTGGAGAGAATACAGTCTGCAGTGAATAAGGAGGTAACTCAGCAAAGGAGATGCATGTGTGTGCTTCATAAAGATATCACTTCTCTTTCCAATTATAAGGTGGCAGCTTTGGATGTGGGAAGGAGTGCTATGTCTATTCATTTAAAAATATGGCCAATATTTATAGCATTCGTGTATTCTCATTTTAAGATCTCTACTTAAACATAATCACCTACCATATTCATAATTCTAAATGCTTAACCCAAAATGATTTTCCTCTCCAATTTTTAGACAAAAACAGGAAAGACACATAAAATCAGTACATGTAACCAAAAATCCTATGTGTATGTACACCACATCTATGAAGTATCCACAAGTATACATAAATCAAAGCTAGAGCCAGGTGTTTATGACCAAAATTAGAATTACGGTGCACATTGTCATTGTCATAAACACCTGGCTCTAGCTTTGAGGATTTCAAATATACAACATTGCATACAGTTGCTGTGCATCATCTCTCATCTTCCTTATTCTGCAAAAACACGATGAGCGAAAGGGCTCAGAGGAACAATTGTTTGTTTTCTACACCATAAAAGTCAGCAACCGTCTACCTTCACTTTGTAGCTGTCACGGCATTACTTGCTTGGTGTCCAATAATCCCTATGAGCCATGATGCTGGAGTTTCACATCTCTGAGCCACTTTTCACACAGCCCACACACCATTCGCCATCCTGCTGCCACAATAGTTATTTCCAAAAAACCTGTTTTGAAACAGTATATTTAAAAGGCAAGTCCCACAGAACTGCACTGTACTAACAGAGAGCACAGCACAATTTATTCTGAAGCATGGGAACATCATGGGAAAGTCAGCATTGTTCGTATCTTTGGATTTTGTATCAGCACATGCATCATAAAACTCTGCACAAGAGACTGTAAATTGCATAAACTGTTCACTTACAGGATACTGAACTATGTGGGTGACAGATATGGCTCCACTACAAGACTCTTACTCGCAAGAATACACGTATGCATTCCTGCGTACATAAACTGATGAAACAAGGTATGATGTATTATTGGTAAGGGAGAAAAGCTAAGTTCTGTTCTCCCTGGAGCTTGGAGAAGCATGAAAAATAGGTACTGTAATTCTGTATTTGACTTCTTGTACATTCAGTTCAGAACATTGCCCCTGATAGTAGTCAGCATTAGAATTTTGAAATAAAGCTGATACCTTCCATCATCTATATCTATCGTCCTAAACGCAATATCCTAGATTCAATCTCACTTCCAAAGCTTTTATTTCTATGTGTTGTAACTTTGGATGTGTTTCCATCAGTCTTCAGATCTGCACAATTTTTGACCTTGATACCACCCTGCTTAGGTACAAACTGCAAGAGAAGTATTTAATGCAAGTCACTTTTGGTGAGTGACTCAGTGGCGTACTTCTGAATCATGGCGCCAGTCAGGGTTACTTGCAGTTTATGAGGAGAACGGCCTCTGGCAATGTGGGCTTCTCAGAGCCTGAAATAGAAAAAGGTCAGTGGTTTCCTGTCCCGTACAATACCACATCCTTTTTCACTTTGGCATAGCACATACCATGCCCCTCTGCCCTAAGCTGTTCAAAGGCTGCAATGCACCACAACATCAGGGTAAGCCAACACTGGTTGGCCATGATCTACCAGTTCTTATAAAAGGCGTGGGAAGGAGTCAGCAGTAAAGAAGGCAACGCAGAGGGGAGGGGAGTAATGAGGGATGGAGATAACTATTGTGCTTGGTCTGTGGAGGCCTTGGAAATCATGCTTTTTTTTGCATAATTAGGACACTTCTGTTGTCAACCACTGCAAAGCAGCCAAACACGTGGGTACATTGTGAGTTGAAGTTAAAAGTCAATTGAAGTAGCATTACAGGGTGATTACATCGCTCTGACCGTGCTGATTGCATGGGCAGTCCTCCATCGGAAAAACCACAACTGCAACTGCTGAATCAGCTCCTTTTCTAAGGAAAAAGAAGCCAAGCAACCTATAAATCCTAGCAGCTACCCCACTACAATCCAATAGATTCATCCCCCCCCTCCAAACCCTCTCTTCCATTTTCATTTAGTCTGCAATGAAATGCAGAGAGATTATTAATCAGAAAATAACTCGTTCAAATATTCACTTGAGGGCTGTTTGGTGGCTGGACTCCAATTCATACACAAGATGCCTGCCTCTAATGAGTTCAGTGAGGTAGCTACCTCCAAGCACAAGAGTGCTAGATGATGAGAGAAAAATTGTTTGGACCATCAGCAGATAACACCTATTTTACCTTCTCATCACTAAAAGAAAATAAATAGTTGTTACTCTTACTGCCTGAGATGAGTTTCCCAGTGTGAAATCCTTAAAGACATCAATTGTTTTTTTAATTTATGACGTATGCATTTCAGAGAGTTGAGTCTTACTGTGCTAAGTTGAGTTTTTGGGAACTTCGCTTAAGGAAGCTGTGACAAGATCCAGTTTGTGAGACAATAAACACCTCCGACCTGTTTAGGTTTTGAAGAAGGTCCACTCCTCAAAGAATGATTTCTTTTTTTCCAGTGCAGGAGCTATAGGATGCGTGAAGCTCTCAATCTAGCCTGTTCTTTGCAGCTTGCATCTACCTTCATTTCTATTGTCTGCCTTTCCCATGAGATTTATAGCTTTTCTGTGTAAAGGTCGCAGCATGAACAACTCCGTCAGCAAAACCAAAAAACTACAAAAATATGTATTACTGTAGAAGTTACAACTGATTCATAGAATGCAAACAAACACGCAACCACCTGTAGGTCTCCATGTAAAACCAGTGGAAAAAAAAAAAGTTAAATGCAGAATCAGACAGACATACTCTGATTCCTGTTAAATTTGTGGTTGTAGACATGTGCCAGATATCAGTTTTTATTGCATTTTGCCTTACACAACAAATTCAGGGCTATTTGTCATTTAGAGCACATCTTCCTTAGATTACAAGAAATAAGCAATGGACATTCCCCGAGTACATTCGTCAATATGAATCTGCAATCACTAACCAACATCTCAGCCGTCTATGAGTGGCTGTTTCCACTTTAACACAAAAGGAATTGCTGCTGTCTCTGACTTGCTGGGGTTACATGCTTCGTTATGTATCTCTTTGATTTGACTCGACGGCAAGTGCGAGGCTGACGTGGTGCCCAGGTGAAAATGAGTTTGACATCCCTGCTTTAGAAGCTCAGCTATTAAGAATAGCAGGTAATTCTGATAGTCTTCATCATTTGCCCTCTGAATCTGCAGGTGAGAAAATCTAACAGGCAACTACATCAACCATCACACAATATTAAAATCTGTTGTAAAGAGAGGGGATAGGAAGAGGGAGCAAGGGACAGAAAGAGAAATCTCCTAGAGCACGCTGTGCCATGTGGGAAATTATATAATCCAGGCAAAGCATGATACAAGTATTTCTTCCTTTGTGTGTGTGTATGTGTGTGTGTGAGAGAAGGAAAATATAACATCAGCTTCATTCTTGCTCACGCCTCCTCTTCATAAAGCAAAAAATCTGCTGTCCACTGTAATAGAAGTTTCTAGGCATTTTGTGTACTGAAATGCTACCCATAAACAACAAAAAGGCAGCATTTTATTGCATTCTGCCTGGGTTATATAGTCTCCAACACCATAACTTGTTCTCCAGTGACCTAGATATCAGGGTGTAACTTGGATGTAGATGAAAATCTTCAGTTTTTAATTAATAATACATAGTGCAGAATCTGAAAGGCTATCTATAATTTATGTATCAGTGTCTCAAAAGCAATCATCCATACATTATATATTCAGACAGAAAATTATCTTGCTTTTATTTTCCAATAAAAACTATATTAAGATGTTACTATGTACCCTCCAAAATGGTTCAGTGCTATCCAGAGCATCATAACTCTCAGAAATGTTGGGTTCCACCGGGTTCTGTTTGTTACAAGAGGCTGAATGTGCAACAGCATTACTGACCAAGCATCTCTCCCTCTCTCCTGATGGGCTTTTAAAAATGATCAGGCCACTTCTTGGATATGGGCTAATTTACCCATAGAGGAACAGATACTGTGAGAAAAAGAAATTTATAAAAAGGGAAGGAAATGATTTAACAATAAGGGGTTTCCAAACTGGATGTAAAAAAAACCTGATTGTGGTAATATGCCACAAGACTCCTATAAAACAGAGAAAGAAGAAGGTCATTTTTGAAATATAAGTTAATGAAAAGCTATTGCTTATATAGCATGTTTAATATTAGCAGTCCTTCTCATAACGCTGTCCTATTTTCCAAGCACCCACCTACTTCTGAGCACTTTAAAAAGTAAAAATCAAAAAACGCATACTGTGTATGCTGAACATGCAACTCTCAACAGTTGCTTTCAATGCTATATTTGCCCTCATCTCTGTCAGGCCACAAAGCCTAAAAAATCTGTATTTTCTTCACTTCTCTATCAAGCTGCAAGACCTAAAATAGTGATACCAGGCTACGTAGCGAAAAAAAAAATTAAAAAAGAGTCAGTTTCTCTTACACTTCAGTCTTTTTTATGCCACTTTCATGCATAAAACAATGTAGACAAGAAGCCAGGAGGATCAATCAAGCCTTCCCTCCTGCCTCAGGTGCCGGGGAGGTAATTTCCACATTCTCCACTCCTAAAAAACTGTTTGCTTTTTTTTCCTGAAGTACTGAAATAATCCAGCTTCAACAGAGATTTAGTGCAACAGAGATAATAAATATTTTCCAATCACATGAGGGCAAGGAGATGATAAAACTAATTAATCCTCGTGATGCATCTGGATGTATGATGGCTTGTATGTAGCGAGATAGAGAGGTAGAAGATCAGAATTCACAAGACAGCTTTCTCTGTCTCTACCTAGTACAACACAAAACCAGTTCGTGTAGTACGTACAACTAAAGTTATCCCTCAGAATTGAATCTGGGGATGGAAGGGCTTTTGAGAGACATTGTGAGTAGACTGAGGTGTTATCAAACAGAACATTTAACTTGGCTAGTCTAAAATCATAGCATATTTTTCCTTCACAATTTGTAGCTCAATAACTAGGATTACCAACCAGTTCTTGGCAGATATTTTGAAGATTACAGTAATTATACTTCAATGAATTTCTTTATAATCATCTGTTTCTTGTATAATACAATTTTAGAATATTACAGTGTGTGAATTAGCAGGTAGCTACCACAGAACTCTGGAATACAGCAATCCAAATCCACCTCTATTTGAATTTTGAAGTATTATTTCTTTATCTTGCAAACTGTCCACTGTAGTGGTGAAGAGTTTCTATTTTTTTTTAACCTCTGCTGCTAATCTTTTGTTTCTTTCCTATAAATTTTTATCACTAAGTATTTTAAATAACCTCATATATTTTTCTTCATAGGACTCTAATGACAGTTTTTGCATGATGACTTAGGCTACGAAGGTTTTTTTCTCTGATATTAAATCAGTAAGAGGAATAAAGACACTGAAAAAAAAAAGCCAAACACATCTATTTCAACCATTCTAAAAAAAGCTTTAAAAAAGCTCTGTGAAACCTAAAGCTGAGGCAAATAGGAAAAGGAGCTGTATCTTTATAAGTCAGTAACTGCAGGCAAATAGCAATGTAATGTATGCTGAAATTGCTTCTGCAACAGGAACTGTTAGATTTTCTCGTTAGCTGAAAAGTAAAATATTGGCAAATTACACAGTAATTTTAGCAAAAAAACCTCTTAGGTCACATGGTCTATTTCTTCTGTTCTGACAGGACTACGCTGCTCATTTTGAAGTGTTTTGTACAACCTGGTTTTGAGTAACTCCAATTAAAAAGTGAATAAGATCATTCCAGTGAACGGTTCTTTATAATTCATTTGCCACCTGACAAATTGCCTTTGAAAACTACCACAAAGTACTTAAACTTCATGCTATTATAAAATACTCCTTAATAGACATGCTGTTGGTTTCTTCATACTGCTTGAGTTGTATTTGTTACTTGAAGAAAAATTACTTTAATCTGGATTTAATTAATTCTATGGTCAGTGGTCAAATGGATCAGCATTACTGAATTAGGAAGGGGAGGCTGTAAATCAACTATTAACAAACCATTACAGTACAATAATTACATTCTGAAAAATTACAAATAGTTCTCAACAAATCAGATGTCAGGCCTGCATAATGCTACATGGCTACTGAGAAGAAAATGATGCCACATTAGTCTCTCGGGCACATATGATCAATAAGAAGCGAGTGCTGACTACTGGCTGAGAAATGTACATTACCTTTGCTCTTGTTTCATTATTGGAAATATCTCTTTGCAATCCTAAACAATGAAGTCAAAAGCCTCATCGGTTTTAAATCTCCTCATGTTGCTACAATCCTGTTAAATTGTCTTCAACTAGTCCTTCCCTGCTTGCAACACATGCATTTGCTATTTTTCAAAAATGCAATTCAAGTGTCCCCTATCTCTACTTTCCAGACCATTCTCAACAAGGAATTTTAAAGAGGAGCCAAGCATTACTCCTGTGTGGTTCATATGATACAAAGGAAGAATGATGCATAGAAAAGTGTGTCCATGGACTATGAGGAGAGTGAAGAGGGAAAAAGTTTAACTTGCATCAGCCAAGAATACAACCCAAAGACAATGAGTAATCTAGGTCTGAGAAAATCAGTATGTTGGCATCCAGCGATGTTTTCAGTGAACTGAAGAAACACCGTATTCTGCTATTGGGGCTTTGAATTGACTTGAACAACCAGTTACTGTCTTTCTGGTCATTCCTTTCTTTGTGGGTTCCATATGGCAAGACAAACCAGCAGTTCATTTATGACCAAGCTTTACTTATAATCCATGAGTTACTCTATTGTCTATTGAATGGGATTTGAGTCCAAAACAATCCAATCTAAATTTTTCTGAGAACATTGTTTTGGGTGCTGCATCCAGTGATCTATTAGTGATGTAGTTCTTCAATATAAATTTTCAAATAAATGTATAAAACAACTGTGATGGTAGGCATTAAACATCCTATTTATCAACAATTACTGTAAGACATAGACAAGACACAAGAGGTATCACCTTTATAAGTATGTAAGAGTAGCTTGCTGTATAGTATTATATAGTGACATTGGCTTTCTGATGCTGTAAACAGTATTTGAACTGGTTTCTAATCACAACATGATTAATTCATTTTGTTACCACTGAAGGCTTAAATGTCACTAAATTTGTTACGCAAAATCTTGAGAATTAATGTGACCTGTACATGCATGTCAAAACTTAAAATACAGTAACAGGCAATTCTACATGAAATTATATTCCATAGATGGGCGAGGGGGATTCATTCCTGCTCTCTGTTTTACCTGTAAAGAGACCTTATTTTTAAATCCTTACAGATGTATAATGTATCTGAAGTTTCTTCAAAACTATATAAAACTCTGTTGTGACCACCAAGAATGCTATGGGAGGAAATAGTTGTGGGCTTTTTTTTAATATAAGAATGAAATTAAAGAATGACACAAATAATTTTTATGACACACTGGCAATACTTTTATGTTCCAGGCCACTTTTTTTATATTCTCTTTTATTTCATCTCTGTCATTAACCAATTGAAACATAATGGTACTAGAGAAAGAAGCTATTAGATTTGTCTCACTGGACCCATTTTTTCCTTCACTGGCAGTGTTACTGTGTACAGTAACATTTTCTGTTGGACTCATGTTCCCTTCTAGATCTGCTTTATTACTATTTTAGTGGGTGTGAATTTAAGTAACAAAAGGAAGGCCGCAAGCACTACTTTCTTGCTCCCCTGAAAGCTAACATATAAACTGAGTAACACTTGGAATTCTTTGATATCTCTCCATAAGATTTAACCAATTTTTGGAAATATATCATGTAGTTAGTTTCTCCTTTTTTCCCACTAGGCAAGAGGAGGGGACACTCTGCTAAATCCATGTTAATCCCTATAGGAACATCCGATAACAAAATGAAATACCTGTTCACATGGGCAGATAAACTAACATGACTACAGCATGAATCCAAAAACCAACCCACATACATGCAAACCCCTGCTAAAATACAAAACCAAACAGCATCATCTGAAATGCAATACTCCCAACTGCTTGTACTAGTGATTATTGCAATATTAGCTCTTTTGTAGAATAACCTAGTAATATTATCAGTGGATTTAACAATGAAAGCTGCAAGTAAAATTAAGAGTTAATAATTAACTGTGAATAAATATTTCAAGACCACTTCAAGCTCTTTAACAGACAAAAAGTTGTTCAAACCTTAGCAGACCTGTAGGAAACAATCAGCTTGAACACAACACTGACGTCATTCCCAAGACATGTTTTTCATGTTTTAACATGGATTTTTTTGTTTGTTTTTCCTCTGGTATAGCACTGCTTCATGACAAGCACTGAGGCTGCTTGATAATTTAACTAGTTTTTCCTTGCCTAGAAACAGAGTGTTCTTACACCTCCAGCATGAATTATAAATTCCTTGTTTTTATGATATATACAAAGTGCCATCATTAAGAGGTGGAAGAACGGGGGAAACATAATTTTTCTGCTGAGTCTGTAGAGAAGACCTCAACATGAAAGACTTCACAGCAAACTTAAATTTGTCAGCAGGAGTCTTTGTTGGAAATGGCATTGGCAGTGACATCTAGTCCTACGCAGACATTACACCTCACCAGAGCAAACCTTCATGACTGGGCTGGTAGAGGAAGAAGTATAAATTGATGGCGATAATTATGCAGTTAGAAAAATTACGTGTTTTTTTCTTAGAAATAAGGCTGCTGGCTGTAGGCCTTGCTATGTCTAATCCCGTCTGGAGTTGCAAATAGTAAGAAACCAGTGCCATGCTCACCGTTACCCCCGGTGTTCTCATCATCCTGGACACACCAGTATCACTGTCTGTTGTTCGGTTTAAAATACAAGTAGAGCAAATTTTATTCTTCCTTTTAGGACACATTTCCGCAGTGCTGGCTCACTTTCCTCTCAGAATATAAATAACTGGCCTATCACATTTCCATTTTGTCCCTCATCCTAGCACCCAGGAAAAACTTCTAATATTGTTTTGTTTTTACTGGAATGACAGCATTCCAAGTTCCATTTTAGTTATTTTTATATTTAAATACATTTATACTTCATGACCTTTTTTTCTTTTTATGAATTCTTATTTCTAGAGTGAAGATCATCACAGTTCTGACTGCTACATCATCCCAGCCTCATCCAACCACATTATTTAACCCATCTTTTAGAAGCAGCAGTCATTATTGCCTGGGCAAAATAGTTAGATACAATATTTCCAAATGTTTTATCTTTGACATATTGCTTCCTCTATTATAATAATCTCCTTCCTGTTCATCTTGCTCATGACTCAGTACTACTGACACTCTAATGCTGTGATCCCCATGTCCAAAAGTACAGTATTAGAATGAGATAATGCCCAGATACCTGTCATTCAATGAACAAAATCTGAAGGGTAAAACGAGCAGAAAAGAACAAGGGGAGTTATTCCAGGCTCTTCCCATTGCATATGTAGACTGACATGCTTGGATCTAGCCTGGATTTTCCCTGTGTATATGTATCAAAAGCACAATGACAAAAAAACCCTCAAAAACACATACTAAATAAAAACCAAGTATCTACCTGTGTAATGACAGAAACAGGAACAGCTCACGATGGTTCCATTTCTCATGTATTTCAGTTGGACACAGTCCGTGCAGCATGCAAGGGCTTTACAGGAGCAGTTCTTTGACTGAAGTCCAGACTCCTGCAGATTTGTGGTTTGTGGTTGATTGCAAACTGTGAAGGTTTTGTCATGCTGTCTATAAAGACTGCCTCTGTGTGGCTTTTCCTTTAGTACTGCTTCAATTCACTTTGCAACCTTTCCTTCGGTTCAGGCAGAGCTCAGCATTTGTCTCCTCCAGTTTGGACACCCACACTCCTGAAACTGATACTTAGCAACTTCACCTTTGAGATTCTTAAAACCTTTGACAAATTTCACTAGAATCAGCTGCAAAGCATTAATGTTCTGGTAGGGAAGAGGAACACAGAAGTTCAAATGAGTGAGAAGCACACTACCACATGTGAAGTGCAGTTGGAGAAGCGTTGCTCCCTTTGGAAACCAACTTAATGTTTTTTTTTTCTTCCAGAAGGTACATCCAGCTTTCCTGTAATCCTATTTTAAGGGGTAACTCCAGCTTCTTGTGGTTCTGGCCTTTATTCTGAACTTGCAAGATGTTACTGTAATCAATGCCTCCTGACAAGCCAGTAGTTTAATGTGGTTAGGAGGATACATAAAATGAGGGATAAGGTGAGTATGAACGTGATTATGTCAATTGCTCTTCTCTGGGGTTACACCAGATTTTAAGGATTGGAAGTTGATTGTACTTAATATGCTAGAAGAGCAGGATCCTCATCAATACACAGTTATGTAGAGGAATAACCAGATGATGTCTACGAAATGTTGGTATCAGGCTGCTGCTTTGAATCCAAAATGCTGGTTTGATGTAAAGTGGAATTTAATTAGTCGCAAGAGACAGGCTGATAGGAAGGAGGATCCAATGATTACATGGAAGCCATGGAATCCTGTAGTGACAAAAAAGGTTGAGCCATATACGCCATTTGTGATGGAAAAGGGTGTTTCATAGTATTACACAGAATCACAGAATGTCAGGGGTTGGAAGGGACCTGGAAAGCTCATCCAGTGCAATCCCCGCGCGGGAGCAGGAACACCCAGCTGAGGTTCCACAGGAAGGTGTCCAGGAGGGATTGAATGTCTGCAGAGGAGACTCCACAACCTCCCTGGGCAGCCTGGGCCAGGCTCTGCCACCCTCACTGAGAAGACGTTTCTTCTCAAATTTAAGTGGAACGTTTTGTGTTTCAGTTTGAACCCACTTACCCCTTGTCCTATCATTGGTTGTCACCGAGAAGAGCCTGGCTCCATCCTCCTGACGCTCACCCTTTACATATTTGTAAACAAGCTCCAGAGCCCCAGCTCCCTCAGCCTTTCCTCACACGGGAGATACTCCACTCCCTTCAGCATCTTCGATGCTATTCTATAGCTTGAAGCACTGTGTAGTAGAACCCTAATAAAATAGCCAAAGTGCGTGGATTGCTTGTTTTTGGTTACCTTCTGTAACGCTGTGGTGTGCTCATGTGATGGTAACACCTGAGGCGAGTAGGATGGGGGTTTACGGTACCGCGGGAGCGGGCGGCGAAACTCCACGGCCGGAAGGAACCGGGAGCGGCCCCACGCTTCCGGACCGGCGGCGACGACTTCACCAGCCGGGACAGCGCTGTCTGTCCCCAGAGAGAGAGCGAGAGAGCGAGGGGACGCGGCGGCGGCGCCATCGTGCGCCAGGCAGGTCTGTGAGGGGCGGCGCGGGTGTGAGGGCGGGCGCGCGCGGCGGCCGTTGGAAGTGGCCGTTGGTGCGAAGAGACGCGGCCGCCATGTCGCAGCCGGAGGGCAAGCGGAGTCCTTGCTTTACCTTGACGGGGGTAACGCCGTGCGCGGGTAGGCGTCGTGGATGAGGAGGGTTTTTTTAGGGCTTTGCTGCCGGAAGGGTTTTTGTGGCGGTTTTTCTGCAGGGCTGCCCGCGGGTACCCGAGGGGCTGTTGGATGGAGGCGCTGCTGTGTGGGGAGGTTCTTGTGGAGAATCGGGATGCGCTGCTTTTGCCTTTGCCTCCCTAGGTTGTCCTCCAAGTGTCATGTTGAAGAGTGGAGAAATCTACATGAGGTATTCTGCGCTTAGTGGGTGCATGCCCTGTTAGCGTTGCTAGTCCAAAAAACTTTTTTTTTCTTCCTTTTGATATTTCAACACATGTTACATGTTTGCATCTTTTCATGACAAATCATGCCAGAGCTTTTATTGAGGCGGCAGCTTTTAGCACCTCAAGACAGCTTTAGATAACTTCTCCTCAGCTGCAAGTGCTTTCAGTTCATCTGTTATTGTCTTGAAGTGCATAATGCAATTTTTATGAAGAGAGGCACCGAAAGGTTAAGAAATTAAGGATAAAAGTTTCATGAGTAATGTTAATTTGGCTTACATGTATATCCACTCTGGGATAGTCTTAATTGGCTAATAACCTGTGTTATTAATTAAAAAGTGATCATCCTTTTTCAGTCTCAGCATTCAGTATGGCATCTAGTCTTATTTTACACTGGACAGTAAAACACTGCTAGACTTTACACAGAAATATTCATTTCCTTATTTATGTTTTCATTGGTGTTCGTCACATTATCTATGTGCCTCAAAACTATTAGTGTATATTTTGTTACTCTACTGGTAGTAATGCAGTGTATTTTCGTGCCCTATATTGTTGGAGAAAATTGATGAGAAGGTAAGATGATTTACGAAGGTCACATGTAAATGAGAGGCAGTCCTGAATCTGGACCAGGAACGCTTCACTCCTGGTCCCTGTGTTCATTCTTCCCAGTTATGTTTCCTTATTCACAAAATACTGTGTATTTACTGCTCTCAGTTTCTTCATGTACATTTACAAGGCTGAGGAACACTTAAGTCAAACCAGTGACTGCAAACCTGGTCGCTCAATAAAGGAGAATTGGAAGATGTGCAGCCAGATGCCAGAGGTTTGACTTGCTTGCAGCAGGTTGCTCAGCTCTATCTTTGCAACTCTTCTATTAGTCAGGACAGTTACTTATTTCCTCATTTTATGAATGAGGAATTGAGAAGGAGATAACTGAAGCCCTGACTCTGCAAAGGTGGCTCAATACTTTGGTTTACTGTTCTGGCTCACCATTTTAGATGACTGCTTCTGATGTCAAAACAGGCTGTTTTCTTTTTCAAAATACCTAAAATTTGATATCACTTTATAACATCAAAGTAACCATATTAGATATTAATTATAAAGTGCAGCATTCTAATGACATTAGCATTGTAAGCCACCTCTACCTACTACTGTCATTATATAGATGGAAACACTAGAGAAGAAAGGCAAAGTGACTTCCCTAGATGTTGTGTAATAAGTTAGTGGTAGATAAAATATCAAAACTCAGGACTGCTTTGTCTTCTACCCAAGGCTCGTTGCAGAATGGATATAGTTATTTTACTAGTATCTAACTTTTGACAGACAGGATTTTCTATCTGGACTGGACTTGCAGTATTGCATACTTCTTGAAAGAAAAAAGTAGCATGCATGGGCATGTTGAATAGCGTTTCAAAATGTGTATGTACTGTCTCAGTTACTGGGCAAGCAGATATTCCTAGGTGTGAACAGTCAGTTGTATTCTGATAATTAGACGTTTGCTTACTGATTGTTGTATCTAAACAACAGTATACAATTGTGCATGACCTGGGGACATTCAGTTTAAAGTTTGGCTTTTGGTGAATAAAGGCAGTCAAATCTTGAGTACCCATGTGAAGTTGCTGGAGTAACTGCTGAGCAAATACCTAAGAGCACCAAAGAAGGATGGTCAGTTTCCCAGTTGCTTGCAGTTAGTTCCACATATATGGTATTGAGAATTGGCAGGGAAACAATTAAGCGTAGGTTCAGCAAGCAGTAATTATGCTGACCTTCTACTCTGTCATCATTTATCGCTGTCATTGTTTCATGTATTTCTCTGCACAAGCCTCATCCACCTGGAACATCCATGAATAGACCTGTCTATTGCAGTTTTACCACAACACCAAACCTTTACTTCCACAGTGAAAATGGATCTGTTTTCTCCTGATGGGACACTGCTTATGAGGTATTGAAGTTGCTTTGGGTGCTCTAATCTGAAAACTGGGATACTTGATGGGAGGGACAGCCTTTTTACTTGTCAGTACTCTGAAGGAAAAGCTGGCCTAGATGAACTTCTTTATGCAAATTCCACTAGATATGCCGCACCTTGTAGAGAAAAAACATCTGTAATGCATAATCCCTGATGACATCTGTCCTCACTTGAAACGGGAGGCACCGACGGATAACTTGTTAATGGCTATGCTGCGTTTGAGTTGTCATACCTCTCTGCAGTCATGAACACAAATACTGTCACTGAGATCTTCCACTATGTGCTCTTTATTTACATGACGTACCTTTCTGTGCCTCCAAATGTTCCTGGGACAGTTTACGTGACAGATGTTCTGTGAGAGAATCTAGACAGTGAATATACACAAATAATACTTGATTTTTGTTTTTCTCAAGAATTAGGGATCACTTGAACTCACTTTTAGGGACAAAATAGGTCTCATACCATGATTTGATTCAAAATCTAAGGGGTCTAGTGGTGGAGTTTTGAAGTAGGTTCAGTGATAACATGATATGAATAATATTACCACTAATAATACATTAGTAATTCGAGTATCAAAGAAGCCTGTACTGCAGAAGCTGCTGTCATCTGTTTACAATCTTATTATTCTGAAAAGAAGTTCCTATTTTTTATTATTAATGCAACATTTTTATATTTCTGCAGTGGGAAACAAAAATATAATACTTAGATATTTTAAAGCTGAAATCTGTCTCCTTAATGGGATCCATTAAGCTTTGAAACTCAGGTACCTTATAATTAACATAAAACTATAATTTGTCTTCAGAAGTGTTGGGTTGCTGATTCAGATTCAGAAGTTGATCCTGAGACAATGCTTTCCTTATGCTAATCCTCTCTGGTCTTCCTTATCTTGCAAGCAGTGATTACTGAGATTTGCATATAAGCAATTGACCACCCACATTTGAAAAATTGTATCATGGTAAAGGTGAAAAAAAGTAATGGCAAAGGTGAAAGAAAGCACAATGATCTCAGTTTCTGAAAAGAGTAACGTTTGTGTCCAGGGACTTGAGAACCGCAATGTCACTGTTTTCTTGTTTGTACATCTCTTGGAGCTGGTCTTTGATCATTTGGTTAGCTTATATACTCCTTTATTAGGTAGATAATAAAGGATGTTTTGACTCCTTTAATAAGCATGAGTGCCAGAATGTGAACAGCAGCAGTAGCTTGTGGTATAATTATATCCTCCTGGGAGGTCCAGTCATTTCTGGCTATCATTGAAAAAATAAAGTTGCACTGACCTTTTGTATAAATTGAGACTATTACAACGTGAGCCATGATAAACAGCTAGGTTTTATTAAATGTAACCAAAAGTAGTAATAGGTTCAGAAGAGTATTTTATGTATCTAGGAAATTTGAAACTGTTGTGAAGATAAGAAGAGAGCCATGAATACCAAGATTTAAAGTTTAAACTGGGATCTATTTTATGTGATAATATTGATTATTTAGCTTTCATTGTCTCCCTGCATAGTAAGAAAGCAAGATTTGTATTAAGCCACAGAATTTAATTTATGCTGTCATGGGCCTGACAGTTAAAGCATACTGGTCTCAAGCAGTCCCATCATTACTTTGTTTTTCAATCTTTCTATGAATCTTTGTGCAATTAAATAAGTTAAGGCTTACACATGTTTGACACTGAGACGGTTCAACCAGAGGTATAGCGGAGTTTGGAAAGCAACCTCTTACTTTCTGATCACATGCTTAGCAACTGTAAGTCACTTGAAACTTTATACAGGTACTTATAAATAGCTACAGTTTGTGGCTGTGGTTCACTGCTTATAAGCTTAGGGGTGAGGAGCAGTCGTTTTTAGTGTAGGACCATTTGTCAACTCATTACTCTTCATTATTGTAAAATATTAAACACTGTTAAAGACAAACTTAGTACAATTCAGTTTAGCAGTATCTGGAAATTACTTTTATGATAAATGAGAATTAACATATCTATAGGAAATACAGTTACTGCCTGAATATAGCCTACTTGGAATATCAGCATTCAGTGATCCTCAGTTACTACATTTATCAGAGAACAGTGCTTTACTAGTATACTGCCTAAGCACTGATTCGGAGCATTCAAACCTTGAAGTACACAGTAATGTATGCTGCGATTAGAAAAGGAAAGGAAACTTCCTTCTTCCTTTTTGGTCTTGAAGTTAATGTACTTCAAAAATGTAAGTGAATGACAGATGTTAAAAAAGATGCCAAGACTCTTCAAAAGCATGTAGTGCCAAGGAGTTCCCGTTGTTTCTAAGAAATGAGCTTTTGTGGAAATTTGGGACAGACAGTTCACGGATAGATGTTCGGAAATGTCCACATGTTTTTTAAGAGACTGTTTGTTTACCTTTGTTGAAATACTTGGAATTTCTTTTCAAAATACTTAGGAATTGTTGTAAAAACATAAAGCCAATACCCCAGCTAGTGTGTGTCAGAATAGCCCTACTTAGCCAAGGACGCCTTGTTGCTGAGCACTATTGGAATTTTGCCAGTGTTTCAAACTTTTTGAGGTTTTCATACTTGCATTCTGCTTTTGTAACACCATAATCTTATCATCAAAACTTCCAAATCTGTTTCTCCCCGTATCAATTCTCTTTGCTGTTCAAGATTAACCATTTTAGAGGAGGCCAAATATAATTTGGCCTTGAATGCACGAAACAGAGTCTGTAATGATTGAATTGAAGAAAAGATACTTTCTGAGAAAGTTTAAGGCAGATCCTACATTTATAAGTTTGGAAACAGAAGATTTTTCTCCTTACAGGATACATTCAGGACAATTTCATGTTAATTTTTCTTGACAGTTTTCTACAAGAGTTTTAGAACAGCTCTGTTTCATTGCTGAACTTGCAGCCTGTATTTCAACACTGAAGTTTATAGAATTCATTAGTATGGCAATCCATATTCCTGTATTTTAGCTTGCAAGTAGGTAGTGTATACTATAAATTTTGTACTCCCACATGCTGTTAAGTCTATGCTGTTTATTATGGATAACATAGAGTAATCATTGTTATTCATTTTGTATACAACCTCTTATTTAAAACATACCTTAAATTATATAATAAAAAGACAACCATCTTTTGAAGCTGTGACGGCTCATCCATTGGATTTAGTGTGTTTTGGAGACTTCTTTTAAAAGCTAGTCCTTTTTATCAGAAATCAAGGGTTGAACATTGACCATATTCGAATATTATAAAAGTCAGTTATACTATTTTGTTTATTGCACCACAGTTGCATCACAGATGAACACTCTGAAATTTAAATTGCCAAACTGTACATAACTCACCAGAAGACAGTTTGTTTTGTTTAGTACACTGAAAAGAGCAAAGGTTTCACACTTACTTAGGAAAAAAAAAAAAGCTTGCCTGAGACAATCCAGTACTTGATAAATGGCAGTGAAGGATTTAAGTCCTTATTGAAGCAGTAGGAGTCTTGAGAGGAGTGTTTCCAAACATTAATTCCTTTCTTTTTATGGGTTTTGTTTCTTACTGGAAGATCAGATTAATGAGAAGTTTCACAAGAGATTTAAGCAACTGTCATTTTTTGAAAATGACCCTTGATTATACTGTTTTCTTCCTAGATTTTTCCATTCTTAGTATATTGTTAAAGTCTTTTCACTGAATTTTAATGTCATAATAAGCACTTAGTTCAGTAAGTGTTTCATTTTGTTGTAGTCCTAACTAGCCAATGCAGGTACCTATGAGTACATTAAGTACCACAGGACCGTGTGGCCTTGCAGTCTGTACCAGCTATGAATTCAGCGGAAGTGGCTATGCTCAAAAGCATCACTTGAGGAACCTGCTTTAGTACAAGTGTGCAAGAGCAAGTTGGAGCTTAGCTACATGCTCATGGTACTGCGGTTTAGTGTGTTTCCCGAATGCTGTAAGGCTGTGTCCACACTGGGAAGTAGCGCTCCCTGCAGAAGGGGATTTGTAGAGGCCAGCAGTAGGTGCTAACGACCTGATAGCCATGCAGGGCACATTGAAGGGAGCTTATTTTGAACTTCTTCTAGCCTGATCCTATGGCATTAGCAGGTGGCATACAATAGGTGTGATTCTGAAGCACATGTTCTGCTTTACTTTTTTCTGAAAGGTATGCAATTTATGTGTTCCACGGCTAGTCAGTAATGTGAAGCACAGCTTGGTGAGGACAATCAGATGGTTTATTTTAAATGTATACTCATGTTCTTAACTGAATATTAGTGTTTACTCACTCTAAGCCATAGCTGTTGCTCCAAGTGGCAATCTTCCCCTCCCATTAATTCCAGAGGCTTGGATTTATCCGAGGCCTCATTTTCCCTTTTGTCAACAGAAGCTTTTAGGCAACTTCAAGGCAAAACAGGCTGGGGAGTTGATCGAAGTGAATAAAAAAATAAATGGTCAGCAGGGGCATAATCAACTGTATAGTAGAGATGTGTAGGACCGCCCCTTCATGTAGCAGTGAGATTTTTTTGTGTGTGTATTTAAGATGTTTATGCAGTTATAGCAATAATCTGCAGTAAACAGAAGGTGGAGCATGGGTGGTATAAACTTTGGAAGAAGAAATACAAGACTGCATGTTGTGTTTCATACATACAGCAAACATGAAGTCAGTTATTGCTGAGCAGTTGGCATCCTGAGGAGTCTTAGATTAGATGCTAATAAAATGTATGTGCAAACAAGACAGTACTAGACCTATGACAGCATCAACCTGTTTTCTTTTAAGACTCTTCTTTTTTTGGATATTCAAGAGCAAAATAAAAATTTAGTTATATAGATTCAGTCAAACAATGAGGGGCTTGATAATGTAAACTACAGGATGCTTCATAATTCCTTGGTCCTGTCTTGTCCCGCTCAAGTTTCTGAGATTTACTATATTTGAACTGCACAGATTCTCTGACTGTAGTGAGATACGGTTTAATTTGGTGTAGGAAATGGCTCAAGAAGGATGTGTTTTCACTTTATTCTTTTCTAACTAGAAATGGAAGGCAATGGGCTTGAAAAGCTAGTAGTACTGGTGAGATACATTTCTTCCAGTTTACATAATTACATAGACATAGTTTTCCTGTTTTTATCCAACAGTGAGAACATATGGCAATGACAGTAAAGTATGGTAGGCAGGTATATAGGGCGTGGTAAGTGTGTTTGCAAGAACCTGAACATACAAAACTTCCAATTGGTTCATTTCCAGCAAGCAACGGATTTGGTCAAAGGCAGCAGATATTAAACCTTTCTATGAGGGCTGTCCGCTAGAGGAGGACCCCAAATTGATACCTAGATAACTCTCCAATTTAGTCCTATTGTAAGGCTGGTAATAATTTGAGAATTTTGCAGGGAGGGAAAGATAATTGCATGTGTTTAAGTTATACTGAAGAGATACACTTGCTGGAAGAATGTCTTTTGAATTTCATGTAAGCTTTAACAGTCTTTGGACGTTGCAGTTGATTTTGCAATCCTGTGGGCGAGTTAAGCAAGGGCAGACTCGCACTTGCGAATAACTTGATTTCTTTCTGTCTGATGGGCAGAAGTGAAAGTAGGTTGTTATATAGCTAGTGTCTAGAATCTTTGTCTTAAGGCAGGAGAGAGGAAGCTGAGGTGGGCTTAATATAGAGAAGTCACCTGTCTACTGAGGTTTTTGCTGAATGTTTTACTTAGCTTGGTTTCTAACTCACTGTTAGCTCTGTCATTGCTCATTTTATGAAACTACACATTTATGTAATGATTTTTCTACTTCATTTACTTCCTTCTGCGTGCATCATTAACATGAATGCTGTTGAAAAGGTTAACACAAAAATATAAAGTGTCCAACAATGATTAGAGGTTTGTCTTGTTTTTTTGTTGTTGTTGTTGTTATTGTCTGTTTTTTTTTTGAGACCGTCACTTATTTGTCAGAAAGGGACAAAAGAAATGAGCTGAAACAAGAGGATACTTTCTTCTAGAGCCTTGTAGCTTAGACGTGTTACATATCAAATAGAAACTGCTTCTTATACTTCCTTTAATGTCTGGATGAATGCTCAGGTAAATAAGATGCGTAAAAAAATATTTTAAAACAGTCTGTAAAAGCAGAATTAAAACCATTTGATTTATGGGCTATCAGGAGTCCTCCCTGGATACTCTGCTGACTTGTGGCAAAGGAAACGTAGTTGTTTAGAAACCTAAAGAAGTATGGGTAAGACACTGGAGCAGGTTGGCCAGAGAAGCTGGGGATGCCCCATCATTAGAAGTGCTCCAAGTCAGGTTGGATAAGACTTTGAGCAACCTGCTCTAGTGAAACATGTCCCTGCCTGTGGCAGAGGGTTGGACTAGGTAGTCTTTAAAGGTCCCTACCAACACAAACTATTCTGTGATTCTATGACTGCTCTAAGGCAGTTTTACCTGACAGATTTCTTGTGTCAGTGATAATCTGTAATTTAGGAACTGTTGGGATGCTGTCCATGGTTAATTCGATTTATTTGACCATGTTGCAAATGCAGGAAACACAGAAATCTCTCTGAGCAGAAATTGCAGTAAGTGGTGATAGTTACTGAAAAACATTGTCGTATAATGATGATTGATGATGTGTCTGCTAAGTCCCTGGTGTATAAATTACACTACCTAATGTGTAAGATATCTTCCTTGCGTTTGATAGAGCAGTGCTGTTGTGTGACCTCCCTGGATCACAGCAGTTAGAACCACAGCAACTTGCCCGAAAAGTTGTTGTTTGCAAGATCAGTGCTTTCTGTTTGGTTGTATACACACAATTTTCTGAGGTATATTCTTTTGTGATAGAAGCAAATGTGCTGGATTTCATTAAACTGTTTCCCCTAGAACTAATAAATATCTGCAGAGCATGTTTTCTATGTTTCTTATTTCAATGGAATTAGAGATGAGAATTCGTGAGAAACTGATGTAAAAATGAATGAAAGGTGGCAGAGAAAATAGCAACAGAAAGTGGAAGAAAAAGCAAACAAGTTGAATATAAACAAGCAGTTCGAATGTGAACATAAATCAAAAAATCCATGGGATAAATCAGGATGGGCATATCTAGAGAGATCCTGATATGAGAAACACTGGCAATGAAAAACAAACAAAAAAACAACAAAACCCCCACTTTGGTCTACCATACAAGCGAGATTTTGAAACTGGAATTTTTAAAAGTGTTTCATGTTTATAGAACTGTAGTTATAGTATAAGGGAAAGCTTCAGGTGGTTGTTGCTTCTAGTAGAAATAGCATCAATTAATACAAACTTGATACAGCTTGTTCAGGTTTTTGTGTGACCTTAAAGACTTGTTCCACAGCAGTCATAAAAAAACTAATGGATTACTTCAGCTCTTTATGCTGTCAGTATGGTATATTTTTCTCTTCATGATTTATTCTTGTCTAAAGCATTTCTGAATTACCTGACTATATTCTGCTAAAATTTACCAAAGGTGCGATTTGCTCTCAAGGAAGTGAGTGTGATGACACAAAATTTTGCCTCGTTGCAGTGATGATAAAGGAGGAGGTGTACCTTGAAATAGAGAATTGAGTTCTGACCTTTATACCCCCTGTTTGTGTTTAGTCATGCTCATTAGAAATGAGAGCACCTGTCCATCAGCTGTGGATGGACAAGGCCTCCACAGGGGAAGATACTGTGATGATCATTACATTTCTGTATGTGTTCACAGGACAGATCAGAGAGGCCTGAACCGGGGAATAAGGCCATATCATTCTGCAGGAGAAACAGCTTTTTGGGCATAATGTTGGCTTTGTCAGGTTTGGTAGTCAGGTATCTTTCTAGTCTACCTGGGTCAGGTCCATGCTGAGGAAAGGTACCCCACAAACTCATTTGGCTCTGTCTTCCTGTTGGCACTGTAGAGAAGGTCAATGGGATTTCTTAACAGAGAAAGCCTAGAAGATTAAGCCTAAACTCATCCCATTTGGAGGAAAATCATTCCTCTCCATAGAACTTAATTTTGCCCCCTCCAGGCCTCACTGAGCTTAGTGGAAATAATGATGAGGACAGGAGGCTTGATTTTATACAGATAGAGCAAGTACTTGTTTTCACACACAATGTAGCAATTAGTGACAGAAGGTACATAAACAATGAAAATGTTCTTATTACGTGCTAGTTAAATAGGCATTTGAGAACAGTAGTGCAGCAGCTCTGCTGGCTGATACAGTGATAGCAGGAATGTCCCATGCTTTAGGATAATTGCTTTAATTGAAACAGGTGTGCCACAGTGCTGCAGCAATTTAGCTACTTTGTGATCTCACTCTGAAGTTTACAAGCAGGCTTTTATAATTTTCATTTCCATTAGTGGAACATCTCTGAGAAGCAACATATCTGACTTGAAAACATTTTCCATTATCTGCAAGTAGTTCTAAAGTGCTTTCTGCTGTCCTTCCCATTTTGCTTGCTTCAGGGGATTTGCCTTGCAGAATTCCAGCAACCAAGATCTAGAGATGCATTTTGAGATACATTTACTGGATGTATAACAGGTACACTGACTGGGAAAATCGATGCCTTGTGGATGTGTGGGGGGCAGTTTATTATGCTAAGGCCACTGACTAGTGTTGAATTAAATGTTCTCATTCTGTTTCCAAATGTTAAATTGCAGGGTTTTTTTGAAGTGCTGGTGAAACTTTTTCCATAGTTCCTTATTATATAATTTTAAGTGATCAGGGCAAGCAATATGAAGAGATGAATGACTGAATCTTTGTGAAAAGGTTACAAAGGGGCCAAGAGATTAAAGGTCTTTCGTTTCTGGAATCTCATTTGAACTAGTATGTGTGCTTGCCATTCTCATCCTACATACAGCCCAAATGGAAATGAATCTTTTTGATATTAGAAGAAAGGTTTTGCAAATCTCCAAGTGAAGATGGGAGTGTAGGTCTTTCACATTGCCTTATGTTTCTCATTCTCCATTTTTTATCATTGCATCGTGACCCTTGACTATACTGGTAGTTTTATCTTACAAGGTAAGAAGAATATGGGGGAAAGGGGAAGTAGAGATGTCTTAGAAGGAAAACAGACATTTTTCAAACTGTAGGGGTTTTGAAAACCATGGACTTAAGACTTTAGGTCAGGGGTATCAAGCTCATTTTCACCAGGGGCCACATCAGCCTCACAGTTGACTTTAAAGGCCTGAATGTAATTTTAGGTCTGTATAAATGTTTAGTTCTCATAAGATTCAGCAGGTCTTTTTAGAGAATACTTCAGATGGCATGTTTCCTGAGATGTTCTTTTTCGGGCAACTACATGCCAGTAACTAGAGAATAGTTCTGCTTGTCAGAAGAACCCTTTCAGGTTATGGATGACTGCATGAATTCTCTTACTATCTCTCATTGCTGAACTAATAATACATTTTATTTCTAACTTTGAGTCAGTTTTCAAGTAGGAGTAGTTGAAGCATGGCTTAATTTTGTCAGGATATGATAGTTTCTATTACATTAACTTTCAAGGGAGCAAAATTCATCTCAATGTGGATTATATTCCAAGTGCAGTAACTTCAAATAAATATGCAGTGGGAGATGAAAATAATGAAAGGGAAAAAACTCTAGTTGGTAAGTTAAGCATTGTTACTGTGTATTCAGTACTGGGTAGTGTTGCATTAAAGTTAAACTTCAGATTTTGTTGTTTGAAGTTAAAGAGATTCTGTTTTGAAAGCAGCTATTTGGGTGAGCTTTAAGTAATCTGCATGCAAGCATCTGCATCTTAGTAAAATTTCTGTAGACAAAAGCATTGTGTAACAGGAAAAATGCTAAGGCACATGGAGTAGATTTTAGAAAGGGGACTTCATAACTATTCCTGGGGTAAACTGTGACTCTCCATTTGAAGTCAGGTAAGCATTTAAAAATAGTGATATTTCACCTTTTAATACAATTTTGGGCAAGTAATATGTAGGTCTTGTGTTCCTGCTTAATATCAAAGTTACCTCTCAGTCTAGAAGACAGATAAATCAATGGCAGGATAAAAAATCAAGCATATAATTCAAAACAAAACCCACATTTGGTTTCCCACAGGTGGCTTGATAGCACTAGTTGCTTTCTTCAAACCAATAAACAAACATTGCACCAAACTGCAGCATGAAATACCTTGCTCTGACAAGTCTCTCCTCAACAGCATGACTCTTCCCTCTGAATATAGATAGAAAAGAGAAATCAAATATGGCAGCCATATTAAATTAAAGTTTTATGAGATGTATGTTGCAGAGCCTTTCTTCGATCAACTGTGGTGGTAGATGTATTTCACTCCCTTATACAAATAAAGCTTTCTTTCTCATATATAAAAATAAACATAGTTAGAAAGAAATGCAGTCAAGCCTTCAGGAAACATCTTAAAACTCCTTTTGCATTCATGCTTATCTAAGGCCAAAGCTGCGAACTGAGGTGCAGATAAACAGTAAAGAAATAGAATTACTTCATCTTCTTCTGTCATTTAGATGCAGCTTCCTCACTTCTATCTTTAGAATTTCTTGAGTAATCAAGCCTTCTACTGTCCATTTGCACAGGGCTAAACTTTATACGTTATGCATGTTTTTATTA
Organism: Patagioenas fasciata; assembly: GCF_037038585.1. NCBI lineage: Eukaryota > Metazoa > Chordata > Aves > Columbiformes > Columbidae > Patagioenas > Patagioenas fasciata. The sequence goes on along the minus strand of NC_092523.1, from coordinate 76,388,779 downwards.
TCATTATTATGTAATGTCAGTTCTGTAAGAATATTTCTACTGAAGAGCTTACTCCTCCTTGCCCAGCACACAGAGAGCTCTTCAACTGTACCTGAATGGTTGGGTCTAGCAGTCCTTTCCTGCTCTGGGATACAGAAACGCCTTTGGGGAGCTTCCAGCCTGCACAGGAAGGAGGTGCAGTTCTGCACCATTCGTGCCCAGTGCTCTCCTTCTACTTGGAGAGGAAACTTAGACTCTTGGTCAAGTGGGTGCTGTGGAAGACACCAGCAGATCCGTCTTCTGCACAATCAGGACACCAAGATTCTGTGAAGCTGAGGTCTGGGTTGGGGGTGAATTGCCTTTTCGGTTTAACATGCTTTTTTTAATCCCTTCCTGCAATTCCACTTAGCTATGTCCTTACCCAAATCCATCATAATAGAAAGAAACACAGCTGAGCATGAATTTAAAATGAGACCTTCCTGTGCATATCTGAGGTGATCTCAAATGAGATTTTATTCTTCCCATACACTGTATCAATAGAGAGTTCACGAAAGTGCAGGAGGAATGGTAGTAGTTCTACAGGACCTCTCTGATAGTGGGGAGAGTAATAATCCCAGTTTACAAACTGTAATGAAGGCAAGGCTAAGAGTCGCTTCATGAGAGTCTGAAGACCTTAGGGGGACAGACTTCTGAGGGCAGATACTTCTTTGAGCTTGCAGAAGTAGATAAAACTATATTCTGTGACTGGAAGTTGAAACTAAGCAAATTCAAACAGTGCGAAGAATGAATTTTTAAATCTTCTTCATAGACTAAGCATTTTCTTCAAATCCATATTTTTAAGGACCACTACAGTGCTTTTAGTAAATAGGGACTGAAAATAAAAGGTGCTTGGTGATTCTGTTTCTTGTGATAGGAAATGGTGTGGTCAGTCTGAAAAAGCTTCTGGCCTTACAGCTTTGTTAAATATAATATCTTCTTTTGAAACTGTGCAGCAAGTGCTTTTTTTCTACTTTTTATTTATGCAAGTTATGGAAAATTCTATGAGATTGTGAAAACAAAAAACATTGCAGCAAGTAGGTTTCTTGTGTTAGTGTCACATATATAACTTTGCTCTGAGTTAAACTGGAAATATGCTACTGTTTATTTTTACAATTAAACCAGCATTTCAGCAGAAACTAGCATTTTTTAGAATGCTTTTACCATGGAAAATGTAGCGGTCACCTTTCCAAACATATTTTGAAAAATATTACCCTGCTCTAATGTATTAGTTAGCGTCATTCATCTTGAAATACCATCACCCACTACCATATTGAACTTGGTCCTGTATGACTTCATATGACAGAAAATTTTTTTAAAGTATGAGGATTCATATTTGTTTGAAAGATGGCAGCTATCCCCCAAGCAGCTTATAGGCATATAATGAACTCAAGAGACAAAGCTATTGTGTCCCTAGTCTACAAGTTTCAGCCAGCCTCAGCAGGATAAATATTTCCTGAGTAAAGAATGAATGAAAAAAATATAGAAATAAGTTATTCTAAAAAGAAGGAGACTTCAGTAATTAAAACACTAATCCTGGACTGGAGATGTAGGTTCAGTTTCTTCTTTTGTACAAGAACTTACATGGAATCCTTGACAAGTTTGTTCTCTTCAGCTACATCTGTGCTATGCTTTCAATGGTGCATTCCACTTTCCAGAGCTGTTGTGTGCCAAAGAAACATTTTAACTCTGTGTGTGCCCACCATTTCCACATCTCTTGATATTCACAAAGAAGCGACTTACTGACCTGCACTACAGACAGGTGCCAGGCAGGTTGCCTGACCCATTGGGAACCTGGGAGACACACTGAACTTCAATGGAGGGAGATTCCACAACCTCCCTGGGCAACCTATGCCAGTGCTCACAGTAAAAAATGTTTCCTGATGCTCAGAGGGTGCCTCCTGTGTTTCAGCTTGTGCCTGTTGTCTCTATTTCATACTGTCATCCTAGTAACACTGTCAATGACTATTAGTCTTACTGGCATCACATTTTATGTCTTAAATAGAAAGCAGAACTAAAAAAAAAAAATAGTTTTAGATTTGTCAGGTTTGTAAGTAATTCTGTTAGAATAAGGACTGTAAGAAAAAATCAGTAATGACTGTCCTAATACCGTGCTGCCAAAATATCTTAAACATACCAATCCTGTTTCTAATGAAGTCAGATCATGTCCGGTGTTCAAATATATGTTTTTTATTTCTGCCTTTAAAAGTTAACTGTAGCATTTTTAATAGTATCACCTATTTGTCAAGAATCTAGGAGTGAGCAGAATGTGTGGATGCACTCTGGTGTCTACACTGCCATTTCAGTATTCATTCTGAAATACTAGTTGAAGCTATTCTAAACGTATAATATTCTGAGCTATTTTAACAGTATTTCTGTGGATGATATTTCTGCTTTGGTCATTTCAAGGTGATAACCTGTCTTGTTACTTCAGAACCTCAAGTTTTTAAATGGGGGGAAGCTATCTGTTTTCTTGTATTTATAATGGCTTAAAAATGCATTTGAAATTATTTTTTTGTTTGTTTGTTTTCTTCTCTCTAGAAAATATGAAGGATATTCTCGTGATATATGAACAAGATGCAGAAGAGTGGGCTCTGTATTTAAAATCTCTTTTTGGGCGCATTGTGAACAAAGGAGGAATCTTGCTCTACGATCTAAAGACTTCATCTTTCAAGCACCAGGAGCTATTGTCTTTACCCTGTTATAAATGTAAACTCCTGATACTATCATGGGGACTTCTTAACTGCCTGAATCGAGAAAGAAGTTATTTTCTAGAGCAAGTTCTAAAACCTCTGGATGATGTGGTGATTCTACTTTGTGGAGTAGAGAACTCAGATATCCTTTATGAGATACTGACCTTAGATGGAGGCAGCAAGGAGATTTCTACTGAGCAGGATCCTGAAGAATATATCTCTGTTGTTACTGGAATTATTCAACCAGGTAATGTAAAAATGAAAACTTTGTATGACTACTAAATAGTTCTCTTAGCTGTATTGATGTAATTTGGAAGATTTTTTTTAAAGTGATAGTTTAGATTTTCTGGATAAATTATCTCTCTTCAGCTTGGTCTAACAGTTTTAGTTGGGTAGTGCACTTTTCATTGAAGTGTGATGAAACTGTTGTACTCTTAATCCAGCTTCATTTTCACAAGGAAGCAGCTTTGTAAGGTCTAAAAGCTGCCTGTGGCACTGGTGAACCTACCACCACCATTTAACAGTAAGACTGAAGAGCTGACAACACTTTCTTCTGTTTTGTTGTTTTTTTTTTCCTGAGTTAACAAATCTCAAGCTCTACAAGTCTATGGGTTTATGTTTCATCTCTTTCAAAATGCCTTAATGTGGCAGTGTATATGGCTCTTTAGATAAATCTGACAGAGAGAAAAATAATTACTGAGAAAGACCTGGTTTCATGGATGGTGTCACTTTCTGTGTGACCTGCTCTTAGAGCTTTTGCATAAGTTCCCTTCCCCTTTTACCAACCCAAGTAATGAAGCTGTACTGGAAGGACTAAAGCTATCTGGTTTGCATGTGTTTGCACATCCATGAAAACTACAAAGAAGCATTAGTGTAAAAATTAGCACTTCTAGAATGCAAGAGAAACCTGTGTCCTGAGGGTGAGAGGTACTGAAATGGCAGAGTTTGTGCACAGGGTTTAGTTTAACCCAAAGTTTAACTTCTCCAGGCTGCACAAATGAAAGTGAGAAATAGCTTTAGAAAGATGGATGAGCGGACCGCTTTGGCAAGATGATGTAGCTGTGCACAGGTTTCGGGTAGATGGCTGTGTGTTTTCCTTTGAGACTATGCTTACTACTGCTTCTTTGTAGTATCTAGGTCTCTTAACTCCTCTCAGCTCTTCCTATTTTGTTATGATTTTGTCTACTAAGCAGAACATTGTGCTTCTGGCTTCGTTACCTGCAAAGTGCCTCATAACAGCACAGGAGCTTGTGGTTGAGAAAGACATTCTCCAGTTCAGGAGTTTTACTTGGAGATTAACAGGTTTTAGATGCAGATGAACAACCAGGAATATGCTTTTGAACACAGGAGTAGAGAGACCCCAGCTGAGTCAGAGCGACCTAGCTGGTGAATGTCCTTGCTGCCTTGGGCTTGAGCAGATCAGCAGAAGCATAGTATAAGACTTTCAAACCTGCCTAGAACGTGTCTACACACAATTTGGCTGTATCACATCAATGCTTTAAAAACAAAGCTTAGATGGTTCCTTCCCAAACATCTCCTGTTCTAACATTTTTTGCAGATGGGCATTTATTAACCTTTTACTCAGTATATTTATTTTTTTTTTAGCATCTCTCAGACTTTAAGTTTTGGGCCTAATCACAGTTGCCTGGTTTGCTTTCAGGAGATAATGTTTGCAATTTCTGACTGTGTCTGATATTTTGCTTCAGATTGAAGTTCCTTGGCAGCTTTTTAGTGGAAGGAAAACAGTGGGTCTATACTATGCATGTCTGTGTGTGTATATATGCATATATATCGGAAGGAACTGAGCCCAGAGACAGTCAGTTGACGCATGCACAGGAAATTGCAACGTTTTTTCCAAGATAAACAGTTTTCTAGAAGACAGATGAGGATTCTTTGCTTAGGTTTGTGCATTCATAAAAATATTTATTGTATGTACCTTGGGATTTCACTTACATAGTCATGTCAAGTGACTTAATAGCTCAAATGATTTTTTTCTTTGGCAGAGGTCAATATCAGCAACTTCAGAGACAAGTGCAAAGCTGAATTAATGAACAGTTTTGGAAAGCCTCAGTCTCAGTGCATACATCTTTACCAGGGATGCATAGACTGTGGCTGGGATCAAACAAGTTCAGTTGACTGAACTAGATCCAGGACTGCGATTAGTGTTGCTGCCTGGTGCTTCACAGTGTAAACCTCCTCTGTACACACAGCTGAGAACTGCTCTGGCTGTATTTTTCTGTACTGGTGCACCCTGGCCGTCAGGCAGGCCAGCTCACATCAGTGCTTCCTAGGAGACCTCTGCATTGCTTTCTGTTGCACACTGCAAGTATTCCAAGTGGGAGATTTTTCTGTCACCTGGGTGTTGATTTAAGCTCTGAGGAATGAAGATGTGCATGTCTTATCATTATTTACCTTTGCTTAAAGATAATGGTGACTGGTTGCAGTGCCTGTATTTATGATACTCTTTTGTAGAATCCTATTAAGCTCTTAGCATTTGTGGTATCTGTGGCAGGGATTTTGACAGATTACTCATCTGGGAGAAAGATATATATATATTTTTTTTAACCCTTGTATTTAAAATGGCTTGCTAAGAGGTTATTGAGTATACTTGGATTATTTTTCCTTTGCAGCAATTTTTTTTATGCCTTTCTTCAGGACTGTGTATTCAGAAGATTTCCCATCTCTTTGTGTGGATAATCATCTGTCTCTTAATTGTTTTCAGTGCCCATCTCTTGTCCCTTACACTTCTGGTTTTGGAGATAGAGATAAAAGCACTTCTGTGTGTATTCCTCATGCTTGTCCATTCCTTTTTTTTCCCTGAGCTGTTCATTGCTGTGAACTTGTTCCTCTGTGCATTTGTACCTTCTCGTCTCCTCAGTACTAACAAGAGCTGTATGCTACGGTATGGTCCTCATTTCCATTTTGCCCTGCCAATGAATCTTTGAACAGCTCTGCAGGGACTGCTGCTAAGATTAGCAGATTAGTAAATGTTACAAAGGTGTTCTGTTTCTCCATCTCCACACAGTGTGATTGTTGGGTTGCCAGTGCAATGAGGAGGATTTGTAACGGGGGTGACTGTCAACAAAAAACTGTGGTTCGTGTCATGAACTTGTTTCGTGTGGTACATGATCCTGGCTATTTGAAACCAGAAGAGAAACTGAAGTGGCAGCCTGGAGGTGGCAACCATAGACACGATGTTGAGACTGCCATACCCTGCTGCTTAAACTGTTTAAGTTCATTGTTATTTCTTCTCTTATTTTTGCAAAATCCAGAGGAGCCTTTATTCATTATAAATCAGATTTCTTAGCAGCTCATATTTTGATCTGTCTAGCCGGTCATGGTGACCCGTACCCTTGGATTCTGAAGTATGCAGCATGTATGTGATTTTTTTTAATCTTATTTTTGACACTAATTGGATGAAAACTGCTTACACCTTGAAAAGTGAATGCACTGACATCTTAAAATGAATGGGTTTTAGCAGCATTTAGGACAAACTCATAAAAAGTTTTATTAATAATAGAAGTCAAATGATTAGAACATAAGTACTACTGCGACAGCATGTACTAATTTAAATTAATGTACTGTGATTTTACTGTTGTTTATTTAGGTTATAATTTTTTATTTTGAAAATGAATTAATGGATTTATATTATCATCATTAGTCTGCTGTTTCAAGGTTGCAAGTGGACACCATCCAAATTTATGTCTTGTTTATGGCACAACAGTCATCAGTCAGTATTTAGCTCCAGTTGTGAGGCTATTTCTATAGCTTACAAATAAGTTTAAGCTTTCCAGCACGTATTTTGCAGCTAGAGCTGCATGTCTTCAGGAAATGCATTATTTGAATATTTTTTGGTGCACAAGTGTTGTTATAACAAAACTGCTCTTTGCAATTTCACCGTGATGTATTTCTGTGAAGTTAGTGTCGGCTTCTTGAAAAGAGGATAAAAGAAGGGTCTTGTTTTCCAGATTAAAAAATTGTAACACCTATCTCTGAAAAAATTAATTGTAGCATTTACTTAAGTTCATACTGAAAAACAAACAAACAAACAAACCCCCCAAACTAACCAATATTAGGATAGCAAAAGAACAACTTTTTTTTTTTTTTTTTAATAGAATCGGATTTTGCTCTGGGTGGGGTTTCTCTGTAGTTATTTAAATGGCTATGAGGACACAACTTGGTCCAGAAAATGTTATTACAGTTATTAAGTTAGGTGTTCAAAAATCTAGAAGTTACAGGTACAAAGTAGCCTCTTAAACTTTGGTTAGAACCCTTGTTCGTGGCATTGATTGCCTTTCATTATTTAAGTGCATGCTTCCCCTCTCTCCACCTCCCCTGGCAAGAAGCTGCCCTCATTAGTACACAGGATAAATAGTACTCAGTTAATTAGCACTTATTTGAGACTTTGTTTTGTGTTTGAGTTTGCGGTTGCATTATTTATGTATCGAATGTCATTCAGATCCTGTTGAGAAAACAGAATTTCCTAACAAGCCAAATTAGAGTCAAGCATTTCTTCCACTTCCGATACCATTCTAAGATATTACCTTTCATAACACTTACCAGTATACAGTATTTTTCATGTCCATATTCAAAATTCCTTTAATTTCAGGTGTCTTTGTGTCTGCTTGGAGGTCTGCAGGTCAGCTGTAAGGTCTTTCACGGAAAGTGCTGTACAAAACTAATGAGCACTTCTGAAAAGCATGTTTGAAAAGCCTTCTAGGCTTTTGCCTCAAAACTTCAGTATGGGAACCTGAAATTACCTAACTTCTCTAGAGCAGCAATCAGCTACTATCTCTCACTGGAATCCTCTCCTCATTCACTGGACTCTAGTAAGAGGTATAACTGAATCAGAATACGGTCAACACCACTTTAAGTACAAAACCACAAGCCAATGCCAGCGTAGGTCTAACCACTATCCGCAGTACAGATCAATTTAAAGGAAATAAGTCAACAATATACCACGAAGGAAAAAGACTACTTTTTAGTGTTTGGTTTATGCAACCTTAATAAAGCCATTGTAAAGCAGTCACTTTCCCAGGCTCCTCATCCTAGCCTTGGTGTCTTTACCCAGTGACTCTTCAGTCTTGATCCCTTGTAATAATACTGGTTATTCCCTTCTGGAACACCCAGCGATATGTGTAGATGCTATACAACAGCATTTGTGTTGAGTTAGCTGGATCTCAGAGCTCAAGCAGGCCTCATATCTCTTATGTCAATGTTACCTCAAATGTGGAAAAACAAGTGTTAACTTGATCCAGCATAAAGAAAGCATGGCATAGACAGATATTGCATAATATGGCAGAAAGTCTCCTGGTAGTTATTAAGCCAGCAAAATCATTTTAGCAAACTGGAGCTGGCAGAGTTTTTTAATGTTTGACCAGTACTTTACAGAATGTGACCATTGTTTGGTTTGTTTGTTTTTACCCAGTACTGGGAACTCTGTAGTCAGATTTATTGTATTCTCAAACACAGCCCCTCACAGTTGTCTTCTATGTCTGTGTCCATTTTCCATTTCTCAATTTCCTGCACACAATTCTGTTATCTTTCCTTTTACCCAACTCCTCTCCCATTTTTTGCTATATTGACTTTCAGGGAAACTTCTCTACTTCCTTAAGCCCTCATTTCTTACCTGCTATAGCAAATTGAAAAGATCAGTCACAGGGATGTTTACTTTAAGGGGATAACTACAATTCCATTTAAAGATCTCTCTAGACTTGTTCCTCTCCACTCCCCATTGGATTTCTTTTTCTCTCTGCAAAACTGTATCTTTAAAATAGCTTTATCTTACATCTAAAATAACATACAGAATTTAGTCTATAAAAGAGAAAGTGAAAATCAGTGCCATGGTATCAATTTTTTTTTTGTTTGTGCCTTTTTTTTTTTTTTTTTTGCTTGATTTTTGGTGATAATATCTTCCTTAGAGCAAACTAAACATTCTGTGAAACTATCAACTAGGATAGCAATGATCACTGTCATCAGAACTGATGACCATTTAAAAAATATTTCTAAGTAGATACCATTAAAGGATTATTCTTTTTTCCTAGATAAGCAACAGAGCGAAAATCCTGAAGACTCTTTGTCTTACATCTATGAAGCAGTTCTTGCAGATGGTGAGTTGAATTCACCTTGCATTTCCTCAAGTAAAGCCAGTGCTTTTCAGAAAATTAGATTTGTTTTCTTACATCTTGTCAGACATGGAATGCAATAAACTAACCTTGGCATAGCATGCAGTTGTGCAAAGGAACATGCCTTAGTCTCAAGCCTCTATTCACACCTCTCTACCCACACATTCTGGTGAGGAATATGAAAAGGGGAGGGGATTCAACAGGGGCATTCTTTTTCCTTTCATTTCAGAGCAGAGAAAAAAGGAAGACATGGAGAGCTTTCCTTTTCTGTTCCCAGGATGAGGAGTTTTGCTTGTAGTAAAGAGCACTGATCTGAAATTTCAGATAGATCAGTCCTACTTGCACTATGTTTGTGGCATCCCGACTTCAGTGCGGGTTGACACTGGCCATTCTGGTTTATGTATTTTTGTGAAAGCCCCTAATATTAATAGGGAAAACAGATTAACAAAATCTCCCCTTGCGTTTACTGAAGAGATACATAACATGTTTCCTGTCCCCAGTTCTTCCTTAAACACCTTTATTTCTGGGTTGACACATTTGTGAAGTGTTTGGCTTAACAGCACCAGCATGCTGACTGAGGGAAAAGGATGAGTAAGTTATTCTGGAATTCCTGGCACAGACGTTTTCTGCTGCTGGACTCTGAGATTACTGGCTCTGTGGATCTATTTTGCTGGCAAGGTGTAAAAGCAGAATGATGCTGCAAGCTCAGTGGCTCTTCCTTACTAGCACAAATTCAATATACATGTCAGTGATGTATGGAGTTCAGAGTTTTAGCTTCTTCAGTTAATTTCAAGACATGAGCATCAGCCAGTGTGTTTTTAAACACTCCAGTCATTCCCATTTTCCATGTGTTGGTTCACAGAGCTGAACAATCTTGGAGCATGTGGATTGGATTTCTTTCAGATAAGTGCACTCAGGGAGCTCACTAGGTGCAATTCAGACACTAAAAGGTGTGCATTCTACAGGTCCAGAGCAGAGTTAGTTGGAAATATGCCCCTTTGAAATATGTATAGTGTGGAAGGGAGTATTTAGTGCCAACCATCTTTCTCTATTAAATCTTCTGGTATTAGTCCCTCCTCCTTTCCAATAGAGACTGTTTGTGACTCTTGACATCTTGGATGTACTGCTGTGATCTCAAGCAGAAAACTGCTGTAAAGCTGCCCTACAGACCTATTGCCAAGATTCCTAAGGATGTCTCTTTTGGTCCTGTGTTGAATGTGCTGTGGATCAGTGCATTGAAGAAGTTTACTGGTATAAAGAAGGCTTTTTTGTAGTTGCTTATTCATCATCCAGGTGTTCAATAAGTTGGCATCACTGTTACTCTTATTCATTATCATGATGTCCAAAAAATGAGATAGCAAAGAGAAAACAGGGAAAATGGAGAATCTCAAGAAAACGAAAGACTGAGATGTTCTGCCAAGCTACTCTCAAGAAATAAACAATTTTTACTAAAACCCTGTAAATTCACAAAATAACAGCATTTTATAAATTCTTAAGCAGAGACCGGCATGCCAAAAGCTGAAGTTTGTTTTGAGTATACAGATACTATACCAAAAAAAAAGGATAGGCTGAGAGAAGATGGAATTTAGACTTGAACTGGAATGAGAGTAGAACAGGTCAGAAGTATAAAGCTTAATGAGAAATCTAAAGCAACAAGACTGAAAGAGCAGTGACTGGATGACAGGACATATTAAAAACAAACAAAAACAAACTATATCCAATAAAGCAAAGATAGATGGGGAATGAGCAAGAGCCAACAATCAATAAGAAGTGATTGACTAAAGTGAATTGTGCAAGGCCTTGAGGGAAAAGGTCAGATAGTACATTGGAAAATGGAAAAACAATATGATCACTGAAATCCTTTGGGGAAATATGAGCTACAAACAGATGTGAAAGCAATTGATTAGCTAGTGAGTGATGGAAGAGATCCAGTTGTGGAATGCTAATCACCATGATACGAATGTATGAGGACTCATTCCTGTAGGTGATAACTGAACAAATCAGCTCTTTGGTCACTTAGAAATGTTATGTGTTTATTTCTGGTTTCTATATAAGAGAAGTAGACTGATGTTTTCTTTTCTATTACTAGAAAACTGTATTTTGAGAAATCCCCTGTGGTTCTTAAGGAATTTTTTCTGCTCTCCAAAGAATCATTATTTATAATTTGTCCTACAGTTGGAAAAGTGAGGCAATATTACTAGGAACTGAGTATACAACCTTGTAACCACACAGATAAAATGTGAATGCCTTATTGTGGAACTGGCATTCATTATTTTACCTGCAAAATAGAGCAAACCTCACATTTAGATACCAATTAGGTAATACTCAGCTTTAGAAAAGGCCATTCTCCTGTGAAACAGCTTTGTCTTTTTTAACATTTTCTATTAAGGCTTGTATCCCAGCATTCATTTATTGAACTAATTAGGGATGGGCAAGCGGAGCACAAAAAGGTGATTTTAAAGTGAAATAGCTGTCTGCCTATTAAAACAGCAGACATCTGTTGGTACTGCTCAAGGGTCTCATCAACTAACATATATGTGCATACTGTGTTTCCAGTATCCTTCACCTAACAAAATTGGAGAAAGGCCAGCACTTTAAAAAAAAAAAATAGTAGATGGCATCCCTTCTGGAGATAAAGAGCTATTGGGGTACCTCTGCTATTCTTTCCTATAATGCTGTCTGAAATCCTGGTTTAGTAAAGTGTGCCTATTCAGGGGTCTAGGTTTTAGATTAAATGACAGTGCCTTAAAAGGTAAAGACTTAAGATGACTTTCAAAGCCATAACCCTAACAAAAGAAAAATAACCAGGAGTTAGAAAACAAGTATGGTTTTCGGATATCTCTAAAAGTATCACTCCTGATGCTGTTCCTGAGAGAGCCATGTACCCTTTTAGCCCACTTTAAGGGTCAATAGATTTTAGCTATTTCAAACCAAAGGTGGGAGTAAAGCAAAGCAGCCTGTCCCCCAGTGAGTCAGTCTTGCTGACAACTCACTTTTTTTTCCCTTCTTTAATAACAAATGTGCGTGGTGTGAGTCTTTATGCTGACAGTAACTGTGGCAGCGTGGCACGGGGAGACGTGGTCTCTTAGATAGACAAGTTCCATGTAATTTAGAGCTGTAAAGATCAAGAACAGCATCATAAATTTTGTCCAGGCATTGATAAGAGCGCTGTGTAGGTATTGGAGCTCTGCTGTCATACTCAGACTGATATGCTATTTGGCGAATGAGCTGCTGCAGTCCAAGCTAGCTTATGTTACCAGATTGATTTAAGAGGTGCTATAACGTGGAGTATAGTGTCTTATGTCAGTAAACATTTGGATACTATTAATGATATGTATCCTGTACTTGGAGCGGGGTGAAGGCTGAGAATGCCACCTGTCAGTATCTGTCCCCCCAGCCTCTCCCAGTGCAGTTGTTTAAGGTCTTTTCAGCTACATTAAACTTCATTTCATGACCTTCCAGCCGTGTAATTTTTTGAACTTTGCTGACTGTAAAGAACATTCTTTCTCGAGAGAAGCTTCAAACATAGTCAAGAGGGAAAAGTTTGGCTACTTACTAGTAGTTCCTTGAGGGTCATATCTGTAAAATCTTAAACTCTATTCAGCCTGAAATCTGAACTTTTGGCCTGCCTGCCAGGTGTGCTTCTCCGAGGTACAGCTTGATTCTAAAATACTCCCCTCTAGCTGTGTTCTTCTATATCCAGGCAATTCAGAATGTAGCCATGTGCCACTTCTTTGTCCAAGCAGAGCATACAATTTGTACCAGGCCAGTTATAAGAGACTTGAATTGTAGTTTGGAGATAATAGAGACACCAGGCAGCTGCAGCTAGCCCCTCTGGAATAATAAGGAAGTCGCAGGACCATTTTATCAGGCAAACAAGTTTTGGAGGTCTGCTCACAACCCTGGGTGCTCCTCCTGTCAGTCTTTTTGTCTTTAGCGGTAATTTGAGTCAGCAGCCGGAGGATAACCTGTCTCTGTAACAGCGCATCTCAGATTTTATGCAGTGTTTGGTGCTGTATAATCCTTCACTGAAACAGAGGTGAGATATGTGTTTGTTAATACTACAGAGAAATGGAACAAAAATGCCAAAGTGTTCTTGCTGTGATAGAACTCCTGTAACTCTGAAGTGAATAGATGGACTCTAATCAAACACGGGGCTTTAATAACTGAGAACTGTTGCTGCATACAAAGGGCCAGACTTCAGTTTGCTTTTCCCTGGAGAAAAGGCAGGATGAAAGTTTGCAGAATGTAGAAACTGGAAATACCAGCCTTGGACTCCATCAGCAGTCCGCTCAGCACCTAGATGACTTCATGCAGGTAGTTATTATTTCCAAACTAATCAGTGTGCTTAATAGTTTAGAAACTGTTTGGGACAGTCCTACTATGTGTTTAAGACTCAGCAGAGTGGTCATGTTATTAGTGCTGCTACTGCAGCTGAAAATTATATAGTAAAAGATATATTTAGTCCCAAAAAGCTTCTAATCTAAATGTGTGCATCCTAACCAAAGCACTGATTGCTGAGTTTAAGTCAAATCATGCTTTCCAGCCACAGACCAGGTAAGAACTAGTTAGTTGTCATAGCCATACATCCTCTGAATATACAGTTAAAATCAGAAGAAAGTAATATATATATGTGTGTGTAAAGAAATGTCTACAGTCTTATGCAAATTATTTCTTAAATATTATTGATGGTAAATTGTGGGGTTTTTACAGTTTTGGGGTCATTTGAAGGCAGGATTTTTTATTTTTACTGTGACATCCAATATGGCTATACATAATAAGACTTCTGCATTGTGTTTAGATGCTTTTATGGTAACTCCATTAGGCTACAGTTAGATTGGTAAATTGTTGTGTACAAAAACATACCTGAAAATATGAGAACAAGTGAGGATGCACCTTTCTAGTCAAATCAGTCTTTGGCTACACATATATAGTAATGCATAAAGCAATACGTGTGGGGGTGTTGCAGGGATTCCTCTGTTACAGGAGAGAAATAGATGTGAATGAACCTTGCAATACCATCTGTTGCTAAAATGACAGAAACACCAACTCCAAATATTCAGAAAAGAAAAAACCTGATCTTTATAGATTTAAAAGAACTGTCAATTTGATGCTTATTTGCAAGAAAAATTGCTCACCATAAATTAAGTAATGGAAACATTTTGGAGACATGGGCAAAATAGGTCAACTCACAGAACGCTACTGGTTTTGACAGAACAACTCAGCCATGCAGGAGAAACTGGGACTGAGAATGTTTTGGAGAAAAACAAAGATAACTGTTGATGTAGTTGCAAAAGATAGATGATTCAGCATAGAGAGAAAGATTATTTATAGCTTCTTCAATAAGGAATATGTTTCCCTTGGTCTGGAATTTATGCATGATAGAAAACAAAGGAAAAAAGCCAGATGTTTATATGTTTGAGTATGTATTTAATTTTCTGTGATTTTTTTTTTTTTTTTTTTTTTTAGAAACATTTCCATTCCTAAGCCCTGTCTCACCATCATTAAAAGAACAAACAAACAAATTTTTTCAGCACAGCAGAAAAGGGAATTTGCTTTGAAATCCAACCTTAGAAAGGGCTTATGGTAAAAATGAATAAATGCCACGTTCATGCTGAGTAAAACAGGCTCATTGACTGAAGCCCAGTGTGGTGGACGTTTTCTGCCTCCATGTTTCTCACAACCTTTCTCAGGTCATTTATAGAGCAACTTGTGCAGTTAGAGGCTGCCATTCCATCTCACTCTGCTGCACTCTCTGCTGAGTTCATACAGCATGTACAAATACCTATACTTGAAGAGGAATAAGTCATATGTGTCTATGTTAAACTTATGGTGGAAGGGAAGAAGAATATGATATGCCTGAGAGTTTTTTCCTCATTTTTCCACAGTCCCGAAGTTTACTTTGTGGATGCTTATTGGTTGTTTTGGGGTTTTTGATTGTTGTTGGTTTGTTTGTTTTCCTATATGGCTCTACTTTCATCCACATTTCTGCAAAGTACTCGCACATGTGTTTGAGTTTAAGCTTTTGAATTGCAAAGGAAGTTGCTTATACACAAGCACCTTTTCAATTTCACCTTGTAGAAGCCAGTGGGACCAGCTCTGCCTTTGCCTCACGTTGTGCTGAGGAGTGGTCCTGCCATATTACATGGGATGACTCCTGCACTTAAATGATATGCTGAACTTAACCTAAGTGCTCTTCCCTTTAAGCCTCTTTATTTTAATCTTTGACACTAGAACACTTTGTCTTTTCTTTCATAGTAAGTTGGCCACATGTACTTAATAACCTTTCCATTCCTTGTCATCTGCCTAACCCGATTTGCCCATATTTATCATCCTCTTACGTGTTGTGTGATCTAGGGGTAAATGAGGACCTTTATTGTAATACAGTTCCAGTTTTTCAGCTACCATTGCTTTAGCAAGACTCGAGGGAGAACTGAAATTTGTAAAGCTAGCAGGCGTTTTGCTATGTTAAAACCAACTAAATTTTGGCTGTGAAATTCATTCCAGGGGTGGCCTTAGAAAACACATAAATTTTTCATAAGTTTATGTTTTCTGCTATTTTTAATACCCCAAATCTGTCACATGTGTTGTTGACTCAAAATATGTAGCAAGTACCAAGTAATCAAAGACAGGCAATTTATAATCCTCATGCAGTAGGGATAGCTAAAGAGTCTATTTGAAAAGTTGGAATTTGGGGGAGTGGGGTTGAATGTGACATGAAAATTGTTCAGAAGCCGTGGTGAGGAATTAATTGTTGAATCCACAAGAGACTAGAGAGGCTTAATTAAAATTTCTCAGTTTATGCGAAGGAATGCAATTTTGAAGTCATTTCATGAATTCAGTTTAAAATGTTAAATCAAAAGCAATAATGCATTCCAAAAGATTTTTGTGTAAAATATACCAAATTGATGTATTGAAGTTATATGAATTAATAGAGAACATTAAAGTAAAATTGAAAACATCAGCACTGTGCCCAATTAAGAGAATAACTGTTACAGTAAATGTGTATAATATTTTATTATTTAAATATGAACTTAAATTTAAGATCAGTCCTTTCAGTGTGACCATCAGTAATAGATATTTGACAGAAGTAAGCCAACAAAAGTAACCTGATGGAAATGGAGCATTAGCCTCTACAATAGACAATAATTCCCGGTAGGACTGCCCTTGAATACTCAAGGGAAGATTATAATAGATTTTCTTTTCTTTTTTGCTTCTAGCTCGTACTGCTGTCTAAGCATCATTAGATATACTTAATAATGTCTTATACTTCGATCCTACAAGAAAGGGTCTGGTTTTATTCATCCATTATTTTAATTGTTACTGCAACATTTTAAGACCCTCATGGATGGGGCACTGTTATATAAAATATTTGAAGAATGCATTCACCAAGAAACAAATACCCTTTAATAAATCCCCTGTCTTAGATATTCCAGCATTATAATGATGTTCCTTTCATTTATTTAATTTTATTTTAAGCTAATCTTCACTTACAGTTGAAAATTCTTGTTAAATGATTATTTTTCTGAAACCCTAGCAATTGGTGGAGCTCCCTAGCCATTGCTTTCAGGTTAAAAGCAAGACTATAAAGAGGATTCACAGTGAAGATGTCCAAAATGTAAGTGTTCAAAAGAGCTGTACATCGGGGAACACCTTCTGCCTACATTTAATTAATATTGTCTAGACATTGCTCCATTTGTGTTACTAGAATATTACTGCTGTAGTATTAACCCCTTGTGAGTTACATTGGTTTAGTTAATGCCACCAAGCCAAGACTTGCTTAATCTCTGGTATATTGCTTGTTCAGTATTTACAAGTAACACTTCATGTGGTGGTTTCCTGTTCCATAATTTAGGACAGATAGTGTGCAACTGCCCTTGGAATCTGAGTGCTGGAGATGGTGGCTCTGGAGTTTGGTTCTTAACTATACAGTAGTGATAATATAGATCCCTGATATTTTTTGACTGCTGTACGTGGCTTTCATTGATTGCCAGGTAGACCTGACATTTAGTGAAAGAGGTCTTGCTTGATGATTTTTAGCTAATAAATTGCTAACCACTTTCATAGTCAGCAGGGGAATCCCTCACTTTCTTACATCAAAGATGTGGGTATTGAAGAGCCACATTTCTTAATAATTTATCTAAAGTCTGGGGCTGTGCAATCCCAATACTGAGAGGGTTGGAATCCTGATACTGTAGTTATATGTCGCTGGGCATAATAAAAACATTAGAACAAAATAGATGTGGAGGAAAACATTATCCTGGTTTAAATCAACTTGTTAGCACTAACATTGACCTTCTCAGTAGATGAATTATTGTGGACATTAAGAGTTAGAAGTTACTACTGTCATTTTCAATAAGTAGAATGCAGATCATAGAAGTAAAGCTGTCATAGACTTTCCATAGATCAGAACGTATCCACACGATCCTTGAAGAATGATCACTGATGGAAAGCTGACATCTGAGAATACAATGCCTGCTGGATTTGCTACTCACTCCTTTGATTTTGTCCATCGTGTAGTGGAATGTTTCTTGTCTTTGCAGGATTCTTTTGCCTAAAGTGACAGAAAAAAAAAACAGAGGCGTGCACCTCATATCAATTGTCTTCTGGAGTAAATTCTGTGCATTTAAGATTTATGAGTGACTTAAAATATGACCACATTCCCAAAGTACATGCTGTGGGCATACAGTATCTTGTTCTCCTCAGCAAGGGCTCAGGCCTTCCTATTTCTCAAGGGTGGTGCTATGTAAAGTCTAGTCTTCACTGTGATAATCAGAGAAATTAATGTGCTTTTTGAGCTGGATTAGTTAAACTACATGAAACTGGGGGTGGATTCTCATTCAGAATCAAAATAGCCTTGGTTCAGTGTAGTCTATTTAACTTTCGAAATAAAGTAAATGGAATTAAAACTACTTCAGTAAAGTATGTCTACACATAAGTTTAGTGTATTTTACCAATCTACACTTAAATTCAGAATTGATTTGCCTTAAAGGCATGAGAATATAATCAGGAAGAGGCTGGGGAAGTTTCGTAGCTGGTGATGAACACTGAACTCCCCCACCTTTGAAGTTCAAAGAACCTTTAGGTTCCTCAACAAAACATGGACAAATGAGACTTTTTTTTCTTTCTTCTTGAGATCTCTGTAACAATCAAAGCACATCTCCAGGGGAAAAAAAAAAAAAATCTATATTAGACATAGCATACCCCAGTTTCTCTACTACATTCCCCGGTGTAACTCCACTTAGCAGGCACATTTATTACAGAAGTAGTTTACTAAAATCTGTATCTTCTTGAGCAAGGCAAGTTTGGTAAGGAAAGGGAACATTCTGTTTCAGACAAACTGGTACATATGGGTAAAATAAAGGCAAGCCAGAAATGGGAAACTAGTTGTAAATTACCAATACTGATGCTGAGTGCAAAGGGTTCTGTGCCTCTTAGGAGCATTATGTGGTTTGTGTACCTCGTCACTTGGGTGTTTTTGGAAAAAAACCCAAAATGGCTGTGTTACTAGTTTGGGCAAAGCCAAATTGCTTCTGTTCTGTATTCTGCCCATCACTAATTTATACTAATATTCTACATCCACTTAAGAGGAAAAGATGTGCCTGAAAAGTTATTTGTGTCCTTGAATGTAATTGACTGTAAGTGTTCCATAATTTACAGTAACACAAGATGCTGTTGATGTCTCTCTGGATATTTTCTCACCAGCCAGCCAAGATTTTTTAACTCTGAGCTGCTTGGAATGATATCATTAATCTAACTAGGTGACTGCAATATGCTGGGTAATCTTGAATGATGAAGAGCTGCTGCAGTCCTTTGAGATGGGTATCAACAGTGTTTTGTACAGGGTAACAGAGTGTCTGGAAAGGAGTAGAAATGATACAGCTGAGAAGTAGCAGGTGTGAAGAATAGCTTCTCTAAAACACAGGCTTAGTCAGAGCTCTGCAGGTGTACTTGTCAGTTCTTCTATATTTCCTCATTAAAATTCTGTGATTTGGTAAAGGATTCACTATGGCTCTTTGGCCTTTACTGGTACAGCAAAGAAGAAAAGAAACTGGTTGTAAGCTATCTGTAGGAATGGTGTAGCATTTCCAAATCTGGAATATTTTACATAAATGTCGTGGTTTAAACCCAGCTGGCAACTAAGCACCACACAGCCACTCATTCACTCCCCCCAGTGGGATGGGGAAGAGACTTTGTAGAAGTGAGAAGACTTGTGGGTTGAGATAAAGACAGTTTAATAAGTAAAGCAAAAGCTGTGCACACAAAGCAAAAACAAGGGCTTCGTTCACTACATCCCATTGGCAGGCAGGTGTTCAGCCATCTTCAGGAAAGCCACGCTCCATCACATGTAACAGTTACTTGGGAAGACAAACGCCATCACTCCAAATGTCCCTATCTTCCTCCTTCTTTCCTCAGCTTTATATACTGAGCATGACATCCTACGGTGCGGAATATCCCTTTGGTATGTTGGGATCAGCTGTCCTGGCTGTGTCACCTCTCAGCGTCTTGTGCACCACTTGCTGGGGTGTGGTGTGAGAAGCAGAAATGGCCTTGACTCTGTGTAAACCCTGCTCAGCAATAGCAAAAATATCCCTGTGTTAGCAGCACCGTTTTCAGCACAAATCTGAAACACAGTCCCATACTAGCTACTATAAAGAAAATTAAATTTATCCCAACCAAAACCAGCACAACAAAAAATGTATGCCTTCACTCTGTCATTTTGTCCATAGAAGAAAGCAGAGTCTGTGAGGAACATCTCTGTCTACTCTCATAGTTACCTGGTCACGGGTATCACTGCCTTTACATAAATCCTTCCTGTAGACAGGTGGGCTGATGTTGTATACTTATAGCATGTCCTTGTACATATATAGGGAAAGTAAGAGTGGTAAAAATTCCAGTTTAAACCAGTGTATGAGAGTTCGTTCTTCTGAGAACTGGCAGATCCCTGTGACCTCATTGGTCATGAGGACTTTGGTCTAAAGGCCTTCTCCCTTTGGATTTTAGTATGAGCAGAGCCTGTTCATATAAATAAAGGCTGTGGGATCAGAATTTCAGAGGCAATCTCTTACCGAAGAGGGGAACCTCACCACATTTACATGAAAAGGAATTTTGCCAGGCTTTCGTGCAGTGTCCTTGATATGACTCTAAATGCCATATGAGTCTCTAATATGTTGGAAACCACTTCATCGCAATGTTTTATTGATCCCGGATTATTAGTAATGTCCTCATTCCACATTATTTGTTTCAGATCACCAGAGTGGCTCCAATGCTACCTTGTCAGATGTTGGGGGAGCATCAGAAAAAATAGACCTCAGTGTTAAAACAGAGATACTTTCTGAAGCATTAGAAACTAATGAACAATCAATATTGGTGCTTCCAGGAAGAATACCATGTGAGGTAAGGTTTTTGGATGCTAAAATCTTTGCGATAACAGTCAATGTTCTTCTCTTCCTGCTGCAATCTTACTCATACTATAACGGTTTGGAAAACAAATAGGAGGTAAAGGGCCAAAAGGAGAGTGCATCAAGACTGCAATGGGATTTCTTTTGCCTTTGGGTCACATCAACACTGCAGCCAAAAGATTTGCAAATAAAATAGTTTTGAGATCCCCTCTGAGGGATTTTATATCTATTAGAATAATTTTGCAGCTTGGGTAAACATATCACTGTCGTGTAGACCTTGTAGTTTAGAGGGACTGTGTAGCCACACACTTCCTGAGAGAGACGGAGTGGTTCTTGGCAAGAATCCATGATATGGGTACATGTATATATGTGCCATAACATGAGTTACACAAGTGCTTGTGTAAGCAGATACCTTGTCTGATTTTAAAATAAATCGGAAATATTTATATATTCATACCTGCATGCATATCCGATGGGTACAAATATTTGCATGTGTTTGTTTTTAATCAGAGTTGCTGTGAGAAAATGTGTGAAAATGTACACAGAGGAGGTACAGTATCTAGCACTGCATTCCTTTATATAAGTGAGTGGCTACAGTCAGATATGGAGATTGTGATGTACGTGGAATGTCCCGTATTTTGTTTGCTATCTGTCTTCAAAGGTGACCTACACCCATCATTTCATTGCCGAGATCAGTACAGTTCTAAGGAAGTAACATTCCCTCTGGTTCAGAAGGCAGTAGAAGGGTTTTGTCTCATATTACCTGCTGCTTCTGTCTTGCTTAACTGTCAGCTCACTGGAAGAGTTTAAGTGAGTCTAAAGTATTGTAGTGTTTTCTTATTAGGATGAATGTCATTCTTTTAGACTACAAAGTAGAATGGTCTTAGAAAATGTAACAATTCACCTACACATGCATTTAAAATACTGTTTTAAAATATTGTTGGGTAAACTGAACTTAAAATTCTACATTAATTTTTCATCGATGTCAGTAGGATACTAAAGGGTACACTGAGGTAGCATCATGTTTTGGTGTTGTTATTTTTTTATATGAAGCTGTTGGTAAAGGGACTTTCCTTCCAACTCATGCTTTCATTTACATTTTACACTTTCAGTACAATTTTCTGAAGGACTAATGGGAACATATTTTAATTTTATAGAACCCTGGTGAAATATTCGTTTTGTTGAAAGACGAAATAGATGATGAAACTTTAGAAATTGAATTCATAGCAGATAATCAACGAATTAGGACACAGCCAGCCTCTTGGAATAAGAAGGTCAAGTACATGAAAGCTTTAGGTAAGACAAACATTCTTGAAGTAAACAGAACATTTTGGACTCCCTTCACTTTTTCCAATAAGCAGTTTCACTTCCCACTGTTTTGTAGATACTTCCTGTACATGGGTTTTGCATGCAGAACATTTATTAATAATGCAGGGAAGCAAGGCCTCATGATTTATGGGAAACTAGGTTCTATTAGCTTGGTTTTGTGTGGTGAAATGGCAGGTGGCAGTCTTAAAATGTCACTGATTAGTCATAGATTAACATTCTTCAAAATCACTCCCATAAAATGCTAAGCTAATACTGTCTTCTTTTAACACTGTTACTAAAATGTTTCATTTTATATTTAATGCAGTAAAATTGGTTTTAGTCCTCTGTATCATTCTTACTGACACAGGAAATGATTTCTTTACTTTGCTCATGTCCATGTCATTTCTCTGTATTACTCAGCTCTGCTTGTTTCTAATGATTTTTTCAGCTGCTCCATCCATAACTAGTTGCCAGCAGTTTCTCTTAGTTTCTGTGTGGATTTAAGGGCCACACCAATCCCCACTCACTTAAATTTTTTAATTCTTAACTCACATTTTCACCTAAGTATTCAGAGTGTAGCTTGCCACTCCACTGCATACTGTGAATTCAAGGGAACTTACATATGTTATTCTAAAACCATTGCAATACAACTTCAGAGAGGAAGAAGAAAAAAACAGTATAGGCTACAGTTTTCAGCAGTGGCTTCTGGAGCTATGTTTAGGTAATTCTGTGGCCTGATTTTCATCCTGAACACATATGGCTTGAGAGTTTTTTATCACTGTGATGGTGCAGGGAGTTTGTCTTTAGAGACCCCATTGGCAAGTACGTGATCAATAAGAAACTCAACTGGATTTCAGAGAAGGAAAGCTGAAATCCTCATTTACAGATCTTTAAAGACTCTTCCAGAATTATTCTTTGAAAAGGTTCATTGCAGGAAGGTTTCTGTAGTGGATGAAGAAGTAAAATATGAACAGTAGATGAAATATGAAAAATTTGGCAGAGACCTGCAGCCCAAGTTTAATTTTGTTTTTTATATCATTTGCATTCAATGCATCTCTCTGTTTCGAAATCTAGAAAAGTTGCAAGTTTGGGAATACTTTTTAATAAGGATCCAGCTCATCTGATGTTATAAGGAAAATGTGTATTTGTTTTTCTTTTTTTAAAAAAGGCATTTGAGCAGTTTCCATTTAAGTGATTTAAGGTAATGTTCTATTCATTTAGTTTCTTTGGCCCTATTACTCTTCTCCATTTTCAGGGTTGCCCATTTTTATTGCTCTTTTGTGTGCAGAGTTGGAATGTTAAGAAAACCGTGCTACTGCTGGTGTGGTACAGCAGGATGCCTGGCACAGTGAATCGTAATGAATTATAAAATGTGCTCATAAAGAAGGCTCATGCTGCATACGCAGAGCAAGTCATACTTATGTAACAGACTGTATAAACGCCTCTCTCCTTTGCTTTTACTAGGTAAACAACTGGAATGGAAGTAATTATACTGCAATTTCTGCAGCCTAGTTCAAATCTGATTTGAAGAACCTTGCCTGCAATTAAGAAATATGTTACAAAAGATGAATAGCAATTCCACTATTTGTAATAAATGAACTTTTCCTTAATTAGTAGGCATAAGGGAGCTGATTATAGGTCATCAGTCTATCAAAGGGAAATTGGAAATTTGAAGTGTACTGTTTTCATCTCCTTTCTAACGTGAAGTAATACAATAGCTTTGTTTTATTCAGATTTACAGATATGCATTTTCTTTTGTCAGCTTTTTAATGTTAGACTGAAAGACCCGACTACACTGCATCATCTGTGACATGCAAATGCCGTTCATCGACTCTATGCATTTTCTGTGATATTTTCCCATTCTTTTACTTATTCCCTGAGACCCCTGTCTGGGATTGTAAAGTATTTTCAGCTGCTGTTCTGATTTGTGTCTTATAAGATTTTCCTGCTGGCCTTGTGTATGTAAATGTCTACTGTGGAGGAGTCATTAAGAGCACAGCGCAGATCGAGTACTATACTGCACTAGAGGAGATTGAACACATTTTTAAGAAAGTGGCTGACCCAATAGCTTTCACTTGTCAGGTAAGTTGACTTCTCCATTTTTAATAAAAAAGATGGAATATAGGTGCCAATATGAGCTAAAAGATAATACACTGTGCTGTAAAGGTTTCTTTTGATTATACAGTAATGAGTAATGGCTCAATAATAGGCTCAGGATGTCAGAGGCCTGTCTTTGAGCTGTCTAGCTGTAAGCAAGTCAGGCAAGTGAAAACAAGTTTTCTCTCTTTTTTTGTTTTTGTTTAGAGAGTGATATGAGCATCCTTTGTGCTGCATACTCCAAACAAACAACACCCTCCCTTACAGAGGATGAAAATAATAACAAACACCAGCGATGTCCCTCTTCATTGAAAGTGTTCTTTTTAGCCTATATAAGCAAGTAATCTTAAATGGCATTCTGTTTGGAGGATTATTTTTCATTCATCAGCAAACTGGATTTTTCTGGCATGGCTTGTATGGAAGATATAGCTTGTATGTTGCTATTCATATAAGGTCCATTTACAGCTACTGAATTATCATTCATGTGTTTTGCTGATGGTCATGTAGCTTCTTTCCATATATTTAGAAGAATTCAGGGTTTGAGCTGGATTTTAAATCAGCACAGCGGGCTGTAGTGCTCTGCAGCATGTCCTTTGCCAATGGCACATAAAAAATGGTAGCCCAAGTAGACTTGTCATGATGTCTATATCGTAATTGCAAAGCCAGAACAAAAATAATAGTCTGTGTTTCCAGTGCAGACAGTCTCAATTTCCTGTGACAAATCTACCATATCTACCAGCTAAGGCATTACGCTCATAACGAAAGGACTAATAAAAAATGATATATTGCATTATTAGTGTTCTATTAAGCATGGGGGTAGATTCCTTCCAAGTAGAAGTCACTTCTGTTCTAGGAAAACAGGCTGTTGCACAAGAAAAATAGTGCAACTCTTAAGTGTGAGTGCATTCTTAAAATCTCCATAGTATTCATGATTCTTTAACCTGTTTTCTGAAGGACATGGAAGTAAGCTTCTAACAGGTTTCATTTTAAAATTTTGTGCATAAGAAGTGTGGTGTAATGATTAAAAAAATTCTAATTAACATAGTAACATAGTTACCTACAACAGACCTGGTATTTCCTCTGGAGAATTATGTGTGTTATTCAGGAATTTGACCCTTCATTTAAGCAGCATGGCTAATATTTTGCTTATGACTATCAGATATGTTTAAGAATTTGCTCACTTTTAATCATCTGAATAATAAGCAAGAGTTTAAATGAGGAGACACTGTTGCCTGCTCTTAACTTTATTATTATGGGAAGTGAAAAATTAATGCTGAGAAAATTGTTATAATTGGATAAGTTTTACAATGCACACAATATCATGGCTGCTCTGTGGGGAAATAGACTAATGGTAATTCTTTTGGAAGTGTACATACACACTGGAAGATTTATCATCATATTTCATGGTACCTGCTGAGCCACAGTGAGGTGCACTAACTCCATAGGTAGCTAAGCTGTTTCCACAAACTTTTTTAGTACTTTAAGCTCTCATGCAAACCTGATTTAATGGCAAATAAGATACATTGTAAAGATGCAATTTACAGAACATGATTTAACTTACCTTTAAAAATATGTTCACACAAGGAAAAACAAACCCGACTTGATATTAATTAGAATTCCCATCAAGTAGCAGGAGGAGTAGTAACTTTTATTTAACCAGGATAATTAAAACCTTTGAGACGAGCAGCTTATTTGTAAAAGTATCCTGGGGCAACAGTGGTTTATCTATGCAATGTAACAATCAAACACAATGGAAAACAAAATTAAAATAAAATAGAAAAGCTTACAGCAATTATTGATCAAAGCAATATCATTCTGTGGTTCAAAGAAAAGTTCAAGATTTTGACAAATGCTAGCAAGCTGAGAAGTATCTCCTTATTAAAATCCTGTGATGAAAGCAAATTGCTGCAGTAATGCACACCAAAGAAACAATGCTTTGGCAAAATGCTTTCATTGTGTTGTATATTGTATTGTCAACGCTTCCAGCCATACTAATGATGGTATCATCATGGAGATTATTGTCCCCTTCTCCATTTTCTGCCCCAGTAAAGCCAAACAGATAAACAAAACCCAACAAATAGGCTTAGAGCAATCCATTGCTTTTACTGATGGTCAGCTCAGTTCATCTATCTTAGTGGGAGACCAACAAAGTATAGTACTGCTGCACTTCTGAATTCCTCTTTTTAGAGAGGAATTAAAGATTAACACAGCCATATTGTAGATGAAAGATCTTTACAAATCATGCCACATCTGACAGATTGTCCTTTTCTATGTTCCAGATTTGTCTGAATGTAAAAAACATTTACCAACTTTAGCAAGACATTTAAAACAACCAAATAAATATTTTTAAAGTAAGGAAATAAATAGATTTAAAAAATGTAAGAAGTTTCCTTGCATAGATTTCAAGAGAAAAAAAGGAAAATTTTCAGCAAAGTAGGAAGGGGTAGCCTCAAAAATGAACCATAATGCTGAATGAACTTGCTATCAGAATATATGAGGGTAGGCATTTGCTACAGGCCATAATTCTTTTTGTTCTCTCAATTGCATGTAATACTGCATTGCAGAAGCTCTTAGGGAATTTGTGTTCTTACAGTAAGCCAGTGTACAGACTGATTTTAAGTTCTTAAAATTCCTAATTGAACATTCATATTTTGTCTTTTACTTTTCATGAACTTCTCATTTCAACATTCTGCGGGATTACACGCTGTATTGAGTTTTCTCTGACTTTCTACCAAATGCGGCTGTTGATTTAGTTATTTAGTGCTGGGGTTTCCTGCTACAGACTTCTTAGGAATTAAAATGAAACAAAGGTCACATCCTTCTTACAGAAATTGATAGGTTCATGTTAGTTTGAGTGACTTAGAATATCTCAAAAGATTCAGGAAATCTTTATGATGAACTTTGGTTGAATAATACTCTTGCGATTCCGAGAAACTCAGTATCTTAAAGGCTGGTTTTATCATAGTCACCAACCAGGATTCCAGTTCCAGTATGTATTGAAAAAGAAAAATGCAAATAAACTTAAGCAGCTGTTATTTTTAAATGTTTCTTTCTTTTCCTCTAAGGATGAAATCTCTCCATATTCTGTCACTCACTGACATTGTCAGAAATGCCTAAGTGATTTTTTTAAGCCTAGCCCATTCTCTTTGACAGAGGTAATCTAGATATTGAAGTGCATATAAAGTAGTGTCTGATACATAAGAGTTACCAAAGAAATTCATCTTTATGGAAATGTAACCTTGTTAGTACTGCTAAAGCCAGTGAGAAACATGTTAATTTACTGGCTGTGTATCTTGCACTTTATTGGCACACATTTGGGGGGGCTTTGTTAGCAGTTATTAAATGGTCATCACGTTCACGAATGTAGCAAAATATGTGCTTGGTCTTTTCCATTTTCGAGGATGTTTTTGGAAGCCAGGGTGTGATGGTTGGGGCTTGGGCCTTCGCTGTTGTTCACAGCTGTGTCCTGTTGCTCTGAAAAGTGGGTGGGGGCATGGAGATATTGCTTACACCCAGGCAGGTGGTGCTGAGTGAGGATAACCTGCTGCTGATGAGCTCTAGGGCAGCTATGAGCACTTGCAGATGGACCAACATTGAAGGGTGGAGCAGAGAGCAGCTGGCTGTGCTTTGGAGAGCATGACAAGAAGTGCCAACAAACTCACTGGCTTAATTCTAAGTGGCTCCTGGAAAGAACAACTTACCTGCAAGGAGACAGGGAGAAAGGAGTGCTTTTACTTCATTTTTGTTGTGCTTTAAATCTTTATTCAGATGAAGTGTGGGCTTTCTCAAACTGACTGCTCCAGTGTTCCTTTGCAGTGTTTTTAAATACAGTTCTACTTCTCTTGGCTTTGGTGAAGACTCAGCGTGAATTTTAGGTGCGTAGGGTTGGTGGGATTTCTTGGCAAGACTTCATGGGCCTGTAGAAGTTTATGTAGGGTAAATCAAAACATGTAAATGTACTGAGAGTCTAGGAATGCTCTGGAGCATGAATGGGCAGTAAAGGAAAAGTCTCTAAACTTAATTCCTTCTTGGGGGGAGGTGACGTTTATGTTGGTATGGAGCTGCGGAGTGGTCCTATTGCTATTTCTGTTTCATTGTTATTTCTGCTATTATCTTCGTATAAGTACTGGAACACACCCTCCTGTATGTGAGATAAGATATTAGCATAGACTTTTTTAAAATAACTAAGTTTTCCTGCTGTGTCTTTGTTGTAAAGTAGCAGAATAAAACTACTTGTTATGGTTTAGTTATTGAGATAGCTTGTCAAATCATTGCTTGAGACTTCAGATTTTAGATTCCTGGAATAAGAGGAAAAAAAAATGAGATGGAAACCTTGAACCAAATTGCACCAATAACTCTGTATAACAAGTATATTGTGCCTGGCTTGGAAATCATAGAAATGGTTAGGCTTGTTGTCAGAAGGCAGGCCTGATAAAGCATAAGAAATTTAGCTTTAATTTAATGTGTTCCCATTGGGAGATCAGACAGTCTAACTTCTGTCTCAGAAGCTTGTAAAACCGAGCTAGCCTGATGTGGTTAAGCTGAGTAATTGTTTATGGCCTTGAAAATTTTGCTGCAAGTTCCTGAAGCTGTGTGCTCTTCTCATTTCAATACCTTGCTCCATCTCAGACTGTTAAACATCGTTTTCTCCCATGTAAGTTTGGTTGTCTGACTGTAAAGTGAGAACTATATGCTCTTTAAGGTACTTCTCCCCCAGATTTCTGCCTGAGTAAAAGGGAGAAGAAGGGGTTCCTCCCTTGGCTCGCGTTAAAAAACAGGGGAGCTTTACAGGCAAGATTACCTTGAGTGCTTGCTGAAAAGAGGCTGCGGGTTTTATTTGGCTTTGATATCCAAGGCAGTCTGAAATGCATTCTCTCTACAATCACTCTTCAGGCATTTCAGGGCAGGTGGTGTTGGGGTGGTTTTTTGTTTGTGTTTGTCTTGTTTTCATGTTATTGTTAACAGAGAGGGCTAAATAGGTAGCAAGATGCATAGGGGGCATCCCTGACATTTTAAAAGGAAATTTAAAATGTTACTTCAGATTTAGTTTGTCTAGAAGCCCACGTCTATGTTTATTTTCTATACAGTGGAATTTCTGCTACACAGTTGCTTTAGTGAATACCAGAGGTTTTGAGCTTCTTTCTTCATGGCACAATTTCCACATATGTGCTCATCTGAGCTAGTTCCCATGTTACTGTTTATTTTTGTCCTACGCTAGATTGGACTCTGTTAATGTAGTACCAGTGATGATACCATATCTAAGACGACTTCAAAGAAGAGTGAATAGTATGACTTCCTCACTGAATTTTAGTATTATTTCTCTAATTATTTTTAAATATGATGTGGTTGTTCATGTTAATAGAGGTTTTTCTAATAGATATTTGGGAGGTTTTGCATATCCTTTCTCAATTCAAACTGTGAGTCTGGTATTCAGGTTAGAGCTTTATTCTAGAACAAGCCTTAAAGATTCCTTTTTTCTAGGAGTACTTTTTTTCAATGCTTGTTGTTTTGGTTATTGTGGGCTAAATTAAGTAGTCAATTATTGAATAACAAATAGAATGTGACAGTACAGAAAGGGTGAATAATGGAAATAGGTTACAAGTTACTAAATATTATGGTTTTAATGTATCATAATAAATACTGTTAACTATGGGAAAAACAAAAATATCACATTTTATAATTGGTAGTTCCTTAAGTGCACTAATTTGTCTTCAAATTCTGGGTCATTCCTGTAAGACTCAGGTGAAAATTGTATCCTGCCTTGTGTATTTAAGGTCTTCTGATCACGTCACACTTATTTTGTTATTCACTTCCAACAGCCTCGGGAATTAAACTTCATGTTACATCAGCAGACCCCCCTTTGTCCTTTTCTCCTCAGTGTGGCAGTCACAGAGTTCTGTTTTAAGTGTATGTGCTTTATGTGTCTGCAGATGTTCCCTATTAGTGATCCCACAATTGTCTTAACCAGAAACAGTTCAGCTGTGGAGAGCCAAAATGAACACAGGGCTGCTGCCCTCTGAGGAGAGCAAAACAGCTTGGTGTAAAATATCCTTACTCTTCAAGTCTCTGTGCTTGATCTTCTCTTGTCTAACCAAGCAAAGAAACAATTAGTTATGGCTACCGTGAGAGTCATTAGTAATAGATCTTGGCCTTCTGTCCAGAAAGAGGTAAACAAAAAAACCACTTCGTGGCAGTCAATAAGGATTTCCCTTGTCTAAAGACTATATATTTAAAATAGTAATCTAACTGGTTGTTATCAGTTTCTCAGACTGTCAGCAATATTAGGCATTGGCTGATGGAACTGAAGCTGTTTCCTACCTAGCAAAGTATGCAATCTTACTGTGAAGGATTTGGGTAACAGAAAGCTACTGTAAACTCATCCTGAATTACTGCCATAGTAAGATGTGGATTTATTGGCACCTCACATCTGTCAGAACAGTTCTTGGTTATTACACTGCATTGTTCTAGCTAAATTGAGAGCAAATAAGCACAAATACTTTGTTCTTACCCTTCGTCTAGAAGTTCTTCGTCATGGCTGAACTTCATAATACCTGTTTCTCTTCAATTCCATCATGTTATAATGATCCTTCTGCATTAGAATATCACTTCTGTAGCTTTCAGAAGCTATGCTGCTCTTATCAAGAGTGAGTTTGTAATAATACTGTTTTAAATAATTTGATGCACCAGCACTCGGAGGATAAAGTTAAAAAATACATATGTAACAAATGCACTATTTTCTTTTTCTTTTAAACAGGCTTTTAAATTTTCTTCTGTAGAGAAGCTGGACAATGTTCTGACTTTGTTATTGAAAAGCAAAATATCTGCTTACCAGTTCAGTCCATTCCAAAGTGAAGAGGAGCACCATCAACAAGCTAGTGAGTCACTTCTTGTATGCATTGATTTTTATTACTGATGCTATGGTTCTTACTTATAAGTGTTAACAAGACAATCTTTAAATATTTAAAGCCGCTAGTGAAATGCTGGAATCCACAATAAACAAAACATAAACAGGAAAAATGGGGGAAATAATTCTGTAAATCATTGCTTCATAACTCGTCTTCATTATACTTGTCTGGATGTTTGATCAGCTTTGGATCAACTGCAAATTGACAGCTTTACAGCTGAGCAAATTTATACTTATGGTGAAAATGAGCAATAAAAGGCATGAGGAGATGCTGGTACATGACATTTTTTTACTAGTTGTTCTTCTGCAATACAACTTCAACTTCATTTTCTCAAAATTTGGTGACATAAAAAGAAAATCAGAAAGGTTTCTCTATCTGAAGAGAATGGATGGCTTTTGAACTTAGAACAGCATGAAACTTCTCCATGCATTTTAGCACTTATGCACTTATATAGTTTCCATTACTCCTGGCCAAAAGCGTTTTTTGTTTTGTTTTTAAAGACATCCTATTGAGTTAAAATAGGATTTATCTCTGAAATAGGCACAGTATGTGAACAATTCAGGAGTTTATCAACAGATGCTCTGTTACTACCAAATGGAGGGTCTTGGTTGAGTTCATTAACCACTAAATAAGGATTCAGCTTGATCAGCAGTAAACCAAGAGTGTGATTATTTATTTTGTTTTGAAAGCATCATTACAGTGTTATTCTACATGTGTGTTAGACCTCAGCTTTTCTGAGAAACTTTTGGGGAAAAATAAAAACTAAGAAAATGTGTTTCCCTTCTGAAATACTTAAGAAAGAAGTATTCGAGTTGTTGGCTGACTCCTGTTTTGTATACCTGGGCTACAATTTAGAGACAAAAAATTCAAGGACAACATGACACTTCTCGTAGCCAAATATAACAAATTTTGGAGGTGGCTTTACTGTGGTCACAATTGTACTTCCTTTCCTTTTCATAAGGTTTCTTTGATTATTAAGTTCACCCGTCTGTACTAGGTATAAACGTTATTCCATTTGTTACCTGAAAATGAGTTTAAATATGAGTCCAGGTTAGTGGAAGCAAACAAGTAGGGTGTTAAGTGGCACATCTGTCCTTGACGTTTTCCTGTACTGCAGAATGGGGGTGTATAGAACACATTAGACACTCATTCCTAATGTGAATTGTTAGTTCTGATGAACAAAAGATTTTGTGTTTCTCTAATAACCAGTTAGATCTGGGCACATTTTTAGATATTGAGAATAGTGCTTACCAACCTGCAGTCCCTCCCCAAAAGACATTTGTAGTTCAAACTTGTGAGCTTGAGCCAAGTAGGGACCTTGTTAAAATGAACTGATTTGATATATGGTGCAACAAGAAAGTATGAACTTAGATGCCTAGATTCTTCAAGAAAGAAAGATATGATTGCAGAGCTTGAAGCACTCAGAATGTAGGAGGCCTAAGCCTCCCTCTTCTGCCTGAAAGGTATGTGAACCTGTGTTTGTGATGCTTTCCAATCAGGCATTAGATGTGTCAGGTCTAACAGAGGTCTAACATCTCCTCGTTGGGCCATTTTTATGGCATTTTATTCCAAGCACCATTTTTTTGTCCAAAGATAAAATTTCAAAGAATTAAAACTAATTAAACACGCTCTGGAAGGATATGAAGCTGCTGGATTAATAGCTCTATAGCACAGAGATTAATTCTTCCTGTATCTCTGAACAGGCAGATGATTTGGCCCTAATTTCATAATTCTGTATGTGATGCCTTTCCTCAGTGGTCGAAATAGGCTCACTTATGGCAGAAATCCAGGGCAAACACTTTACATTGAGACATACTTGGTTGAAATAGAGGCATGTCAATAACTCAAATACAAATACTTGTATTTTCTAAGTGACTACCTGCATATGATTCTATACGATTCATGCCCACTTCCAACCTTTGCTTCAAAAGGCTTCAAAGCCTATTGAACTCAAGAGAGCCTCCGATTAGACTTGGGATCAAATGCTTAGTTCATAAAGCTTTGAATATGTAATTTTCCTCCAAAAGCTGGAGTGATGGTTTTTGTGCATCCAGCGTCTAATGGACTGTACTTAATCTCTTGGCTCTCCAGTCTGGGTGTAACAGCTCTAGCTTAATAATAATGCTTCTGCCCAAAGGTAGGTGTGCTCCTTGGAGTTGATTCCTGTCCAAAAAGTGGCAATTTACTTGAGGAAAGCCTGTTTCATTTTCCCATATGAAAAAAAAAATACTGCTTTTGGTCACCTAAGACTCCTAGTGACATAACAAGCCCTATCCTGATTTTTCTCATTCTTTCTTTCAAGCTGAAACATCTATAAGAGAAGAAATAAGAGTCTGGGTTTTCAACTGCTAGGAAACAAATGGAAGAAAAGGTAGACTGGGAGAGAAGAAATGGATAGGGCTTTAAGTATTTCTTTGGTTTAATCAATGCTAACACTGTAGAAGTCTTTTTAAGTGCCTATTTAAATTGCTGGGAAAAAAAGTTACGTCCTGTATCAGTAATTTGGGAAATAAAAAAGGATGTCTTACAAGATTTGCAGAAATATCACTGTAGGCTGTTCTGTTTGCTTACTGCAATTTTATGAAAAATTCTTGCAAGCTAAGACAGTGCTACAATACCATAATATTAGATTTTTATCTTCTGTTTTATAGCTGAAGTGTTCCAGAACGCTCTGCAGAGAAGGTATTATGACAGGACAAAACATACAGAACAGCACTTCCCTCTTAACTTTGTGTATGTCTACTAAAAGCTTAATTAAAAGCAAGCACTGGCCTTAAAGTTAGTTAAAAGTTGAAGTTACCTTTGTGTACTTAAAACCTACCACTTGGGCACTTTAACCTTTCCTTCCTGCATGTGACCACCAGCTAACTAGTTCTTAGTGTAGTTGCTATAGGTGGCAGCTGTTCTCTGTTAACATTTTCATTAAATGACTGCTACTGAGTAGTAAAAGGAAATGGTAACTTCTATTATAGCTACTCTAATAACCACTACTTTGGTTCAGTTCTGTATATTTAGCTGAAATGTATCAGTT
This sequence comes from Patagioenas fasciata, assembly GCF_037038585.1. Lineage (NCBI taxonomy): Eukaryota > Metazoa > Chordata > Aves > Columbiformes > Columbidae > Patagioenas > Patagioenas fasciata. Next base: position 76,355,203 of record NC_092523.1, on the reverse strand, counting down.
GTTCCAGTTTCACAGCTGATAAAAGCTCCAGCAATTTTCCCCAATTCAGTGTGACGAACTTGTAAGTTCAAGAATGGTATTTTCTGCCTGAAGCATGTGTGCTTTCAAGTAATTACAGCATCTTCCTACTGTGTATAATACAAAACTCCTGTTAAACACAGTATGGTGGAAATTTCTTTACAGTAGAACATCTAATTTGTCTTAAGCACTTACTGAATTTTGTGAATTGGCAATTAAGCGAACAATTATAATTTTAAAAACACGCATGCAAATGGATCTTGCAGTGGGTTATTCTTATGTGGTTATTTTGACAATGGTACTCTTAGTTATCATTGACTTTTGCTGTAGAATCTGTTGGAAAGAGAGAACTTCACCTTTGGCAGATGATTTGGGAGGGATTTAGCCAGTGATGTGCCTCTTCTCAGAATGAAGGCAAAAAGAAAGACTAGTAGTCTTCAGTTAACCTTACTATATTTTTTCATTAAATATGTATTTAGAGGAGGAATTTCTGAGAGGTCAAGTCCAACAACATGTTTTTCCACTCTCACTGCATGGGTGGCAAAGTTGTTAGCTTAGACAGGGCGAAGAATGACTCCTAGTACCACAGCTGCATGCAGAACAGGCTTGGAAGTGTTACTGAGGCTGCTGAAGGAGCAGCAGCTGTTTCAACTGTTGGTTTAGCATTTACCAAGAGAGCAATTGTACCAGGGTGGCCTCAAGCAGTTCAGTAGTTCAGAGTTTTCTATCAGAAGACTTGAAAAGTTTGACATGTGAAGGCTACATCCTACCTTCTGTAAGTGCAGTTGTGTTGCCTGGAAATCCAGTGTTTTGTTAATACTGTATTTTGCTAAATCTTTGCTGGGAAGAAGAGTGTGTTGATAGTTACGTTACTGAAGAGGAAATGTGTTTAATTTTATGGAAGGCTTGTGGCTAAATATCTGGTCATAGAAAGTGCAAACTATGTAATTAGCAATACAGAATATTTCAAGCAGCCAATTATACCATGTATTACTTGTAATACAAGTGTACCTATAATGGTATAAGTTCATATACTTGTAACAGTAGACCAGTAATGGTATGTGATGTTTTTTTGTTTTCCCAGAGCTTTTAATTCTTGTTAAAATTGCCGTTATGCCATCATTTTTTTACTACTAAAAGACTTTCAATGCAAGGGTCAGTTATTTGTTTATTTATAGCTAATAAAGCCATGTTTATTATATAAATGGATTTCACTGTAGTATTTCAATTTCTCTGTAACAATAGATGTTGCAGAGGGATATCTTGAATGAAACTGAGGTCACAATAATTGTGTAATCCAGATGCAACCTATGTTGTTTGTCCTTACGGACTTTGGGTTCTTTTGGTGACACTCTTGTCTGTCGCACCTGTTTTAAGGAGGGATAGAAATTCATACTGGGAAAAGTCATTTGAATTTCTCTGTGAACAGAACCTTCCCTTTTGAAGTGGATGCCATGAAAAGATAGAAAAGATGAAATAATGTATAATGATTCAGTAGGCTTATATCTCAAGCAAGATTTGAATCCTGGAATTAAGACTTCAATAATTAAGTTCAGTCTTTAAATTTAATACACTCCCAATAAAATAATGTAGTTCTTGTACCTTTTCTGTTCAGAGATGTAATAATGAAGCTAGCGTTGATGCGTGTCTAAGATTAACCTTTTTGGAAATTGCCTTTCAATCTACGATCTCATTGGATCTCGTACAAAAAGAAAATCCCTCTGCTATTGAATAAAACCGGTGCTGATTGTATCTGCATATATATATGGAATTTTGTTGCACTAATTTGCCGACTGACAGGTTGGTATATAGCAATAGCACCATCCTCAATGGCTTCTTCAGCTATAGCTGTAACTTGAACCAGTATTTTGAGGCTGTGTGCTTTTATAGCAAAGCTCATGTAGCCCAAATGGTTATGAAAGCATACAGGTCAGATTTCTCTGAAGACTCATTCTCCAAATAAGAAAGAAATGAAACTATTTCTGTCTCTTGTTCTTGGTGAAAATGCTTTAATATCCTTTATTTGGTGTTAAAAACATTTGTTTCACTTATGTCTTTTTGAAAGATCTCACTACCAGTGCTGCAGTTAAAGCTTTTGTACCTGAAGACAGCCTTTTTTTCTGCTTACTGCAAGGAATAGTATTTTGTTTAAAGTTTGTCTTGGGAAACTGACTTATTGATTTTTTACCATCCTCCATGGCTCCTGAGGTATTTAATTTGTTAATGATGTACTCTCCTGTAATGTTCAAAGTGTCGCAATCCGCTTGAATATCAAACTTAGTTTAGGAGAGGTTGGGTGGTGACCCGAAAAAACACTGAAGGAGCTGAAGGGATTTTGGAGTTGGTTCCAGGATACCTCTGTTTTGTGTAAGTTTGAAAACTCAAGATATAAGCTTAGAACAGCCTTCTGAATACCACTGACTCTTGATATTGAAGAAGAATTCTTAGCATCCAGACCACTGGTAATATAGAGTAGATTTCCCTTTTGGATTGCAACCACTTGTTTCAGGTTTTGTTAGCGTGGAGTGGAAATTCTTTTAGAGCAAGTTATTGTTTATCAAGGCTCTCTTTACTGACTATATTTGACCTTTTAGAGTCTGCTAACAGGATGCAGACTATTGATTAGTTTTTTTTTATAATTTACTCTTTTTAAAAGTTACTGCTCAATGCCTATTTAATTGCTGGACGTCTCAAAAAATAGCAAAAGACAAAAGCTTAAGAAATGCAATTTGATGATTTGTGGATGTTTTTTAAAACAGTAGCTTGTACTGGGAGAAACTGGAGATTCCCAGGCTGTGGTCCTAGTTGGGAGACACATGCAAAGACACCGTCCAGAGTTGAAGGAATCATAGTGTTATAGCAAAAATGGGCGGGTTGAGCACAAAGAAATTACCAGGACCAACTACTATTTATTAAGAGCTCTGAAGAAATTAATAAGTAAAAACGCTGGATTTCTAACAGTAGTGTGCAATTTTTCCATTGTGTGGTACTGGAAGGTGTAGCTGTGATGCCAGAACATGGTTTCTCTGGGGACCTTGAGAACTAGAAGTGGGTTAATGTGTTGTCTCTACCAGACAAATTAATAAAAATTGTAAAATAAATTTTCTGTATTGTGAAGTCTTGCTTTATAGATTTCTTGTAGGTTTTTTTTGTAAGAGTCAGCAAACCTGGTCAAGTCGATAATTGACTGGGCATGGATGAATAACTGCCTAAAACCAGGAGGCAGATAGCTGGAAAAAACTTACGCTGGTGATACAAAGCATTCAGAGTAATGAGGAGGAGGGCTAATTAGGAAAAAATGAGAGAAAGGCCTTATGAGATTTAGTAATTATGCAGTAAAATGTCAGCTCATATTCCTTGTAGGTAAAAACGAAGTGATGCAAGTGGAAAAAGCAGTCCTGTGTTGTCATACAAAATAAGAGGTTTTGAGCAGGCTGTTAGCACTGAGGAATAAGATCACCCAGTTCCATGATAACATCAACTTGTTGCTAGGCAGCAGATCAAAAAGCAAATGAAATATTAGAAACTATTAGAAAACGAATAGAGAACAAAACAGGACATAATTATGACAGCGCATAAATTACATGGCTCACCCGCAAAATGAGTATCATGTGCAGCTCTTCTCCTGTCATCTCAAAATAGTTACATTAAAGCTGGAAGAGGTTCAGAAAAGAGCGGTGGGGGTGATGGAGTTGATTCTCTGTAAGGTGCAATTGAGTAGACTGGAACCCTTCAAGAGAGTAAGTCTGGGAGTGACTAAATCACTACAAGTGCAGAGAGGGCAGACAGGGATGGTAAATAAGATGAATTAGGGACTATCAATTGAACCTTGCAGGAGCCAGGTTCAAAACAAACTGGAGAAAGCACTTCTTCTGCAGTGGGTAGTAAAGACAGCCCCAAAAGACCCTGAGAGTGCCTGGGGAAAAGAGAGACACTGCATGCTGATATATATAGACAGCTTGCTACGCAACAAACCACAAGTGATTAGGAGGTAGGGTATGAGGTCAGAGGGAAGTATTGTTTGTGTCTGATCTCTTGATTTTGTTTTTCTGTTGGTATGTGTAACGCATGGAGTTAGAATACGGAACTATGCTGAAATGATAGAAATTAATATCATGCAATTTCAGATAAATCCTAAAAAACATTATCTGATGCATTCATCTTTGAATTATCTGATTTTTCGTTACAGGGATAAGCAAATTTTTGCATGTCTCTGGTAATCATGTGAATTTTCAGAAAAGTCTCTTAATAAGAAAACATAGTACCCTAATCCTAAAAAAAGTCCCATTCCAATGTCTCGAATTAAAAATATTCCTAGAGCATTAGATAATATACACCTAAACAAAACCATGTTTCGGCTGTAGAATCGTCTTTCACTTACAAGAAAACTTATTCTTCAGTAGAACTAAAGCGCTTTAAATTCCCTTTGTCAGAGAAAGTGAGATTTCTCAGTTACACTAAAGGCTCCTTTATGGAAATGTGTATGCGAATTATAAAACAGTTGGAGGAATTGTTCTTTGCATGCCAATTCTGTATGGGAGGTTTGATAATTATGATTCCATAGCACTAATACTCAAAGGACTTTTGTAAAAGAAGTTGGAAGGTGTTTTATAAAAACAAACCTGTTCTTTCTGAAATCTTTGTTTCCATATACAGATAGTCATTTGGAAGAATTTCCTACTCTCCTTCATTGTGCCGCCAGATTTGGATTAAAGAACCTTGCAACATTTCTGCTCAGTTGTCCTGAGGCCACATGGGCTTGCAAAATAACAGACAAATATGGAGATGATCCAGCAAGTATCGCTGAGAAGCACGGACACAGGGAACTAAGAAAATTAATCGCAGAATTGTCGGTAAGTCCATATGCTTTTTCAGATGTCATCTCTAACCAGGGGACTATGATGTTGTGCTACTGAGATTTCATAGTATCTCCTCTCGTAAAGCCTGGTATGTTGGAGTCTTACTGTCTGAAAATATTATCATACTCCCACTGTCTCAGAAAGAGGGGTCAAAATGGATACATCCACTTCTTGAGCACTGTCATAATAGAGACAGGATTTTTTTCAGCACCCAAACAATTGTTATATTGTAGGTAGTCTAGGTCAACCATCTAGAGTAGGAGATAAAGGCTTCTTTAAAACTCAATTTAAAAGTGACTCAGAACTCTTATTGCCACACTTCAGCATTCAACAAAGATTTTCCGCTAGTGTTATAGAAACTCACCCCCCTGCACTTCAGATGCATCTTTGCTGTGCACCACACATGGGCCTGGGGGCTTCAGAAAATGAGTAATTTTATTTTTATCCTTAGAAATGCATTCGTACTCAACCTGGTGTTATAGTGTGGGGCCTCTCTAAGAGGCAGCTTAAGTACATGTGGTACAGGCAGGCTACGGCTGAGATGTGTTTAGAGAGCACATTGCGCTTCTGTAGTCTTTTTTTATGTTTTGGTAGACTTACATCAGTGACGGAACACAGCATTTGTGAGGGTGATATGGTTCTGAATACCTAGACTGGCACTGAAGTAGAAACAACTCTGCTACCATTGTAAGCATGGTTAGACGTGCAGTCATACCGTGTATTTTCAGTTGATTCAAATGGCACGGCTTCTAATGCGACACAAGTAAGAACCGGAGCGTGCTTCAAGTCTGCCAAATGTTTAATATGGTATTTTAGAAATTTTAGCTCCAACCGCTGGAAGAAAAATGGCTTATTTGTGTCCCCTGTAATAGTGCACTTAAGAACAAAAACACTTACTGTACTTCTGTAATTGATGGGAATGTGGAAAAGAAATATTTGCATGGCTCTGAGCCAAGCAGAATTTAGTTTAGCGACATTCCAGGAACTTCCCATTACAGCTGGAGTATTGAAATTGCTTATTATTACAACAGAAGTACTTCTGTACTTGGCATACCTCTCACTGTTTTAAAATCGTTGCATGTGTTTTGCCATTTACTTAAGGAATAGCCTCAAAATATACACAGTAATTCATCACTTCTATCTTTGAAGAGCAATAGGGTTCCAGGAAAATGAGTGTATTAACATATGTGTTCAAGTCGTCTGCAATCCTGGAAAGCGTCTGTCATTTGCCTTTGTGTCGGACAGTCCTTAGGGGAGTAAGAATTCCCTGTGGGGTTACAGAGGAAGAGAGAAAGAGCAGCAAAACAAGTGGCAAGACCACAGGTGTATGAGTGGCAGAGGGGGAAGAGATTTTCTCCTTTCTGTACCAGTGTTCTGTGCAGGGCCATTAAATGCTAAAACATCGCACCCTTTAAGAACTTGTATAAATGTGCTTGCTCGCACAAGGTCTGCCTTCTCTGTCAGAAATTCTGCTTTTCAAACACTCCTTCAGAGTGCCTCCTTTATGCAAGACTTGATCCATTTGTATTAGAGGTACTAAAATGATGGAGCTGTCCCTAAAGGAGTCTTTAATGGGGTTTATGATAAAGCTCAGATTCAAATGTACCGGCAGTTTATTAAGCAAGTTGTATTTTTCTTGCATTTTAGCACAAAGCCACCTAAATGGACATTCATTTCTAGTTTCTACATGTTTCATTATAGTTTAGATGAAGTAATTCCCTCTTCTATAGCATAACAGAGGGATATCACTTAACGTTCTGCGATAACATCCAGAATTGTTACTTTGTCTTGTGCTTTTATTCCTCCATAGAACCAAGTATTTGAATGTTTTCCATAATTGCTTGAATCACGTGTGTGAATTTAAAACTAATAAGAGACATTCAGTAGGAATCCTGATGGGAATCGTTGGATCCAAATAGAGGAAACAATGAGTTTAGTTGAGTCAACTGATGGCTCAAACACTGATAAGAAAGGCTGAAGTACTTTTGCTTTCCATTAACCATGGGCTTGAAACGTATCTGCGGTCAGTTCTTACCATACCTGTGATAGGTAGGACCTTGTTAAGCATCAGTACTTTGCTCAAATATTGTGGCCCTATTTCACATGTTCATCTTTTGCATGTTTTCTGTCCCTGAAAGCTGCTTTGACACCAGCTTGTTGTTCTTGTCACCAGCTGTGGTCTTCTAAGCCTATGGAAAAGTTCTGCCTGCAGAAAACAAAGAAATCACTAAAATGAAGTTCTTATATAGCACACAAAGGAAGACTTTAAAAAATAGATGAGAGAAAATTTCTAAGCATTAAGTGACTAATGAGGGAGTGTGTTCAATTTGACCCAACCATTTAAAATTGGAGGTCACACTGGCAGTGATTTTAGGCATTTATGTTTGGGTATGGGCGGAATTCTTTGTTCCAGCACTTCGGGTTGCTAATTTCTCCCCTGCTTTACTAAGAACTGTGCTGCTGAATGTGGTGTAGTCAGGAAGATTGCTGTGTACTGCTTATTGTATACACCACAGTTTCAAAGAAAAATACAATTCAGAAAGTGTTTTATTGGTTGTTTAATGCAAATAATTTCTGATCGTTGGCTTTGGCCTTTAAAGCAGATTCCTAGGGGTGATATAAATGTTATTTAAATATAAAAATTGAAGCAGTCATTTCATGTTGCCACCACACAGTCAAGACAGCACAAATTCATTTTTATCTTTAAAATACCTTCTAACATTTCAGAATTGGTTGCCTGAAATCTAAGGCAGAAAAAGCACGTTAATTGAACTTTCTTAACCTGTGCAAAATCCATGGCCAGGCCTGTGACAATCCATGGCACAACAGTGGTCTGATGGAAGAACCTTCTTCCTCTGCCACCAACAAAACTCTGTCTACATTTCTTGGTTAATATAATTTTCTGCCTGCTTAAGCAGCTATTGAAAATACAGTAGGTATTCTGTACATATTGGTGCAGTCCTTTAGAATGGCACAGGTCATGACAATGCCCTGCATAGGCCTTTCACAAGAAGTTAGTTGGTTTGTTGGTTTTTTGGGTTTTAGTTTTGTTTTTTCCAGAAGGGAGAGTTACACCAATTCTTCTCCAGCTCTGTTGAGCTCCATCCTGCAAAGTCTAGATCCGTAGTTGCTGCGTTCACTACTGTTATTAATGGCAGTTCTCTCAGTAGCAGAGAGAAGCAATCATACAGGTGATCATAATTTTCCCTCGGTACCTGTTTTATGGAAGATATATGTTTCAGATCAGTTGCAGGTGGGGGAAGAAATTTTTATTTCTGAATGCCGAACTATATTTTAAAAAACTGAAAGGGTGATCAGGGATGGAGGCTGGCAAGTAATTCAGCATAGCGCACCTCTCTTCTCTGTCTGATTTTGAAGTGAATGCTGGAACCAGAATACAGAATTTCTTCAAGGATCTTCAACTTGATGAAATATAAAGAAAATCTACAAAAACAGTGTATTGTGGGATTGAGGGTACTTTTTCCTTAGTTTTATGCAAAAAGAATCTTACCTGGCGTTGTAGCTACTATTGCCAAATGACAGTACATCTTTAGGCAGCAGGAATCCCTTTAACAAAGATATTCATGGTTTGCTAGAGAGTTCTAGAAGCTCATCAGGAATCAGCTTTTTTGAACACAAAAGTATTATTGTTACATTTAGATTGAGCTTTGTGTTTCTATAAAAGCCTATATGATATGGCAGAGCTCTGCAGCATGAAACTATTATATTTTTAAATCCGGTTGCAATATCTGCCTGAACTATTTATTTTCTGCTGGGGAAGGACACTTACGGAAAGATATATATATATAAAAGAATATTAAATGAAATTAATCTGCTTGCTATCAATATTTGTTTAATTACTTCAAATGCTGCTGTCGTATTGCACTGGCCCATAGCTCATTACTTTCAAATCGCTGGAAGAGTATGTGAAAAAGAAGAGGATTAGTCTCATTTCTGAAATTTGTGTTAATCTGCTAGTGATTCCACAATGGAACTTGCTGAGATTTTATTCTTGACACAATATTTTAATGTTCAGAAACGTTGGGTACATGCATCCTTTAGGAGACTGGGAGTTATTTAACTGAAATGAGTAAGTAAATGTACTCTTTGATACTTTTTTTGTGACTGGATGTTCACAAATCAAATCTTTAATCTTCTTGAGGGGTTGAAGTCCTGTGAGCTTCTGATATGCTGATGTTATCCTATGATTTCAATCAGATGTTTGTTCACTGGGTTCTCTTTCTTTTCCAAAATTGCTTGTGGAGAGGCTTTTTATTATAAGTGCTTGGTGTCTTATAGTTAAGATTTGGTTTGGGGAGTTTATTGTTTTTACTTTTACTATCTGACAAAGTTTCTCTCTCTTCTTTTTTTGCATGTTCTCATAGGGACATGGTCCTATAATAATAACTTGCTGGCATATACTGCCTTTTGAGGTCAGGCAATGTTTTAGTGAAGAGATGAGGTACAAGACTGAGCATGGAAAAGCTCGAGTTTAAGGAGAAAAGACTAGATTTATCTTTTTTTTTTTAAATCACTCATTACACTAAAGACATTTTTAAAGTTTCCGTATTGAGTTTTTTTCATGCCAGAACCGTGCACCTTAACTGTGATTGAATCTTGTGCCATAATTATGCAATTGAGTACAAACTTCTTGCATAAAGAATGATAAACGGAACTCCAGATTTGGAAACCTTACTTCTGTATGAGATGTATATTGAAATTCGTGTGTAATTTAAAATGAACTAGGATGGTTTTTCCAAAGAGTTGTCTGGTATTTTGTCTTATCTTTTAATATTCTGTAGGTGTAGCGGTGACACAGTGGAAGTCAGTTATTTGCAATTCACCGTTTAAAAAAGCCTTAACAGTTTTTAAGGGAAACTTGGATACTAATGGAATTTCAGGCAAAATCCTGTGAGTTTAAACAGGGAAAATGAAAAAGGGTTCTGAGAAGATAGCTTTGTTCTTTAAATGTATTTAGGATTGTAAAACCAAGGGATTTCCAGAGGTGATCCTGATTGTTTTGTGATAGGGCAACATCAGCAAAGTTGGCTAAGGAACTTTTTGGAAGGGTGGGATGGGGAGTGGCCAGTTTTTCAGAAGTGGTGTTTAGGGTGAAAAGAAACATCCATATGGATCATCTGCATTATTAGGCTCCAAATTCGTTTGAACATACGAGAAACGTACGGCTGTTTATGTGCAAATACAAAACTTTACAGAAGTGAGAGAAAATAAAAGCGACTGTTACGTTGCAGAAATCATTGACATACCTATGTCATATCTGGCCTCTGCATCTTTCTTTAAGGTGTGGAAATAAATATGTTCAGGTAGATGAAGACTCTACACTAGCTGTTAGAAGGTACATGGTAAAGATATATAGAATAATGACTGTTTTCAAAGTAAATGAGCTGCTTCTGCTCAATGTCTTTCATGGTAAGTGAAAAAACAAATTTGACATGAAATACTGTTCTGCAGAAGATGTCATTTCTCTGTTCAGTTAGTTAAGATACCACTGAAACTCAAAGAATAGAAAGGATTAAACAGGCTAGAGATTTTTGTGGATGTTGAGAACTGTTAGACACTATGTAGTGTGTTGTTTCCATCATGAGGGTATGAATCTTCTACCCAAATTACGAACCAGTTGCATAAGCTTAAGGATGAAATTTACCCAGGGAGAAGCTACCCCGTAGTTGTCCATTAAAACAATTGTTCCTTGCAGTCATTCCAATAACCCTGTTATTAGGTGAGAAGACTGCCTTTTTATTTCTTCTTCCTCAAATACAGACATCTCAGAAGCCCTTACAATGCAAAGGAGAAGTTGAAATGATCTAAAATCACCTGCTAGCTCCAGGTTTATTGCAGAAGGAAAGATTGCTGGGGCATTCCAATGCAAAGTCTAGAAGCAAGTTTTGAGTCTTGCCTCTGTCATTTGAAGCAATTTAAAGGTATATGTATAACTGTGAAAAAGCAGGTTTACCTTGGTATAGGATATGCTCCCAGTGAGACTATCTGGAATATGCCTTTTGGCTGCATGGAATCAAACATCTGTCATATCTTAACAAGTTGTTGAACACGAAGAAAGATGGCATATCAAGAGTGCCTTTCTCCAGCCCCTCAGAAGGGAGAAGACAGAAAAAACCAAAAACACCCAAGAAACCCACAAACATAAAACCCACAGAGCAAAACTGTAATAAGGCTTTCAGCTTCCTGGGGGAAAATGAAGGAAAATTAGGAGGGGAAAGGAGCTGTTAAAGTTATTGTGATAAATGTAATCTGTGAGCCAAAACCACCTACCTTTTGACTGACATTGTGAGAACTTATTGCTCTCAAAGCCCTAAGAAAAACTAGGTGGAGGAGCAAGAATTAATGAGTGAAGTTACGTAAGAGGCTTGCTGTGTCCTTAGCAATCTGAAGGTTCAGAGCTCTGCACAGATCCAATAGTGACTTACCTGACTTTCCTACAGCTGTAATTTATTGCTTAATTAGAAGAATTGTCTTTAGGCTCTACATCAATAGAATGACCATTAGGGAAAGGCATTACTCAAAGCTACCAAGCCCATTACATGGAAACTGCTTAAGAAAATCCATTTCTGACCTGCATAGTGTTAGTTCTGTTTAACAGCCATGCACAGCCTTAATTTATAACTCTGTCTGAGGACCCAGCACAGAAGGCTCACTCTTTATTTTGCCTTCTACTCTTCACGCCCCCACATATTGTTTTACAATAAATGATTCAGTATTTCATTGCCAGCACTATAGGCTGTCTAGCAATAATAACTTTCTTCTGTTTGTTGCAAACTTAGAAGCGGTGTCTGAGTTCCCACACTCTACCAAACTCAGAAGAACATGCAGCAACTGACATCCATATGCTCACTTTAATGAAGAAAGCCAGTATGTTAATAGATTGCTTTATAAGACATTTAATAACCGTCACAATCACTATAACTGAAATTGTATCATGCGTCTGTAACAGAAATGGGCAGCCCTAGTGAACCCTATGAGCTCCGTGCCAGAATCTTCATGTGGCTGGCAGCAACAGCGTACCTGTGTCAGTGCTTTGGGAATTGTTCTCACCGAGAAGTTGTTAATGGTTCTGAGTGTGAGGCATATAACTGGACCTTGGCACTCTCTGATGATGCCAATCTTATGAGCCACATTGGCTCAATTCTACTTGCTCCTGAGATTTCAGGCTATTTTGCTGCTCCTGTATGGCCTTTGGGTGACCTGGGAGCCATCCTTGAAATATTAGAGAACTGCTTAAAACCTGACACCTGTGGCCATTTGAATTCCAGCTGAGTTCATCTGTTAATAAATGGCACGTTCTGAGAGCCACAAGAATGAAAGTAGGCAGGAAAGTCTCCTGCCATATGGAAGACACCAGCAAGTTCCCTTCAGGCTACCTAGGAAAACACAGAAATCAGTGTCAGTACCAGGCATGGAAGGAAGTGTGATTCCTAATTGGATGACTTCATCAAACCTTCAAAGATCTTTCTTAATGAGATATATTTTTAAAATATGCTGCTAGTTGATAGCATGTACTGTGTTACATAAATGGGTTAAAGGATTGAACAAAAGTTTCCATGGAGACTTTATGACTCCAAGGTGCTTTCCAAATTAATTAAAGTCTTGCATTGCAAGGAAAAGAGGTTAAAGGTGACAAAAATATAGATCTGCAGTCAATTCTGACCAGTTTGTTCTAGGGACACCTGTCATCATGGGCAACATAATCGTTGAAGTTGTAACTGTAAAAGCTAGTGATTTTTGTCCATTTCTTTGTCCCTTTCTTCAGAAAAGTTAAACAAGACAGACTTGGATGCAGGCCTGAGCTGATCATGCAGATCCAGGGTAAGAAAAGCCTACCTCTGGAAAATCCAAAATAGGTCATTTCAGAATTTTGAAGGTATTTGTGATCAAGCCAACGAGTCAAAACTGTTCACCTCCTTTTTTTTCCAAATTATTAATTAAATAGTGTGGGTTTTTTTCTTTTGTGCATACTAAATTCAACCACGTAATGCAGAGAGAAAGATCTTTCTTACTAGTTTTTTAGTAAATAAAATGACAAAGCAGCAAGTGTGCATATACATTGGGACTGCGTTGTGTTGTGGATCATAAAATGTGTTTAGTTAGAGCTTGGGCCCTCAGTGAAAAGACGCCTGTCAGCCCCTTGACTGTGAGTCATTACTGAGGAACAAGTAATGCACAGTGCCAGTAGTAAAATCCAGCACATTGTTCAGGCAGCACTTAACTAGGAGGGGTAGTTAAAAGACTTACTGGAGCTGAAAATCTCCAGAAAGGTGGTAAACAACTGGGTAGGGTTTTAACAGTGACTCACTCTGTATCTGCAAGCAGTAGATGCTGGCAAAAAGAGGAGATGGTAGAAGTGCATGAGCAGCAGCTTTTTTAAGCAGCCTTGAAAAAATGCAGAGCTGGTGGGCTGCTGCTGAACAAAACCATCTATTCCACTGAGCAGAAGTAACATACCTAGAGCATAAATGAAGAAATCCATACCTTCATAAGAGCTGAAGTTTTAACTCTCTACCACAGTAGAGGTGAAAAAAGTGAAGAGATTTGGAAAAGATGATGATACAGGTATTTGCACTTCCTTGGAATTGAGAATTTGTTCTTGGCGAGTTCTTTCTAATCTGCAGCTGAAGATCGCTGAGGGTGAAAATATACATTGGACAAGGCATGCTGGTTGAAGTAGAGAAGCTAAAAATTATCACTGAAGTGTCTGGAGTTCTGAGATGCTGTGACACTGAGCATCAGACTAAGTTATAAAGTGTGGCACCATGTTCTCATAAGCATATGGTCAAAATTTGGTACTTGTGGCTTCTGTAACATGCCCACTAGCAAAAATAAATGCCGTTATACCAAGCAAATGAGAAGGATTTAGAAGCATTCCAAGAATTTTGAAAGATTAATATCCTTTTGAAAAGCTTGTGTTAAATGAAATGAATCATAAACGACTTTATTGTCGTTGCTCAAGAAGTCCATGAGGAATCGTGCATTCTATACTTCTGTTTTCCTGAAGAGAGCTTCGAAAGATGTTTCTATACTTTAACAGCAAATGTAGATAAACTGGTGCCTGAATATATCAAATCTTGGGTTTGCTGGATAACACTTTACTTCACCTAAAAATGCATGAAAATTGATCGTATTTGAAATTAGATACAGGTTTAAAAACTTGAGTGCTGCTGTTCATTGTTTTCATTCTTAAAAGGCTAGTGAAAAATGGTATTAAAAAGCAGCTATATGGTAACACGTTGCAGAATTATGTTTCAATCTACGTTAAATGCTGTAAATTGGCAGGGTAGTGCAAATGGATCATGGATTGTCATCTGTAACCAAGCAGGTTGTGCTCGTGGGAGCAGAGGACAGTTGCTGTAAATGTGAAGGGCAACAGAGAACAGGCAGAACCCAACATAAACTTGTGGTCTAGCGGCTCTCTAGGCAAGACTATTTAGAGTGGTCTTAGTGATTGCGGATTTCGGTGTTTTCACAAGAAATAGTGGACTGTTTTGCACACTAACAGGAGATTACCATAAAAACTTGAGGTATCAGAACTGCAGGATATAACCCATCCAGAAGAAAGAAATGGGGTTTTGCCACCTGACAGCAGTGATGTTGACATATTTTACAAGAACTGAAAATCTACCCACTTCTACGAGGAATCACGTGGAGTACATGAATGCCACTAGTTTTAGTTAAATCGATTGTAAGAATTTTAATTGCAAAGAGCATTGGCTTCATGATGCTCATTTCAAATATTTTTGCTGATATTTTGTGAGATTTGAATTCATCATAGTCTCAAGAAGTTTGTGAGTCATTTTTGATATTCAGAATTGTAATTTGACCTTTCTTTCGGATTTCTCCAGTTACAGATATTTCCATTTCTAATACTTAATAGCTGGGAAATTTTATTGTGTTCATTATAATTTGCTTAGCAGTGAAAGGTTAATTGAATACTGCTAGTTTGTTTAGATAATAGCTCTAGATTAATTTGCAGGTTTTTCTGATTGGAGGAAGTTTTGTGTTAGATTGGTACATTAATTATTATAATGGTCTTACAAGTGTTACTGGTTCTATCGGTACTACACCAAGCTCACAACATGCTGGTGTGTAAGACAGGAATGTGGTGAAGGATGGTTCCTGAGTGATTTGGGGAGAAAATGCTTCCATGGTTACTGAATTCTTCAATTTGTGGTCTCAGCATTGAGAGGAAAGGTATAGAAACATCTCTGTATGTAGATCAGTGGCAGCAGTGCAATTTAACAAAATTAGTCTTTGGCTCATAACATCTGCAATTCTGTGTTTTTAGTGAAATTTTTTGTTATTTTAAAGATCTTGATTATATCCTTGAAGTGTTGCTTTAAATGTGATATTCATGTATCAGTGTATCTTGTGTGTTAAAGGACATGCTGATCTTTTCTAGAGCTCAGACACAAGAAACACCATGCATTCAAATTTGATGTTATGAATTACAACTGAAATCATCTCATGTTACATAAATCGGCCAGTATTTGTCATCCTATATATCAGTGGTTAATTACCAAACTGTATACTAAGTTTTTGTCCCAGGTTGCACATGTTTTAAGCATTCCATGCTCAGGGTGTGCTAACTTTCTTCAAGAGTTTGAACGTGAAGTTTGCTTGGTAAACATTCATATTACACAGGTTAGACAGCCTCTGTCCCAATCACCTTGAATGATGTGCAAAAATGACTAGAGATCTAAGTTCACAAGTCCTGACAAAATAATTTGATCCTGACCCATTAAGCTCATATTCTACATCTGGATACAGAAGAGAGATGGAGACAGATTGTTTGAATCATGGCCTTCACATGTGTTATTCCACATTTTAGCTATGTAATGACCAAGAAGATGAATGCCAGAGCAGTGCCTGTGAAGCCATTTATATATAAGAAATGGACCTACAGAATATCAGCCTTCCTGATATTTGCAAGCTTCTGAGTCCAGATGTGACTTCCTGTTACTCCCATCACAGCTGATCCCTGACACAGGCCAGAGCCATGTGGACGTAACATGCCTGACACAACAAAAACTCAGATTTCTTTTGTGATTTTGATCTATTTTTAATCCTAATCAGATTTTTAATGTGGTGCTGCTTAGGGATGAGGTCCAATTTCATTACAGGTTTTTCCCCTTAACACTAGGATTGTATTTTGACATCATCAGTAAGGAACTTATTGTACCCAAAAAACAATACCAACAGTGCTCAAAATCATAATAGTGATGTGCAACCTTTGAGTAGTGTTTGCAGAAACACAAAATTGTATGTCTTTTGTCGTGGGGAATCCTCTTTCCCTTGACCAGGCTGTACATGATGCTTAGGCATTAATGCTAAATAAAGTTGGTTGGTCTGAGATGGAAGAGGCCTAGTTTTTATTCCTAGGGAAGCTTTAAGTTCTTTAAGAGGCCTTTAATAAATAAAATCCTTTAAACCAGGCTCTGTCTGGGTGTAGTCTTGCACTGTGCTTTGTACTCCAGCTCTTGTAGACTTATTCAGGCTTTGGGAATACTCAGCACATAAAGTATTAGGCCCCTGAAGCAACATAGGTTCAGTGGATGCAGCTAGGCCTTCGGAAAGGAGAGAATGTCCTTCAGAATAGTTCTTCAGGCTTTGTTTTCCTAGCCTTTTTATACAAAAGGGCTGAAATAAGTGAAAGAATGAAGTGGAAGCAAAGCAATATTTAGGTGACTCCTTACATTATTTGCAAAGCATTGGCCAGTGTTGAGCAGAAAGCAAAATGTAGAGATGACTCTAATCTATGGCCTAAGCAGAGATCAACACCAGGAGAAGTTGTTAGTGCAGAAATACTTATTTAATTTATAATTTCTAAGATAACAACCAGTTGTGCTTCACAGAAGTTATGTGTGATACATATATGAAATTTAGATTGGTAATCTGATAATTTTATTTATTCTGTCTACCTCACACCAAGATTTCCCATACTTTATCGTGAAGTTGTTAATACAGTAGAGATAGATTTGTGGTCATCTACACAATTCTTTACAGTTTTGGCAAGTGACAGTGCTACAACTTGCATTACACAAGCTTATGTTCTTTGGGCTGAGCAGGTGATCCTGTCCCAGGAAACTCAACAGATAAGGAATTGAACCGCCAGTTGAATTTAAAGCTATGGAAGTTAATTCTGATGATTTTTGTTACACCTGCTTGCTATTCTCATTGCAAACCATTTATTTTAATATCTATTCAGTTTATCAGTTAATTCACAACTACTGCATTTTTAAGTGACTTTGGTCCATAGTTCCAAGCCCTTTATAAACATATCATAGTTTAGGTGCTTTCACTGTCATTTCTTCTTTGTCAGTTCTTACCTCAGTCAAAATTATGTTCTGTTTTCTATTAATCATAGAAGTGCAACACTCCTTAAGAAAAGGATGAATGCCATTGGGGCTGTCAAGTTTTATTTTCTACACAGAAGTAACAGGGAGGGTGTTTTCTAGGATTACAGAAAGGTAAAGGGAGTAGTTGTATGTACATGTAGGGTTTTTGTGGTTGTGAGCTTTTTGTTTACTGCTACCTAAATTATGTATGCTAATAAAATTATGGTGCTTGTATATGCTCTTGTATTAATTATGTATGACATGTGGATATATAAGAAGGTATAAAGCTATTTTAGTCTAGTGTTAATTTTCTCTGACCTAATACAGCGCTGACTGAGGGACTTGGAACATGATAGAGCTGTTGTTCAACCTTATGTGTTCTTATTCCACATAGAGAAATGTTTCATACCTTTCCATGAGAAAAGTGTCTTTTATTCTGAGGTGTGCGTCTCTGACCTCTCTCTCTCTTCACCATTGTAACTCCGCTTATTGCCCCCAGTGGGATTCACAGTACATGCAAGTGATAATACCCTTGGACAGTACCCCTGAAATGCTTCTAGGTCTGGAAAAAAGGCAGCAAGTCTTGAAATTATGTTTGAAATTACACGTTACCCCGTCCAATACTGCTGTGTTGCTGATTAGCATACAATAAGAAGTAGAGATAAGTGGAGCAGAGGCTTGAGCATAGCTTGCCCTGATATTTTCAGTGATAGCAAGCCACAGTGATCTGCTACAAAACCAGCTATATTTTTGTATGTTTTCCACACTTCAAGGGGTATAAGGCAGCCAGGCTTTTGATGTTCAGATCATGAACAGGGACTTGATAGTTTTTTGAACACAGGCAACTTGACCTAGGTAGTTATGTAGTTGGAGGGCAGTGCGGGTTAGAGTGTTATTTTTGAAGAGGAGAAGGAATTTGTCTGTATGACCCCTGCTACGTCTGTCTGTCTGTGGAGAGAAAAGCCGATAATGCTCTGAGAAAATAGTGCAGTTAGCCTAGAAAAGAAGAAGTAGGGCTTCCCAGGTTAATAGTGGTAGACACAGAAAGAGCATTTTGTAGCAGTTTTATATGCCAGTGTGGGCAACTGGATCCATTCTGCAAGTGAATGCATGTGTTCTACGTTAAAATGACTAGAAAGAGTAACCGATTTCATAAAAAGTGAAGACATGACTGCTGAATTTGAAATTTAAATTCAAGTATGGCTTGTTTTCCTGTTAATTGATGCAAAAAGTAGACTTTTTCCCAGCGTTTTGTTCCTTGTTGAATACAGACTTACGCTTCTTTCACCATTCTAGTCTTCTGAGTGAAATAGATTACTGTCTAGGTCATCAGTAGCTGTTCCACGTACAGGCTTTGCTATCAAACTTCTATATCTCCAAATCCTGACTTAGCTGGATAAATATGGTGTCCTCATCAAGTGATTTCAGCCACATTGTAGCTGGCAGTTCGAGGTGTTCCTGTGTGTGTACCCTGCGTGTGTCCTTTAAAAAAACTTGAGCGCTTATATGACAAAATAGAAAATTAATTCTAAGTTCTATAGATAAATCTGCGATTTCAAAAACTGGCAGACAAGACAACATTATTTGATAATCAGTATCTTTTTAAGTGCTTCCAAATGTTAGTCCTGCTGAAAGCCTAGTAGTAGACTGGAGATGAATACAGCTACAAATACTTATGTAAACCTCTGTTTGCAGATCAAATGTATTATAAAAAAAATATATGTGAAGGTGGGCTTGGAGAGATGGAAAGCTTCAAACTTCTATGTGGGAAGGACTGAAGGAGTAAAAGCTATTTTTACAGAAGTACAATTTATTTTTAAACTTAAGAAAAAACTAGATAAACTTTGGTGTAGTGTGTCTTGCTGGTGTGATTTCTCTTTGTGCTTTTCCCTGCCACAAAGTCTGGGAACACTTAAGTGGATTAAGGACCTATAGATATGAGATGCTACTGTGTATTACTGTGGTAGTTTGTCAACATTTTATAGATGGATTGCGTTGTTGAAGTGTGCAGGCACAATATTCACAACCATATTAAGGGAGCAGACTAACTCCAGTGACAACAGATATGTTATCCATTCGTTCATATTTAGATGATTGATCACATATTCTGTAGTTTGCCAGGTCTTTATCTAACAGCAAAGAATAGATTCAGATATTGAAACCAGCAGCAATGTATTTTTTAATAAAAATAAATAAATAAAGGCAAGTAGGACAAAATGTCAGAAGGAAACTCTTCAGAACAAAACCAGTCCTGGAAGCTCTGTTTGACATCCAGTGGAAGCAGCATGACAAGGTTTCTGCTTGGGTTTTGTGCTGCCATGACCAATAAAATGTAGACAATAAAGAAGGTAGTGAAAGGTTTGCACTTTTTTTGACTTCTGAGTCATGTCCCAAGTTGGTTTGTGCATGTTGTCTCACCTCTTGTTTTCATAAGGAGCTGTAGGGTGTTCTTCAATAAACTGAGGGATAGTGACCAGTGTGTTACGCCGTGTACGCAGCAAGATGGCAAAGATTTCTGCAAAGTCAGACTGTATGTAAGCTGAGGTTCTATATCTGCTGTCACTCTCCAATCTCCATGCTACGGAAGAGCTATGTAAGAGGGAAAAATGAAGGTAAAGGAAAAGAGCTGCTTTCCCTGCCACTTTAGCTGTCTTGCCCCTCCTTTCATCTTTTTCTGGCTGATGTTGAAGGATCCAGAGAGCAGCAGATTGTGCTAGTCTAGGGATAGCCTAGTTCTGTGTTCGCAGTTCCCAAAACTTACAGAATTACCAAGATGTTTTGATCGGGGCTTTCTAAATGGTGTTTACTGTAGCTGATGATTCATTCACAGCTGTTTCAGTAACTGTTACTGTATCATTTATGCATTTCATACAAAACAGACAAATTAAGTTTGGCAGGGACTCATGCAGTAGGAGCTCAAGATTTGTAAGTGATGCAGGAGCCCTGCCTCTTTTGTGAAACCATCAGATAAGAGAGGCCTTTTGACTTTAAGGAATGTTTTTTGTTTTAATTTCTGATATTGTGGATCTACTGTGTCTTCTATGAATGGAGCAGTGAAAGGAGGAGTCTCCCTGTCCTTTTCCTGCTGGAGTGTGGGAGAAGGAATGGTTTGCATTGGATCTAGGTGTACTTGTCCTACCCAGGTTCCTTTATGATATAGTGCACTCAGAACCTGCTTCTTGTTTTGGGATCATGGGAAAAGGCCAGCATATAAACATTGAGGGAAATTTAAGGGTGCCTGCAGGCAGGCCAGTGGGATTTTTACCACCCTCTTTTGACACTCATAAATCACACAACTCAATTTGTGATTTTTATGCTGCAACAGATTGATACAGACTGTTAAGGACATTTACTGAGGCCTTCAGAATAAGAGCATGGAATTTGTTAGTGTCAGAATTGCTGGGGCTTGGCTAGAAGGCTCATTCTGGCTAGTTTTTTTTTGCATGCTGGTATGTATATTTTAAATCCAATTTAGAGACCAGTTCCTGTCTGCATTTTCTAATCTGATGTCTGCTAATCTGTATTTGGGGTTTAGGATTCCCCATTCTGTTCTGGGTTCCCCATTCCACAGAGATGAGTCATATTCTTCTTGTGACTCTATTTAGAGTCTCTTGGAACTGGAGGTGGAATGAAATCACACAGCAGCCTCTGCAGAGTTGTATGGGAAGAAGGGTGCACGCTAGTTGCCTCTAATTCAATTGCTTGGGAAAAAGCTGCAGCACTTAGTGGTTCAGAATTCAGAAGGCTGAAAGAAAAGGAAGCCTTGACAAATGTGATTTTTAAATGCAAAATATTATTTTTTAGCCTAATGACTGGAATTACTGGGTCTTAGCTCTTAACCTACAATAATTTTAACTAATATAGCACCATATGATGCCTAATTCTTGGTAATATGCTCTTACATTAGTGATGGTGATAATGTATTATCCTTCTGTTTTATTATTCATCAAATTAATCCCTTGGATATTTATTTTAATTTCATTTGCCTTACTTCTGGTGTTACTCTGTCTTTAGCCCATTGTATGCAGCTCTACACATCTTTTAGCAGTTTTTCCGTATTTCTCAGTAACAATGAATTATTTTTTTATTTTTCCAGTAAGACCTATGCATTAGTAGAGAAGATGTTCTTTAGAAAGTACTCCTTAAGGGAGCTGAAATGTTAGACATGCAAACCTGCTACAACTATATTTTTGGAAACATAAAAACCAAAGATCATTTGACCATGGCTCTTTACAAAGTGTTTGTGTTTTCCACAGGTGTTCTAAAAAATGCTTAAACACTAGAAGTATCTAGAACTTAATGCAAGCAGAGTAAAACTTTCACAGAGTGAAATATCCCATCATGGAATCATCAGCATTGTTTGTTATGTCCCCTTCGTGAGAGATTTTAGTAGTGACTCTCATACCAATATGAGAGATTATAACATTTTTTCTTTTCCTTTTTGAAAGACTCTTAATGATTAGAGCATAGTTTGAGATGTACAGTTCTGTGCATGCTTATACATGCCGTAGTAGTTGTGATTTTGGAGATGGCTTCAGCTAAAAACACTTGATGCTGACTGTCAAAATATCTCTGAGGAGCAGAGTCTGATTCCACAGGACTTGATAATGTTTTCTAAGCAGATATTTCCCCTTTTTATAATACTATTGATCTTAGTTCTACCAACACAGTCTGAACTGGTGCAGATATGTTCAGATGGCATATGTATATGTGAAGTAGTGTTGTCAGAATGTCTCGAGCATTGATTGTTCCAGAGATGTATATGACAGCAGGTCACTATTTCGCCATCAGTATTCATGGCTGAAGTATATTTTGGAGCATAGATTTAATTTGACTTGACACATGGCAGAAGACATCTGTCATCTGTTGTTTTTATCACATCCCCCTACTTGTATAATTTTAGAATAATAGAAAAATAGGAGAAAATGTATATTAAAATTTTGCTGACAAGAAAATGTTGCCATTTTACCTTTCAGCCTTAGTTCTGGTTTCACAGAACTTTAGTTTTAAACCCTTTTTAATTTTTATTTTGTTTTTATAACTTAAGGAAAATTGTCTCCTTTTTGCAGCTCAAGCGTTGATTTGATCCTAATTTGTGGAACTAATGCCAATAATGCAGTTCTTTTAATTGCATCAGACAGGCTAAAAGATGACCATTTTCTGCACTGTTTTGTATTGTTCTAGTGAAGTAGTGCCTTTATTACATTTCTCCTATGTCTAAAATTAGAAGAATTGCATAGAAACTTTCAACACTAGCTGAAGGTATTCTTCACTTGACAATGAGGAAGTTCCTGACCTGGGTCAGTCGTTATCTGAATGTTTTCCTCTAACCTCTGCAGAAGTTGCAGTGTGGTGGCGGTTGGGGAAGGGGGTGAGAACAAAAGCAAAGGCAAACCCCACGCCTTTCATAATTCTAATACACATACAGCATGTTTAATCTCATTAACTGGGTCCTGGTCATGTACATATACCTGTGGATTGATGATAAATGTTCTGTATGCATAGCTGAGGAGGTAGCCTTGTGTCACGTTTGCTCTGTTATGTTACAGTACTTCTGTATATAGCAATGCATACAGTTGGAGAGAGCCAAGTTGTACACCACTTTACATCCTCTTTCTGCCCCGAGAACGGTGAAAGATAAGACTAGAGACTGTTTCCTGGAAAAATTGTTCGTTTTGGTGGCATTAGTCCCCGAAGCAGGAGCTCTCTAGAGACTATAAGGGAAGAGAGGTTAGATATCCTCCCATGTTTGGAATCAGATCCTATGTAGGTTCAGAGCCGTGCATCCATTGGGCTATCATGCAGTTCTCTTGAGCCCTGTGGAAATGCAAAGACAGAGGGTTACATGTGCCCTCAGACCATAGACTTGTGATCTACCCGGTCTGGTGCATGCACTGAAGGTCTTTCTTCAGGAAATCTGTTTGTGGGAAACATTGAGGCAAACGTCAGGGAACGACATGCAATGTACCGCAGGGGAAAGAGGAGACCTTTTTCTTTTTTCCCCCCCTACAATAGATAGGAGTCCAAGACAACATCCAGTTAAGGCAATAACTTCATGGTTTAAGTTGTTATTGATATGGCTGTACAGCCTGAGCTCCCATTTGAAGGTCAGAAGAGCCTGTGTTGTTTACACATCTTGCATTAGTGTTGCTGTACTGACCTTTCAGCTCTGGAACTGATATGGCCCTAGAGATGAAGGCAATATACTTTCTCCAAATTCACTTGTCTCTTACAAAAATATTTACACAAAGACAGTGCTTCCCATAGAGCCTGTGGGTAAAGGGGAATATCAAGGTTTTATGAAACTAGGTATTTATTCCCCTTCTCCTTTCCTGAGTCCCATGGAGGATGGAGTAGGTCCCAGCTGTGGCAGAAAGGAAATCCTCTAAAATCAAAAGATACAGAACACAAAGGTGGGGCAGAAAGAAGCATTGTAACTGCTTTGGATATTTCATATTTCATTCCTCTGAAGTCTGCAAATGGATGCTGGCAGGACATTTTTCTTTCTCCTTCACTTTTGAGTTTGTAGGAGGAGAAGGAATAGATGATGGACAGCATCAGCTCAAATCTCTGTACTAACTAAGCCATACAGCACAGTGCTGGGCAAACATCATCAGTGTTGACAGCAGCAGAGATGGGGGTGGACAAATGATTACTAGAATAGCATGTATATCACCAGGAGGGTGTAGTCCACCAAATGTGGGAGCTGTTCCTGCTTTTTGAGAAGCTAACTCACTTCTTCCTTTTAGTAGAATTTGTCTCTGCATTACCCAAGGGGTTAAGCTGTTCTGTGTTTGTCATCCTTGTATGCTATTGTAGGAGGGTAATATCTGCATTGCAAGGTATTTAATTTCCTTGCATAATTAAACTAGAAGGAAAATTAGTGCTGTTGTGCAAACAGTAAATTCCTTAGTGATTTACTTCACATTAAGTAGATTTGTGTAGAAATTCTTCATGTGAAAACTAGATGTTCCTATCTGCAGTGCCATCTGTCTAGATTAGCTGTGCCGATCTAGCCCATGTCAGCAGAGACTGAAAGGTGGCAGCAAAAATTTAATTTAGCTCTTGTCGTTCACTTTTCCGACGTGCTATGACCACTGCACTCACTCGATGTCTTTGTTGAATGTCTCAATGGAAAGGCCAAGGCACGTTCTCTTGGATGATGGACTCATGAGCCAAAGTTTACAGGCAGAGCAGGGTGGGAAGTCTGTATGGTTGTTCTCTCCTAGCTGAGCAAACAAACAAATCAGCCTTCAACTGACAATTTGCCATCTTTATCTGAAATGCTCTGGGTGTTGTTTAAATGTAAAAAGAATAAAGTCTACAGTTCTGGAAGAAGAATACTTGAAGAGAGTATAACCAAAGCTACATTGGGATGTTATAATTCTTATTAGTAAAAGAACGTATAGAGCAGATATTCAGAGTATGATTTTCCTACTAACTTGACTGAAAGAAAAAACGCAGTCATATTGCAGAATTATAGAGAAAGCTGAGAGGCAGCACTGGACTGAAGAAATAACCATGTATAGACTCCTGGATTCAAGAGCAGATAAATGTTTTTCATCTGTGACAGCGTGTGGGACACTAGAGTATTGACCATGGTGAGGGCTTTGTAGTGATACTTGTTAACAGGTTGGGGTAATTTTTTACTCATTTTATTGAGATTGTTACTGTTCAGTCCCTGATGTGTGGCAGAAAAGGACTTTTCTCCTGTATTTTCTTGACAGGAAATTTCTGTTCTGGTTCGGGGCCTTTATTTTTATAAAGACGGCCCACAGCTGCACACGCACTTCGGCTTATAAATGTTTTTGCGGTATATTAAAGAAGACATAATAAATACTAATGCACAGAACTTAGCCTCACATAGGTTTATGTTTACTAAATAAAAAGAGAAAGCAAATTTCAATGTCGTTTATGAGTGGGGCAAGCAACAGGGAAGGAGTTTTGATACCTACGTTGTTTTAAACATACACCAGAAGAGGGAGACAGTGATGCACCCAAAGAGCATTATTGCTAATTAGCCAATCATGGAAAAGGAGAACTCAATGGTGTCAAAATGTGGTCTGAGTGCTGTGCTCAGAGGAGTTTGCTGTCCTTGAAGACCACAATTAGATAACTCCAATACAGATTGTGATGCTGTTTGGGCAGATGGTCCCCATGAATTATTCCAATGAAGACTCAGTACAAAACTCCATTAGAAGGGTTGATGCCTGAAGAACCACATGAGTGCCAAGTGGAGCGACTGCACCTGAAAGGCACTTGTGTGCTTGTCTGTTCCCGTTCATCTCAGATGGAGAAGATTAGATTAACTACTTCCAGTCAAAACTGATGTAGCTGTTCAGAGTTTACTCGTTGTAAGCAAATGAAGGGACTTGCATTGCCTCCATCTACTATTATAGGTTAAGAAAAAAATAACATTGAACTGCAGTCTGTCAAAGACTGGCAGACTTAGAAGAATTTAAACTATCAGTTGATAAATGGGGTAAGGGAACAACATTTGCAACCACAGTTTGTTTAAAAACTGTTGCTTTTGGCCATGCGGGTGAATGCATCTTGCAGAGTTATCTTTTCTCTTCCAGAATCCATCAAAACTACTGCTGCTTGACAAAATCATAGTGATATGATGATTCCAGTATTTTATTGTGTCTGGCAAACTTTGTCTTAGTTATACTAGTATGCTCTAACGTATTGAAAGTAATGTTCTTCAAATCAGCAGGGCATGAGTCAGATTTCAGGATGATACATTTCACTTAGCGTTGGGATTTAAATGTCAGGCTTGTCTTTAATTTTCTCTTCTGTAGATTTGGAAGGCTTTTGGGCATTGATTTTTATGCACAAGCACTAAACAATAAGTTGTCTTCTAGAAACTGACTACTCCTTTTATTCTTGCTCATTGACCACCAAACTCCCAGTATGTCGTAGTTCTGTGTACAAGTTAGAGTTTGATTACATTGATATAATTTTTCCAGTTTTCCATTCTGTCTTTAGCCTGTATTGTTTCCATCAGCTGAACTGGCAAACTGCTAACCGTATAAATACGAAGTTGGCTGTGTAAACAGAACTCTCCAGCAATCTCAGTGGATCCCAATACTGGTATTTTTCTGTGATCTCAAAGGTGACTTGGGAAAAGAACAAAAAGTAAAACAAGGTTCTGATTATTGGTAAACAAAAATAATACATTCATGACAACAGAGTTTAGTGTGCAGAAGAGTATTGATTTGGCTTTTGAGCTTGGCCCTTTGCTCCTCTGCATCCTGTTTCTTTGGGATGATAATTACCCATATGGTAGGTGAAAGCAAGTATGTATAGTAGAAAGAAAGAAAAAATGCATGACTAGGCATGACTTCACCATGTGTCTGCTCCATTTTTAAAATTTGTATAGATTTCTTCTGTGAGCTATGTTCTGAAATACAAAATGAAGCACTCCCAGTCATAATTCAACAAATTAACCATAACTTCAGAGTTTAACAGTTCACAGAACACACGAAATCTTTCCTCATAATTTGTGTCAGGGGCTCATTCAAGAACATCCTGCAAACCACAGATCCATTTGGCTGGACTTACTGATGTTTATAGTGAGTTCCTTTGGCCTGTGTACAGTGGGTAGCAGTGAGGGAACCATGAATGGAAGGAGAACACTTTCTCCTAGATTTGTATTTTGAAACCATGTTGTGGTTTTTATTTTTGTTGGTTGTCCTCTGAAAGCTGCGTTTGCTGAGTGCTGATGTGGTAGATGAGCACATTTGACAAGCAGTCAGGCTCTCCTACACCTCTCTAGTAGGACAAGAAGTGATAACTTTAAGATGTTTGTTCGCTGATAAACTGCATTCTTCAAGTTTTTACCTTTGTGTGTTTTTCAGGAGTGACAGGTCTTTAAGTTGAAAATCTGTTGGATTTAGTTGAAGTCTGCGTGGAAAACAACCTGATGTGAAACCCCCGTATATATCAACACAATCCTCCTTTTGTTCTGCTTAGTGTGAACTAGGACTGTCTCTACTAGTGCCAGTTTCATTGCATTGTTATAAGTCCTTGTGCTACCACAACATTTTAGGTGAGACTTAGTTGAAAGATGTAAACAAGGTGTAGGCATTCAACATCTTTCTTGCACATAAGCATCGAATACTTGCTTAACTTTCATTGGAGCTGGTTTGCTATGTCACATGCTTATAGATGGCAGCTGCATGGCTTATTTGGCATCTGAAATACAAAAGAATAAAGTTTTGAGAGGTTCAAACAAGTGTTTTTAACAACATGTTCCACAGAAGTATGTGTTGTACAAAAATAGCAAGCTTGCAGATCACAGGCAAAATAATTTCTGGAGACGGATTTTCTCAGAACTGTTTCTTGTGATTATTATGTAGGAAGACAAATGCTTCTCTGATGTTACATAATAAAAAAAAAAATAGACTTTTAAAGAAAATTATATCTTACATGTTTTAAATTTATTTGGCAAGCAGTTCCATTGTGCAGTACTTAGGAGAAAAGCAAGTCCATCTTGGGTTGACACCGCAAGAACAACTTAAAGATGATAGACTGTCTTTAGGAGTTGAGTGGTGAAGCTGTACATCGGAGAAACAATGCTGCCCAATCCAAAAAGTTCAAAATGCATCTTCCTTTTTCATATACCTGAAGTGTCAGCATCGTGAATTAATTTCTTCCACAGTGCACAGACTGGTAGTTTTCCATGTCAAAGTAAATCCTGAAAGCCAGGCCTGAAGGAGGAGTTGCTTTTGACATGTCTTTGTGCCTAGCTGCTTGGAAAAGTGCTGCAGCACACCTAACCAGTTGTGGCACAGGAAAGCGAACATGACACGCAGTATTTGCTTCATAGTGTGAAAAGGGTTTTCTCCTTTTGTAAAACACAAAGCTGCAGGAACATGGAAGATGACCTGACACTGAAACCACTTTTACATGCAGAGAAGACTTGCATCTCACTTTGTTATTGCCTAATGCCACC
Organism: Patagioenas fasciata; assembly: GCF_037038585.1. Taxonomy (NCBI): domain Eukaryota; kingdom Metazoa; phylum Chordata; class Aves; order Columbiformes; family Columbidae; genus Patagioenas; species Patagioenas fasciata. Next base: position 76,327,004 of record NC_092523.1, on the reverse strand, counting down.
ACGTTTAACACATCAATTTAGAGTAAGTAATTCAAACATATTTGTGAAGGTACCATAGCAAGAACATAGTGTAAGATGTTAGTTTTAGTCACAGTATTGTAATGTAGTAGTAGAGAATACATATTTCAGGAATCTTGCAGCTTTCAGGTGGAAATACATAATGGATTGAAGCCACTTTTATGGTTGTAATATGTGTGTTTCTTAAGAGTCCTCAGGATGTTGAGTACAAAGTCTTCTTTCTGATCATTTTCAATAGTTCTCGCTGAAGTTCTGGTAATCCCCTGTAAATGCATAAGCATAATATTTTCCACATGAGTTTTGCCATAACTGTAAAAGCAAACCTGGGCTTTGGTTTGCCGGTCCTTTTCCAGTTCGCTATGATGAAAGGATCAGCGTTTGGTGGAAAGGAATTTAGTTACTGTTACCTTTTAAAGGTGTTTGCTTTCTGCAGATTTTGTAAGAAGGGATGACACGTGTGATTGTGCTCTGGGCGGGCAGGCGGCCCGTGGGAGCTCATGCCCCGATACTCAGCACTCTCATAAGTTGTTACACGCTACTGATGAGAAAACTTTGCTTGGAGTTTGAGACCATACTGGAAAACAGAAAGTTCACTTCTTTTCCCAGCTTTCTCTGTCTCCTGTGATGTGTGTCCATTTTTGGAGGAGCTCATGTTGCAGACTTGGTATTGGTTTGGTAAACAGTACCTGTAGGAACAGAGACCACAACTGAATCCATTTCCGTTAGCATGGTACAGGTAGTCATATACGATAGACTGATCACATGCATTAGCTGAGACCCAGGCGTGTGCACATACACACACAACAAACAGGGATTCCTGTTTCTCTCACTCCCTAGTAAATACTATCCCCAGTTAACATTGGCTAAAATCAAATGTATTTACTGTAATGTGTAACAAAGGAAACAGAATATGAACTGTGCAGTGGTGATTTAAATAGTAGTTTGAGCTGTTAATTAGGTCTGAGTTGTCAAAACCAAATGCAATAGAAGGGTGGTGTCGCTAGAACTGATTTTGCATTTATTGTGTGTGTATCTTAGTGGGGAATCAAACTCGAGCTCTGAGGTGAGCAGTGTTCCCCGTGGATGGGTGATGTGAACTTGGAATTTGGTCCCAAATACAGAGGGTCCAAAAATGTCCGGGTGCAGCTCATTTCCTCTTCTGCCTACTTGCCCTCTGAATGTTAAATTGGCTCAAGACTGCTCATCTCACACCTATTCTCCACTCAGTTGCTATTCTCAATTATAGCAATACTGAATTTAGCCCAGTTCTTTTCACAAAAGTTGCTTTCACTGGACCCCATGCTTTTAGCATAGTGTGCCTCAAGTTTTAAGTGCAGCTTCAAATCTAAGTAGTGAAATTACCACGATTAAAAACTAAGTTGATGTCAGAACAAGTTTGCAGTTGTATTGCTTCAGAAGTGACCTCCCATGTGACCGAGGTGACTAAAAAATAGAGAAGAGTCAAATATTGACATTTCCAGGCCAAAGATTAACTCAGATGACTAAATCTGTCAGGTGTTGTGATCATGGTGACTGTGTATGTTGTCAGCCTGAAATGGTATTTATACCCTTAGACTGTTAAGTCTATCAGAAAATTGTGAAACGACTGGAAAGTTTTGAATAACCCACTCCCAATTCTTTCACAGTTACTTTATGGATTCAGTATCCTGGGAAACAGTGCGATGGGAAACCCTCGTAGACCATAATGCGTAATAATTTGGAATTAACATTCAGAATCATCACCACTTTTATGACATAAAATTGAGAAAATACACATCAGTCTAATCAGTGGAAAGCCAAACCCTTGTTCTTTTAGTTGCAAGAACAAAGGTGATTGTCAAAGATTAAAACTAACAATGTTTCCCTTTTAAATGGGGAAAATTTACTCTTCCCACATATCTCAATACTTGTCCTCACTTACATTGCTTTCTGAGCTCCCTGTATATCACAGTGGCAAAAACTTGGGCTTCTGATTTTCTGCATTCAGGGAGCCACAAAATCCATTTGCTGATTGTTCTGCCCTCCTGGGCTAAAATGGAGTAAATGTATTGTCAGTGAGTGTGATTTCACAACAAAATGCTAAATTAATGCAGCGCTCCATTCTAGTGGAATGATACTTAGTATTGTTTTCCATACTCCGGGAGCAAAATGAATTGGGAACATGCTAGCACCAAAACACAGCTGCATTGCCCACAGTTTTTTAATAACAGCTCGCTGGCATTGTCTGAGGGTCACAGGAGGCCTCACTGTGGCAGATATTTGATGAGGCTGATACCAGAAAGTGTGGACACTGCGTGAAAGAATGAAAACGTGATTGCCAGCTTTCACTGAGCTCACTTGCAACCTTTGGACTGTCAGGCATGTTTTAATTTCTTGCTCTCAAAACCTTGATTTGATGCAGGAAGCAGTTGGACACCTCAGTTTTTCATAGCTTTCTATGAAATTTAGAACAAGATAAATCGTGTCGATTTAAATGAAGTTATAGCACCTTGCTTACTGGCAGCTCTAAAAGTATTTGTTCCTTCCAAATGATGAGCCCTGATTCAGCAAAGGGCCTCGGTCCTGAGTTCATCGGCACTGCAGCACCGCTGCGTTTGAACACAAAGCATGCAAAATTCATAAACTCGTGTCTAGCTGGATGCAGCAGATTTGCTAAAACATCTCTGATTCTAAAAATAAGCTATTTTGATGGATATCTAAGGTCTTTGGATGGTAGTGGTTTTTAGAAGCTTTCCACTATTTCATTGCTATAGCTGATCTGTAACCTTTGTATTGTTTTTAATTGGTAGACTGCTGATAAAAGCGAAATCAGAATTCATTGGGTGTTTTGCCTTAAAAGCAACTCCTGAATTTTCAGAATGGAGTTTACAGAAGCCCATTGATTCTTACATGCAGACAGTGATTGTGGTAGTGACATTCCTGATTTATTTCACCCTAATTTGTGGGGGAAATCAGGTCTAGAGAGCTTGCTACATTTTCAGGACTTCAGAAGGTGAAGAAACAGAAACTGATACGGCACGACAGCTCAATGATTTGAATCGTTAGGGACTGGTGTTGATTTCATTACAACTCCTGGGCTGCAGTGGAGTCATTCCTGACCTATACTGTGTGTAAATGAACTGAGAATTAGCCTGAAAGATCACAGACAAGGTAAAGCCACAACTGTTGTTTGGTAATATACACAAGTGCAGCTTGATATGGTATTTGTAGAGAAATGTCGAAATGATGACTTGAGCCCTGTGAGTAATGCTAGGAGCTTTACAAAGGCTTTTGTTATTTGAAACCCCAATTTCACTATTGCCATCGATATACTAAGATATAGGTTCCAAGTGGGGGCAAAGCAACCAAAATAATTCTGTATTTGCTTTGTATTTCCCTACATTTAGATATTCAAATAAGAAGTAGAGTTTTCAAAGGACTGTGTGGCATAACGTGGTAGATTTAGAGCTGTATATAATGATAAAATTTTCACTTAGGTGAATTTCAGTGACCAAATACTATCACATTGACAAAAGTTATTCCGTGATTTTATGACTGTTAGAAAAAGTTGCTTTATAATCCAAATCCCAGGAAAATATTTTATTAAATCTTCTGAACATAAATTCTAATGCAGATAGAACTGAAGAATGTTGTTTGCATTTTTATATTTTATAATTCAGGAACAGCCGGAAGGATTTTTATGACACTTTTTTCAAGTTCAGAAGAATAAAATACAGTTCTGTCAAGAACCTGACAATTTTGTCAAGAAGAGGCTTTAGCAGCAGTAGTATTTTTACAGCTCTTTGATTTGCTTGGTGCAGTTTACTTAGAAAAGAAGCCACTTTCAGGGCAGGATATTTGTTTCGGCTAAAGAGTGGATAATTTGTTTTGGAAAAGGAGATAGTGTTACATAAGCAATGAGCCACATCTTTTAAATGATTTTTAATCCCAGCAAAAAGACTGAGTATAGGTAAACTTAAGATTCCTTTACAGTCTTGGGCTAAGACTGATGCAATTCTGTTAGAATACGTGCTTGTTGAAGAGTTGGCTGTGCTGAAGTCGTGTTCTTCAGTGAGACATCAGTAGGTGGGGAATGCAGCCACTTGAGGAATAGCAGTGGCCAGGACCAAACCTGCCAAATGCCTTGCAAGCAAAACCAAACATTGAGGGAAGTGGTGAAAGGCGACAGGGTCACCTCCATCCAAAACAGCTTCTGCAAAGCAAAATAGAATAAAGATAAATGTTCCTTTTCTAAAGAGAACAGCAGCTTAAATATGCAGCCTTGACCTGCTGAGGAAAATGGTGCTTTGCTGCAAAGCTAAAGGCAGGTAAAAAAACCCTACTTTAAATCCTCAAACCATTCAGGATTTAGCGCTAGGCTTAGGTTGTGGTTGGGTCTCTTCCAACCAAAATCATTCTGTGTTCTATCAGCATCTCTTCTGATGCAAGACATTGTTTTTCACAGATCAGGCAATACCACAGGCTGCTGTGAATGCTCAGAGGTCAAAAGTGTGTCCCTTAGATCAAGAGGAGATTGGAATGGTATTTGGAAGAGAAAATCATGGTGGGTTAATAAGTACAAGGAAACCATCTTTGGCTCAGGATTTCTCTTAAGCTGAAAGTAGTTGTTATGGAGAGCATCAGAGGTGTTTTGCCTGATGCCTACTGTTGGAACTGGCTTGGTCCAGTATGTTTTTATTTTCTAGTTGAATTAAAAGCGGTTCATTTGTCCTGGGATTCCAGATGAGTTGGTGGCTAATGTGGTAATAGTTTCTGACAGAGCCGTGCATGGAGGCCACATCAAACTGCAACTGGACGTGCAACTGGAGCAGATATCAAACCTTTCCTGACATTAGCCCTTGACTGACTTGTTTGATGGATAAGGAAAGTGGGTTCAAACTCACTGATATTCTCTGTTTCATATATTTTAACAGCGGAATTTACCTGTCTGGCTTTACCTTCATAAAGGTGATCACTCGATCCCCAAACTAAAAAGAAGCAAGGGCACTTAACAGCATTTATGTCTCAAAGAGAAGAGCAGAATTATGCCTCCTTTTCATAGAATCATTTCAGTTGGAAGAGACCCTCAGGATCATCAAGTCCAACCGTAACCTAACCCAACTCCAGCACTAACCCATGTCCCTAAGAACCTCGTCTAAATGCCTTTTAAATCCTTCCAGGGATGGTGACTCCACCACTGCCCTGGGCAGCCTGTTCCAATGCCCGACAACACTTTTTGGGAAGAATTTTTTCCTAATATCCAATCTAAACCTCCGCTGGCACAACTTGAGGCCATTTCCTCTTGTCCCATCACTTGTTACTTGGGAGCAGAGCCCAAGCCCCTCCATGCTCCAAGCTCCTTTCAGGCAGTTGCAGACAGCCATCAGGTCTCCCCTCAGCTCCTGCTCTCCAGGCTGAACCCCCCAGCTCCCTCAGCTGCTCCTCATCACACTTGTGTTCCAGCCCCTCACCAGCTCCATTCCCTCCTCTGCACTCTCTCCAGCACCTCAATGTCCTTCTTGTGATGAGGGGCCCAAATCTGACCCCAGGATTCAAGGTGCAGCCTCACCAGTGCCCAGTACAGGGGCACAATCACTTCTCCAGTCCTGCTGGCCACACTGTTCCTGATACAAGCCAGGATGCTGGTGGCCCTGTTAGCCACCTGGGCACACACTGGCTCGTGTTCAACTGCTGTTGATCACCATCCCCAGATCCCTCTGCCAGGCACTTTCCGGGCACTCTTCCCTGAGCCTGTAGCGCTGCCTCGGGTTGTTGTGACCTAAGTGCAGGACCCAGCATTAGCCTTGTTAAACCTCAACCTCAGCCAGTCCAGGTCCCTCTGCATGGCCTTCCTACCCTCCAGCAGATCAACACTCCCACCCAGTTGGGTGTCATCTGCAAACTTATTATTTTGTGAGATATTATTTGAGTATGTACAGCAGTATTCTTGGACAGTCATCCAGAAATAAGTGCTAGTTGTGGATCTTCATAAACTACTATGTTTATTGTCTCCCATGGTTAAGGTTTCTTCCTGTTTTGTTCAGATGAGTATGGAAATTCTGTAACCGGGCCAGTTTGCTGCATATTTTAAGATCGGTGCATTTTCTCCTTTGCATACGTACCAACAGAAGAAGCAAAGATAACTTCATAGGCAGTCAATTTTTTGCTTGAGAAATTTTGGTGCAAAGTTTCACACACAGCATTATCTTTCAGAAGACATGGTTCATTATGTATTTCCATTATTGTGATTATAACTTTGCAATTATTTATTCTTGTCTGCAATTTTTTTATGGAACTCTCAGACCTCCAGATTAGAAAAGCCTGTTTTGGCTAGAATCTTCCCGTTAATCTTCTCTTGCTGCTTGTTGTATTGTTTCTGTTAATTTATTGTGGAATTTATTGATTGGGATCAGAAAACATAATTTAAGCTAGCATCTTTTACTTATATGTCTGTCTTGTTAAGTTTACATTAAAAATGGTTCCCTCCTTAAGGAAAAGTATGCATAAAATTATGAACATGAAAGTAATTAAAATCACTGTGAAGTCGTCATATCAGTAGATGACACAAGCTCTGTGCTTTTGCATTATTTGTACAGAATTCCATTTTGGGTCTCATTGTGTCAAGGCAGAGATTTGCATTTTAATGGAGAAAGCATGAAACACAGGTCCTGTAAGTGTTGGATAAATAACAAAGGGGCATTGTTCACAGTGTAGAGCCGGTTGTTTTAAAGAGCCAGTGGTAATGTAGTGCAAGACAGGTCAATGTTTTCTGTCACTGCAAAATAGGGTATTTGGGTATATGTGTGCTTGACACATACGTGCACCTCTTAAGCTTTGCTGTTTTCTTCAACTGTTTGCTTTAGCAAAGCTGAGTTGGACTGTGGTGTGGTGAATAGAAATTGCTTCAGTCCATGAGAGAAGTGGAAAATGCAGCTTCCTTTGCACATCAGTGTGGGCATACAGGCAGCTACAATTTCATCCCTCAAAATGAAACAATGGCTTTTAATTCTCACTTCTTTTAGCATTCCCCAAATTCTTCTTGGTAGGTTTCAGTGTCTGTCTACCCTCTTGTGGATTTTACTCTTCTTGAGACTGTAGTGTTTTTAGGGAAATGAAGCAAACCTCATCCTACATTTGCATGGCTTTGGGAATGCTCTGTTGGTCTACTTCTGGTCACCAGCTGGCCAGGAGAAGCAGTTTGCTGTGTGCTTTGGACTGTGTTGCATATAGACCTTCAATGAGCTGATGTAGATGTTTCTGTACAAGAATGATATTCTTGTGGATATCTGTGGTTGCTTCGTATCTGTGATTACTTCACCTTCATTTGAAGTTCTAAGCGGCCTTAATTGCAAAGCAAGAGCATAGTCCTGTCTGCTTTATATGATGTGGGAGATAATATTTGCAGTTTCTTTGAATGTTGAGACAAAAAGAGATTATTGCTACTCTCTTGGTTTAATTAGGATGCCGCTTTTCCTCCCAGTACACTGAATTAATATTTTGGTAAAATGGGACTCTTATGTGATATAGCTCGATGCATAGGCTGAATGAAAAGAAAATCCAAGATCAGAAAAGGCTGTGTACAGAGCTTTGAAGTGACTTTTACTGGTCAAAACATGTGAAAACTGAACACAAGGCATGTGCTTGACTGTGGCTTTGAGACTAGCTGCCCCCAGGAAGACACGTGTACCAGTTTTTCATGGATATATTGCATTTGTTTCTCCTTGTTTTCAGGATAAAAGTGCTTTTTTCACTGGCAACAGAAAATCTTAATGGCAATGTGAACGTCACTCCCTCGTGTCAGAATTAGCAGTGAGTGCCTATCAGGAGAATTGATGTAACCGATCAAGAAAATAATAAGGCCTTGGGACAGTGGGTTATGCAGCTGCTTGTAGAAGGCACATTGTGCATCACAGTATAAAAACAGTTAAAATAGCACACCCCCAGTATCAGCAGTTATGAATATAGTCCATTAAATCCCTTCAATAATAATTGGACCTCTAGACAAGAGGTAAGGAAGTAAATAAGTGCATCTGTATTCTCACTTTAATAGAAGCTTCAGACTCTCATAAGGCAGCTCCTCAGCTGACATAAATTGATTTCATGACTCCAAATCACTATCTGAGGATCTGCCCCACAGAATATAAGACAGTCAAGGGTTGTGTGCTCAGTCACAAATATTCAACATCTTTAAACTATAATTGTTGCTTAGAGAGAGCTTTCTATTTTAGGTTTATATATTATCACTCCTTACTGCATTATCTTCCAGCTTTCAGCAGAAGAATTGATAGCAATAGTAAGGTCTCTTGTGGAACCTTTATCTTTTTTCAATGAAAATCTAGATTTTTTTTTTTTTCTAATGTTTTATTCCAATTTCATTATTGCTTCACAATGCTAAGTGAGGTAGAATTTCAAGGGGGTGGAAGCACAGGTCCAACAGAGACATAATGCAAATATGTTGAATGCCACAATATAGATACAAAAAGGAATTTGTCCGATTGGTTTTGGAAGGAGAGCAAACTTTGTACTTAGCATAAGCTGAGCTTCATTCTTCGGTTGTGCCCTACTAAGCTTTTTAGCGTCATCACCTTGTTGGTAATCTCTGAGATCGTGAGCAGCACAATCCCATCCCTGTTCTGAATTCCCCCCGGCACACAAGTCCTGCTGATGGCAGTGGTGACCGTAAACACATTAGTGGCAAATAAATGGCCTCCAGAATAAGAGTCTTTCATGAGACAGCATCTGAAAAATACATGAAGGCTGTATTCCATTACAGAGCAGGGTCTCTGGAAGGCCCCTTGGTGCGAATTGTGGACACAAATGTGGGAAGGGAACAATTGTGCTTTCCCGTAGGTCCCCTCTGTGGCCATTGACAGCAGTCTAGACTGCAGCAAAATACAACTGCCACACTTAGCTCTGTGTAAAATAAAAAGCCACGTATTTTGAGCATTCTCTTCAGGTTTGTCATGCACTATTAAAATGTGGAAGTATTTTTTTTCAGTTCTTGTGCAGCATGGGACTTCTCTTCAGTGCTGGGAACAGTCTGTGTCAAGCTGCAAACCCCACTTTGAACAAGGAGTTTGGTTTCTTTCTTGACAGCCTCTGTTCCTTTATTGTTACAAAATCTAGTGGGGAGAAGATGGAAAGTATCTGCAGTGCCAGAAAGCAAAAATAACAGGTCATTTTAACTACAATGAACATGTATTTAAATAGAGAGATATTTTACAAAAAGTTGGCTATTGCCCCAGACAGATCATTTTTGAGTCTGAAACACAGAGGAACAGTAACTAAGCAACAGATCGGCTGGTGGGACTTGGATCACCTAAGCAAGCTGATGGAAGAGTCCCCAGGTGAAGAAGATGGGGATTATAAAACAAGCGCTTTCAACAGGGAGCGTCAGAGGGAAGAAAAGGAAATAAGTTGCTTTAAAAGGGTGGAATTGGTTCCCTTTTCTTGAGAAAAGCTGAACCTCTGACCTAACCTCAAGGAGTGCTGAAATGTGACAAGGGATTTTAAGTGTTTTGAAGGGCATGTGAGAATCTGTTGTTTCACAGATACCTGTATTGTTGATGCTACTGCTTTAGGTAAAGCACCTGGACTCCTTGAAAAATGTAGATACCGAGTTACCTTTAAGTTCTTCCCTTCTGTACAAGGTTGGGGCTTTTGACAGATTAATGGCCAAGGAATTACAGTGTCTCAGGAGCCAACTGAGAATGAGAAGAGTAGAAAAAGCCATTTTATGTCTGTATTTGCCAGAACCTTTTTTTACAGGTCTGCTATGATAAAAACAAAGCAAGATGTTCTCAATCCTGTGAGTCTGAGTAGTGTAAGTGGTGGCGGTTGTGGTTGAGACTCGCAAAAGAAACAAATTTGTCTTGAAATGGGTCTGCTAAGTGTAAAAGACAGGAGAGGGCTGTGCTGTTCCGCTGGTGTTTAAGGAATTAATACGTTCGCAAGTACTGCTTGTAGTGACTATTTCATTACAAATTTCAGCTACAGATGTTATGACTGTTTTCATAAATATCATGTAAATGTGTACATACAAAAAACTCTTTTCATATGAAGAACATTAACTCATTTGCTAAATTTGAGTTATGGGAGTTACCTCTTCTTCTGCCTGAACAGGAGGCATAATATTCTGACTATTCTGTCGAAAAGCACTGTAGCTTAATTTAATGTTATTTTCTCCTTCTTTATTACTTTCTCTTTCTTTCTCACTCTGTTCTGTCTTTTTCATTTTGTTTCTATTTGGTGCCTATATATAAATTTGTGGTACATTCTTTGGAGATTCTGGAAGGGTTGGTTGATTGGTTTTGTTTTGGGGTTTGGTTTGGGGGTTTTTGTTTGTTTTTTTGGAAAATACCTTTTTCAGTATTGAATTCTGCACTTAAACATCACAACGGTTGATAACAATGACACCTTACTGCTGTAAATAGAAGAGAATTAGGCTGCTTGATTAATTTCTGCCTTGTAATTCAGTGAAAGCCTGTTTACATGTGCACCCTACGGAGTCTTGGTTGTGACTCAGATCTTCCGCAAGATGTGTTGATGTAGACGAACTTCTGTAATTACATTGCATTAATAGATTGGATGTGTTATTTTGGGATTTGTCTGAAGATCCACAGTATTTTAGGCTGTGATATCTATATTCATGTGGATTAATTTGACAAAAAATTATGATGAAAAGCATAATGTATTTCAGAGATTGGCATCCTTTGTGAAGCAAAAAGTTTGCACAAAGAATTTCTCTGAGCAGTTTTTCTTTTCTGACTATAATAGGACATGGTCTGAAAATCTACTGGGCTGGTAAACGACCTTCTAGTATGTTAATTAGATAAGAGACCTTCAAGGTATTAAACGTGGGAGATATCTCACTCCTCAAAATTTCTCTCTGTTGCTCTTAATAAGTTTCTCCTAGTTATTTAGTTGCTTTTTAATGCCATGAGTGTGCAACTGGGCATGGGTTTGGGAGACACAACCCTGCACTAGAACTGTGAGGACAAATTAAGCTTCCCAGGCTCTTTGCAAGCACAGGAGCCTCTCCCTAAGCCCTCTCTGTGCCAATACTTGAGGGCTCTGCAGAGCTTTACTTTTCGTGGGTTTCTATTTGTTTTGCTTATATTAACAAAAACAATTTGGATGTTGCACTTTTTGTCTAAACCCGGCATTTGCACCTTAAACATTGACAGGGTTTCATTGCATAAGGCAATCAGAAAGTTGAACTGGCAAAAAAGGGAAATCTACATGTCTTGACTGGTTAAGCAGCAAAACGTGTAGAGCAAAACGAAGTAAAATATGAAAATGTAAGTGAAAGGATCCCTAAAGCTTGTAAATTGCTTATTTCACTAAATTAGGATGAAAAGTTGTAGTCACTATTTCACTATGTGGAAATGGGCTATGACAAAGGACACCATGATATGTCCTTGAAATTATCTCTTCAGGTAACAGAGTTGTTTTTCCCCTCTGAAAATGTGAGTCTTTATTGTAAACTTTGGTAGTTACTTTGTTCCATTACTTTAATTACTAAAATGTTCACTCCCTAGAAACATCCATGCCTTGTCATAGAAACAAGGTTATCATTCATCTATTAAGATTTTAATTGTGTCAATAAATAACCATCCTGAGTCTCTACACTGGAGGACTGCTGAAGTATAAAACCGTAATTCAGTCTCTTGTGTTTAATCATTCGTTATTAGACAGTGAGTTTGGTAGTGTGTTCCCTGTTCTTTCATCTTGCTCTTAAACTTTTTATTGCCACTTCTCTGCTCACTGACTTCGAAGCCAAATCTAGGGCACGGAGGGCCCCATGGTTTCCAAAACTGTGCGCCTTGAACTTCACAGGAGAGAGGTATGATTTTACTATTCGTTTCCTATTTGTCTTCTCTTATGGGAAGAGAAGATAATATAACATAATACGAGGTGTGTGTCTGTTGGGCTGTGGAGTCCAGTTCCTTGATTGACTTTCTGGCAGCACATCAAGAGGTTGTGAGTCTTGTACAGATCTTGGGAAGAAGATTCAAAGCAAGAGAATTTGCTTGCATTTCAGTTCTTATTTCCTTTCCTTCCAGATGTGCCAAAGCACCATCATTGTTACTGAAGTGTTTTTTAGTGAAGTGTCAAAATTTAACTTTTTGCTGGAAAATGTGGGTAGTGTTTGTATTCTTTTGGTGTTTCCATTGTATCAGTCATACAAAGCACTTACATGACTGCAGAATCTGCTGTGCTGAAGGGAAGGCATCCTCTCTGAATTGATGGTAAAGAAGGAATGGAATCATCTCACATAAGCTGGTTTTCATGTATTAAACCTGAGCTCATCTAAAATATAATAAACACGAGAGGGATAGTCTGCAAATACCCTAAGCTATGAAGCGTTAGAACACTGAACTGCAGGCATGATGAAGTGTTGAAGCCGTGTGTCTTCTGTATTGATGATACCTGTTCCTGTGTGGTTTTTGCTGCTTGCTGTTTCACCATGGGTTAGCGAGGGCCTGGTGCTACACAGTGGAGTAAGTCAGTGAATTAGTGACTCTGGCCCTAAGGTCCTTGTTCATCTGTCAGTCTCTGGCTCTCTGTTCTGCCAGGCTACCCTGTCTACCTAGCGGCTGAACTACAGACGGTCTGGAAATGGAGGAAAATGGCAAGTTTCATAGTAATCTATCATGTGACTGCCTACTTTTCAGGAATGCTTGGGTATTTTTAACCAGTTTTTTAAAGTGAGGTATTTGGTCCTGTATATCCCTCCAGCCCTGTAGGTGTGGTGTTAATTTTTGGGGTTATTCTTGGGTTCCTCAGCACTCAACAGTACAACAGTTTATCCAGCAGTCACGGAGAAACAAACTTTTCAAGCATTTTAGGCTGGAATGGAAACATCAATATGAAATATCGTGCTGGTTTTCATATTCTTTAAACTGCAATAGTGTTGTCTTTATGGTGTCTGCTGAAGTTTTTGAATTTAAAAGTATATTGAGTTTTAAGGCTTCCTATTCACCCATTCCTCCTCAAACAGCAAACTTACATCTCACAGTGTTCCACAATTGCCTGCTGTGACAATAAATAACCTCTCTTCAGTGTTAGAGATTATTTTAAAATAGTTTCCACTCTCCGCAATAAATCTAATTTCTAAACTTCTTCAATATCATAGACCGCTATGTGAAGTTACACATACTATGAGTTTGTTCAGTGAAACGTGAGTATCAAAGATTTGCCCATCCCAGGAACTGCACGTCAGAGTTTTACGTGTTATTAGATTTCCACAAAAGGGAATTCACACTGTAACAGTTAGAGAAACAAAAAGACGAGGCAGGACACTCAGCAGTCCATTGAAAAGCGATACCAGAGTGCTATGGGCAACAGCTTATACAGCGCCATCTCTATCTTCCTTTTCTTATTCCTGCCTGCCAGGGTAATCACATTTGATAGGAGGTCAGTTGTGACAAATGACCTTGAAGTTATAGTTGGTATCAGCAGTCCATTTGTCTGGAACTCTTATTCCTCCACAGACCCGTTTTTACAGGTGCATTTTATAGACCTTTAGATTGAGACGTTCTTCCTACACTGCTGCTACACAGGTTTTGACAAAAACTAGTCCTGAAAGTGCCATGTAAAGTATTATAGTCCCTTTGAGGCTGACATACATTTTACTACACATGAAGATCTGCCCCAAGAGTGTTATCTTGCATGCATATGTTGCAGCAGAATGTGTGCAGCATGGCTAGCAGAGGCCCCAGGGGAAAGAGTGAAATGGGACTCTTTTTCCAACTGCCTGCTGCTGTTCTTCCCGTCTGCTGCTGGGGTCCTTCCAACTCCTGAGCTCTTGTGAACTTAGTCTTTACACTTAATATCTACTTTTCTCTGTGGTACTAGGCGGGAGAGGAGAAGAGGGGAATGAGTTTGTTAAAAATCACTGTATGTCCTATTAGGGAAAAACTCTCGTAAACTGAAAGTGAAAAGGTAGAATCCAGTTGCTTCTTACCTCCAATATCTCTGCTTGCTTGTATTGCTTTTCTATTATATAGTGTTGTATTATTTATAGTAGTGGCTACAAGGTGTCTGAGAGAGGGATGAGAGCAGGAAAAAACAATCCACTAATGTATTACATCCCAGGTTCATTAGCATCTTGTTTTACTCTAATGCAGCAGGTATGTCTGCCAAATGCAAAACTTGGCCCACTGCTCTAAATTATAAAGCTGAGCAAATAAGCTTCTGGATCCTGACTGTGAATTAGAAAAACGTAAGCAACAGCAAATGTAATTGCAGTAGACTAACACTACAGGTATTAAATAAGAACGTGGTGCTGTAGGGAGCCACACGCTGAGTGTCAGATGTTAGTTGCTTCCCACCTCGGCTTTTATTTTGTTCTTTGTTCCTTCTTTCTGGTCTTCAGAATTGAAAGCGCTCACTGAAAGAGTAATATTTGAGATCCATGTTCATACCAAGTGCTAATCTAGTATCAGCTGCCTTTAAAATGGCTGTCAAATACATTTTTAGTGAGCTGTGCTTGCTAAGCGTTTTCTAATACCGATGTCATTAGCATAAAAGAAGGCTGATTACCCAAGTTTGATTAGTTCCCCCCCTTAAATTGAGAAGAAAAAATATTATGGACATTTTCTGACAGAAATTACTGAGACCAATGTCTTAAGGTTCTAATTTGTCTTTATGTCTCTCTTGCCCTCCTGACGCAGTAGACCTCAACACGTCATGCAATCAAAAGCAATGTTTATGACTTTCAGCAGGTACACAGTTGCTTTCTGCAAGTGGTAACTAATTGTATTTCAGTTGTCAGTCAAGGAATGTATTTCTGTCAGATTTATGAAAAACACTCATATTTGTTTAACTTTTCCTCAGCTGGGACAGATTTTATGGTATATAGCATACAATTCAGTGCATTATGATGCTCAAACTTATTCGTTCATACAAGATTCCGAGGGCATACAGTGCTGCAGGTAACATATATTTAGATGCTTATTGGGTTTCTATGGAAAGCAGTTACAGTCAATGGCAGGCTGGTAAAAGTGGAGCAATGCGACACCATGGATCAAGAAGGAAGCTCTTGTCCAGAGGCAGACACCACACACCACGGCAGGTTCACAACAGGTCACCGAGAGTCGTGTTACCTATAGCCCGTGGTACAAACCACATAGATCTGCTCTTGGAAAGAGGGGCAAAGCACAGGTGACTGCTCACTGCTGCTTTGTTGCTGTTCATAAACAAAGCTAAGACGACTAGGTATTTCCCTTCAGATGTGACAGAGAGAAATACGTTATAAAATTAGGACAAATAAACTTTTATTTCTTTCAGTAGCATCTCCTGTGAACTCATATTCTCTGTTGCCTAATTTTTTGCTCAAGCATCAGGAGTTTCTCTCCATGGAAATATTCAAATGAAACACAATGTTACTTTATGTTACATAACACATCATGGAAAATAATTTTGTTTTGCTGAGTTGCAAGTACCTCAGTTTGACATTTTATAAAGTAGCTTGGTATTTTTTCTTCTGTTGCCAGCTTCTGTCTGTTTGGGGTCTGGATTGTCAGAGGGCTTGTGCAAGCCATGAAGGTGAACTTCGTATTGTTTGCATGCTGTATGCAAAATGGACCTAAATTAGACTGGATTTTTTGCCTCTTTTAGCTGTTTTCTGTACATGTGGGATTTATTTCTGAGATGACAGAGCACAATTGGACGGTAGTAAATATATAGCCATCAAATAAAACCAACTGTTGACGAAGTATGTGAAAGCAACAAAGCACCTTACAGGGAAATGATTTGTCTGAAGACAGTCGTATAGAGGTCACTGATCAAATGCATAGATTTTCTTTTTGAGAGAAGAGCTTTCACTTAAATTGATGTCCAAAGGTCTTGAAGTATTTTGCAGCCTCTTGCCAAGTTATGAAACTTGCTTATGAAATGAAAAAATTACCATCTCCGTTTTACAAAAAGAGAGGCAGATGCAAAGCCTGTCTTCTGATTTACTTCCTATTGTTTTCACTTCAGTGTCACCATCCTTCAGTTTATACATGAAGATGTACTTGAACCAAAACAATAAAGCAGAATGACCAGGGTACCAGCAACAATTTTGTAATAGCTGAATCTGGAAGTCAATACATGAGCCAAGTTTGGATCTGTTCGGAGTTAAGCAAAAGGAAGAGAAGGACCTTGGCCTTTGAAAACTAAATTCTACAGAGGCTAATTATTAATCTGATTGACTAGGGGTGTAATTTACATGATACGTGTTTCAAAGGGGAAATTGTGTTTTCCCTTTTTTCGTGCTTTTGTTTCTTATAAAGTGCCTGCTTTTCCCACATACTGTACCAATGTTTTCCCCACAGAAGAAATGTTTCACTACATAATTTGTGCTGCTGTGTATATGCACAGCCTGAGAACAGTAGCTTTTTAATTGATACACTTGAGTGCAGTACAGATAATAACTGCTTTTCTCATTCTTTATCGTAGCTATTGTTGAGGAATGTAAAGATGATTTTCAGGGACATTAATATAAAAACCTGTATCTGAAAACTCTGATTATTGATGGCATATGTATGTGGAACATACTCTGGAAATACCATGGCATTTCACAGATTTAGGCCCTTTATCCCACTCCTCTTTAATTCACTATTAAAAAGAAAATGTTGACTAAGAGCAAAACTCCTGTTGGCTTCTGTGAAAGAAGAACAATTCCTGGGCATGCAGCAGCATCAGGAGGAAAGAGCTGAATCTCAGAGGTCACCAGAGAGCTTAGAAATTTCTGTTACTTGAGTGAAGATGACAGATGATACTGTGACTATCAGCATCTAAAATGTAGTTCATCTGGTGCAAAATACAGCATCTGCTTAACACTTTAGAGTCGCGCTGTGCAGCGTCTGCATAGAATAGAGGGCAGAAAATGAGGAATAATTTCTAGATACCGGACAGCTGGAGCCCAGCGATAAATCAGAAATGTCCTGCTCACCTGGACATGTTCCAGTGCGACCTCACCTAGGCGTTCCTGCTCCAGCAGGGGGATTGGACTAGATGATCTTTCGAGGTCCCTTTCAATCCCAAACATACTGTGATACTGTGGTATATGCAACTGTCTTGGCCTCCAGCGTATGATGTGCTTTCCAGTGATCTGGAGCGGTGGGCTTTGACAAACGCCACCCTGACAGACTGCATGTTCTGCTCAGCCACTGGAAGGGCCTTGGAAGGCTCATGAGCTCTAGGCACATTTAATCCATTTACCGTATGCCTTCTTTTCCCTCCATGTAGAGTCACTGATTATTTCTGTGCCCCAAACCATTGCTAAATACCAGATATTTACTCTTCCTTTTTAAGCATAAGCTGTCTGATTGTGCTAATCTTCTGTTTTCCACAAGTGTTACTCTTCCACTAGCTGGCTACCCTTTCAGGTGCATTTCTGTCTACTTGTTATTTAGCTGCTGCAATATTTGAAACATTTCACATCCCAGCTGAGATTATGGTCATCTAAAACATAATTACACTCTACAAAGGCAAGGTTCTTATCTTTTCATATTCTTGCTGTCTAAAAGAATTGAAGAGCCCTTCAGAGCTAATGAGCTTTTTCTTGCTTTGGGTAAAAAAAAATGTTTTAGTATGTGCCATCTAGGAGAAAAAAAATAGGCAGAAATAAATAGGTATGACGTGTAAAATTCTGTCTTATTGCCTGTCAGTCAAGCATTGCACATGCTGTCTTTTTCTCAGGCTGAGGAACCTCTATAGCAGGTACAGCATTTTTGTTCTGTTCCAGGGTGAGGGCTGGAGGTGTGAGAGGCCTGGATGGAGCTGTGCTGGAGCAGTTCCCAGCTGGCCACCCGCGTCTCAACCACTGTCATGAGCTGATGGGAGGACGCATTCACTGCATAGTGGCTGATGCTGAAGTTGGTGTAGCCTGAAAAGCTTTAGAAGTTACTGTTACCCCACAGGATTATACTTATCTAATGTGGTGAGTTGACCACAGCCAGCAGCTGAGCACCCACACAGCTGCTCACTCGCCCCCTCTGCCTCACCCCCAGTGGGATGACAGGGAGAACAGGAAGAGCAAAAGCAAGAAAACTCGTGGGTCGAGATAAATACAGTTTAGTAAGTGAAGGAAAGAGGGGGAAAAACAAGTGAAGCAAAGGAAATCGTTCACCACCTCCCACAGGCAGACTGATACACAGCCGGTCTCCAAACAGCAGCCACCTTGGGAGCCAAAAACCCACCCTCTTCTTCCTCCACTCATTGCTGAGCGTGACGTTATATGGCATGGAATATCCGCTGGGCTGTGTCTCCTCCAGACATCTTGGAAGGGGGGCAGAGGAGGAAAAGAGATGATCTTGAGGCTGTGTAACCTAAACATGGGTGTGTTACCAACATTTTCCTGACAAATCCACAACACAGCACCATAGAGGTTGCTCCGAAGAAAGTTAACTCCATCCCAGCCACACTCAATACATCTAGATTTATAAATCCTGTTCAGATTCTCACTTATGGAAAGGGTTCTTTGTCTCCCAGCATACACAAATGCTAGATATTACTTAATGAATCTTCCACCTTCTCTCTCTGCTACCAGTTGGTCTGCTAAGGGAGTGGTAATTTAGTAACTACACTGAAAGTTCAAACAGCGTAATTGTCATCAAGTGAAAAAGAAGCTCCCTGGAGAATGGTTATTATTTTGCCCAGAAAAAAAAAAAAAAAGAAGAAATAAGAAAAGCAAGAAAAAAATCTTCTCCTGCTAGACTAAAAATATTAAGCTGTTGGCAGGATGGGAGTGTTTTTGTGGAGTTTGCAGTGATTACACTGTCAAACAGCAGTAGAGAGTTTGTTGAGCAGAATCAGTGCTCTGCAAGATTTGAAAGTCTTTCAAAAAGGCGTGTGGGTGTGTGAAAAGTGAAGTAACAAGAATTGTCATTAAGGAGAAATGAGCTAAAATGAGGCTGAGGAGGAATTTTATTTTTGAATGCTCAGAAGAATAATCCCTTAATACTCAGTAGTTAGATTAGAGAACAGTACAAATGCTTTGGAGAGAGAGCGAGCACAAGTTCTGCAAATGGAGACTGCAGTGATTGGATTTGAAAAAGGTATATACCAGTAAATGAAATTCTGGGATTAGAAAACCCTTTCTCTTTCTCCTGTGGTAATGTTTTTCTCTCAAATCCATAGTCATGAAGGCTGTGTAATAATAAAAAGACATTTAACACACAAAGAGATATATGATTACAGATCAACACAGCAAGCTTTTAGTTTGTTTTTTGTTGATGGTTTGTTCGTCAGTGTGGGTGAATTTGTACAAAGGGAGGGCTTTTTCTTTCAGAAATTCAGTTAAAAGTAGGAGTTTAAAGTTGCAGAAAGTTTACTATGATTTGATAGACAGGTGTACAAAGTAAGTGTGGAGTTACAAAGAATAATGGTGCAAATAGGGCTCAGTTCTGGGATGCTCGTGAGCCAACACACGGTGTGGTAAATCTGCTTCCAGCTAAACTTACAACTTCTAACCAAAGGCAGACATGCAAATGAAATGGTTTAATAAGAGAGCCCAGAAGGAAATTACTAAAGATTACAGTAGATTATTTCAAACAAAGCAATTCTTTTTGTTCTTATTAAAATATCTGAGCCCAACATTGGGTATTCATTCATGTTTTAATTTGTTTACTGTCTCAGTACACTGCAAATCATCTGTTTCAGTCATACATTTGCTCCAAACCGATACCAAAATCATTAGACTTTGGCAGCAGAGTTTTTCATGTCTTATTTTAATTGTCTGTCTTTGGTAGTTGTGTGCGTTTATGTACTTTCAGCACATTGACATGAGAATTCTAGCACTTCGTTATTGTTTAGTATTGCAGAAAATATGGTAGCTGTTGGGACTTTTGGCACACTATATGCAGAAGGAATTATAGAAATTATTGTGGATGTCACAATATTATTTTTACTGGCGTTGTTTCCTTACTCAGTTTTCTGCCTAATTTAGTATATGTTTGTTTTGTTCTAATTTGTTTGGATTAGTTTAATGAGAAAATAAGTATTCTTGTCCATTAGATCCGGACACACTCCTGATTTGAACTAATATGAACAAAGCAGAAACTGACCAATTAAACAGAAATCCACGCAGATAAGTAAGGCAAATATACACACTTAGGACCCAAAAAGAGAAATCTGTGCTCTGGGAAAGATGATGCTGCAGTTTTATACAACAAGAATGTTCCTTTGAAAGCAAATTGTGTGTATGCTGGGCTAGATTCAGAGAACGGTTTGGGTCAGAAGGGAATTTTAAACACCATCAAATCCAGGGGTGTCAAACTCATTTCATTGGGGGCCACATCAGCCTTGCGGTTACCTTCAAAGGGCCGAATGTAATTTTAGAACTGTATAAATGTAACTACTCCTACGTTTATATGTATATACATGTATACATATATAAATGTAACTACTCCTACGTTTATACATATATACATGTATACATATATAAATGTAACTACTCCTACGTTTATACATATATACATGTATACATATATAAATGTAACTACTCCTACGTTTATACATATATACATGTATACATATATAAATGTAACTACTCCTACGTTTATACATATATACATGTATACTTATATAAATGTAACTACTCCTACATTTATACATATATACATGTATACATATATAAATGTAGCTACTCCTACATTTACACAGGCCTAAGATTACATTTGGCCCCCGGTGAAATGAGTTTGACACCCTGATCTAATCCACCCCCTCTATGGACAGAGACATCTGCCACTAGGCCAGGTGGCTCAAAGCCCCATCCAACCTGACCTTAAAAAACTTCCAAGTATTAGGAGTTAAAAGCATAACAGATCTATGTTAAAGGTATAACGGGGGTAGGGGTCATATATTTAAGCAGCAACAATGCTGCATTTATGTCCAGACACATGATAAAAAACCACATGGTGTAAGCAGCCATATGAGAAACTAGAAAGGCATGAACAGGTCTGCAATAAGTTATAATTGCTTGTTACTCTGAGAAGTCATTTTGAGTAATGGAGCACTCATTGCCTTTAGTTCACAGAATGAGCAGCTTTATGGAAAAAAATACAGTTTCTGATCTTAAATACTTGTTCTTTTTGCTGTCTGACTTCTGTGGCTCTAACAAGTTTGGGTCAGTTGCTTCTTACTCGGGTGGCTAATGGATGTTAACAGCACTGTGAATGCTGTCATCTTGTATTGATATCAGAAGACCTTAGTAAGGCAGGGAAAACTGAAAAGAAAACATAGCACATGTGAGAAAAATCCCAGGAACTTTTTCTGGCCTTGCACTTTTCCTGTAAACGAGTAGAGCAGAGAAGGGTGTTCTGACTCGTTTCTGGGCATTGGATGTGCTGATCTCTGTGGCTCAGTGATGTTGCATGTGCAGCTCCTGGGCACGGTCTGAGATGTGCGTGAGTCCCAGATATGGTGTGGAGCTGAGACCCTGTGGAACAGGCTAGTATATGCTCTTCTCATTTTTGGTCAGAAGGTCAAGTTCAAGTGTTTGAAGTGTTTGTATCCAGCCCCTGGGCTACTGAGCCCACACTGCTTCAAAACTGCTCTTTGTTTGAGCCTTTTGTGGCAGAACATGTGCAGCAAAACACCTCTCCCACCCTCTCTTCCCACCTGCCCAGCTTTAAAACCAGCTTAGATTGTCAAGTGGGTTTTGTCTTTGATTATAACACTGTATTGAATATTTCACTGTACTCATGCCGTAGAAAAATCTGCGGTTTCTCATCTGTTTTTTTGCAAGCATGAGTTATCAAGCCAGGTAATAGGGTACTAAAAGTGCTTAACATTAATAAAACTAATGAACAGCAATGTTGGATTTGTCCTTATGCGTGCAATCAATTTTATGAAGCTGTCTTCTTCAGTCATTTCTCCAGGTGCTCATACAGGGCTCTGGGAAAAATGAGTAATAAATACTTAAACACTTTCAATACTTTGATGAATATTTTACATTGTAGAATATGTGAATATTACTAACATTAATGCAGATTTGAGAGTTAGAAAAACTTTTATAACCAGAATGACTGGTCACTAGGCCATAACTCAGGGAATACAGGTGGAACTGAGTGAAAAAAGTGCTTCACAAAATGCACACAGACAATTTGGCAAGCACTGAGAGTACCAATGGAAAATATTTCCTAGAGCGTATCTAGTTCTCAGGCAGGCCCAGTGACAAAGGGTGTAGTGTAGGCCAGGCCGTAGAAAGGGTGAGACAAAAGGAGCGATAAATAAATAACCTGTCCTTTCTAAATGAGAGTTTTTAAATGCATTGGTAAGGTTTTGATGTTTAAGGTGAAGGAAATAGCCAGAGGTGTCTTTTCTTTGTAACCAGAGGAGAGAAGGTCACGGAGGATGTCCAGACAAGTTAACGTGGTGAGAGCTATCTCAGAAATGCTATCATATACTGTTCCTACGATGGGAATGAGAAACAACAACATAATAGTGGCAGATTTCAAAAAAAAGCATATTTAAGTGCGAGCTTACCTCACTGTGGAGGAAACATTGGAAGTGCAGTAAGAGAACAAACCCAAATGGGAGAATAGGAGGTGGAAACTGTATCAGGTTCCTAAGGTCAAAGACAGAAGTGTAGCACAGGCACTTAAAGACATTAAGGGAAAGACCCAGGCACAAAATGAAATGCAGCTAACAAGAGAAATCTGAAGTAATAAGAATTTTTTTAATAGGGCTAGTTCTCAGCGATTCATTGTCAAAATGGAAAAGCTTATTGATTAGAGTCATCCTGGTTCCTGTACTATTCAGTGCCCTCTTAGCAATTTAGATAATAGAATGTTTTTTTCAAATTCCTGCCAACTCCACAATCCAGTGTAGTGACTTATGGGCAGACATACCCTTATTCAGTTACGTGAAGTTTCAAAATGTTCCCAGTTCACATTTACTGCCAGGTTTTCAAAGCTGTTGATTTTACTTTTGAGAAAGCTCTGTATTCAGTATTGAGGTTGCATTGACGAGAAAAAAGACAGACACTGAAAATACAAGTGAAAATGAGGCCGTGTCCGCTCACTTTTCATTTATAATGACATTTAGAGAAAATATTGGTTGTTTCTTTGGGATGCCCTGACCGCAAAGACATAGGCATACATGGACCTGCGTAGCTGGAATGAAATCCATTTAAAAACACACCACCACAGGTTCAGTTCTAGGTGACCGGCAATGTTATCTTGTTTACTAGTCACAAGATCATCTCTAAAGCCATACCAAGGTTGTCCTCTGCTCTGAAATGCTGAGGCACAGAGTGATGGGAGAGAGAGATGAGTGAGCAACACGCCTCTTGGCAGAGCTGCAGGCTCTGAATGTTGGGAGTGGGATAAGATGAAACATTGTGGTGACATTTTATAAACAAATCAAGCAACCAGATCTGTCTGAGCTCTGAAAGAATGAGCTTTAGTATGACTGGGTACGATTTTTGAGATGTCCGATAGCAAGCCTGAATGCTGTCTACCAGACAGCTGGAAATGCCCTAGAGTCCACAAGAAGAGTAGATAGTCTTTCTCTTAAACAAATTTAAGGCAGCACCTGCAGTTTAATCTAGTGTTTGAAGTCTTGCTTCTATCAGAAAAAGGCTTAATGAAGAAAACCGCCGGGCAGATGGACTGACTGAAGTGTGAAAATCGAATTAGAATTAAGATTAGAATTGAAATTTAGATGTGGCCTGAGGTAATCTTATAAATTATGGGCTTTGCAAGACTGGCTGCAGAGAGCTGCCTTTCTTGTGCTCTCGTATTTGGCGTACTGGCTACAAGAAACATAATTAGTACTGAAAAGGAGAAGGGCATCACCTGGCTCAGCCAGTATTGCACTGACTTTCAGGAAAGAAAATCTTGACGAAGAATCACATGATGTTCTTCAGGCACCTTTTACACACAATGCAAAACTATAGCTTTGTACTGTAGCAGAGGATACGTGGGGAGAAGGCTCCCAAGTATATCCTTGCAGAGCCTGACTTACCTGTAGGAAAGAAAATAGTCTAAGTCCCAGTGTTTAATGGCAAGATTCACTGCAGAGCCTCACAGAAGATACATTTCATTTTGCTTTATAAGTGGTTCTGCAGTAATGTGCCTTGTTCAGGTTTAAGAGTTTGCAAAGGCAGCACGTGAACTATCAGGTACAGTGACTCTGAACAGCACAGACTGTGACTTGAGAAGGTAAAGTCTTTCAGAAAGATGGAACACAGACATGAGTCTGACTTTAGACTCACAAGGGATGTAATTATTCAGTGTAAAAATTATATATATATTTACATAGTTGAATTTCGACTTACTAAGGGCCAATTTTGTGGAAGAAAAGGGCAATTAATAAGTAGACAATTCGAAACCAATGGAATCAAGCACATAAGAATCACATGAATTAATGAATTATTAGCATTGAGTGATTATGATTAATGAATGACTAGCATTGTCCCAGACCCAACTGAAGCATGAAGAACTGATTTTGAAAGCTGTTGAGCAATATACCATAAGGAGTTCTGTGATACTTTGTTTCTAGGAATATAAGATATGGACATATTTGTATGTATGTATATCCATTTAGATCTTATACAGGCTACCGTGAGCTGTGATTGATTTATTTACCTGTGAGTTACTGTTTATAAATGAAGTGCTGATGTCCAGGTGCTTCTCACTATTGCCATAACTTGATACAACATCACTGTTGGGTAAGATGCCTCTGAATTCTTTAATGTTTCACTTCTCACTGTACAAGAAAGTACAAAGTACCACATTTCAATGGGATGGGCCTTTGCCAGCCAGTGGGAGAGAAGTGTTTTTGAACAGTAAGAAAATCCTTTCCATAAGGAGGAAATCTTTAGAAAACGTGCCTTAAAAAGGATGGCTATACAGAAGAATTCAAAAAATGCTGACAGAATGGTTATAATCATTTTGCTGATGGTGTTCCTGAGTAAATAACTGAGGTAAAACAATTCAGGCTTTGTATGAGGGACAGCTTTGAAGCTATTAAAAAACTTGGCCTTTTTGAAAGTCTTTAATTTGACGTAAAGCTTAATCAGGACAGTTAAAATACATAACTGAAAAGAATTGAAGTATCTACGTTTTGATGTTGAGAAGTGGCATTTAATCTTATGACTTGAAACATCATCAGTCAGAGGACTTTCAATTCATTCCAATATTCCTGTTGCATCTTGAGGTAAGGAAATTTTACTTGATAACTTGCACACTGGAGTTTCAAACCCTCAGAGCCCTTGTCAATAGCCTATTGTGAACAGTTTGGTGCTGCAAACAAGTTTTTTATACCTTTTCTTGTAATACCCGTTTTCACTAAAGTTAGTTCATCCTACGGAAGGTAGCTTGACATCCATAAAAAACCTCAGTGTAAATCCAAGTGCCCTTTTCAGCCAGACTCAAAAGACTTTAAAGTTGAGGTCTACGTGCATATTATACAATACACCCTAAATTCTACTGTAGAAACATCATGTTATTACATTCAGACTAAGTAACCCAGCCCATATGAAAGACTCTCCAAACCCAAGGTATGGGCGTTCATTCAGGACATCGTGGCATGGTTTGCAAGCTGAGCCATGGCATTATTCTGATGTACCTGTGTTGCTTCGCATTGTCAAATAAGGATACTGCCTTTGGAGACATTGCACCATTTTCAGCTGCATGGTGTCATCATGCCCATTGTCACAGGAGGCTTTTATCAATAACTTTTGTATTATACAGAATCTTTTTCAAGTGCAAACATGTTTAGTTAAAGACTGTTTCCATCTATTCAGCTTTTCTGTGTCTCCCAGGTCTGGGAGGCTTTTAGGAAGTGTAGTCAGGGGCTAAACATCTGAAGTGCATCCTGAATTCTCTGAGATCCAGCATTATCAGAGAACCACCATAAGATAGCAGGGCAGGCTGACCTTCAATCTTCTGAAACATTCAGCGTTCAAAGATGTATATTAATTGTGTCTATTATGTTGGTTTCCTGTGAGTCACCAGGTTTCCTTCAGCTGAGAAACACCTCTGCTGCAGGAGAAAATCAGCAAGTGCCACTTGCTTCCTCCATTTACCTTCTGACCTCATTTTACCAACTGTATATCCACGTGTACTTCATGTTTGCAAAGATAAAAGTGAACACCTTGAAATAATTTCTCTGGTGTGGCACTCCACTGTAGTAGCAGGATATGATAGCTTAATACATCTAGAGCTCTTCTTGCTTGATTTCTTCTGCACACGTCTTCTGTTCACAGAAGTACAGAATTGGTCAGAAGGCCATTTTTTTTCCCCAGCTGTACAGTTACATTTAGCACATGCAGGCCTAAATCTTTTGGAAAGAAATATTCTGAAAAGCTCTAATTTAAGGGCTTTTAAGAGGTATCCTGTTTCTGTGAAGAACAGCGGAACCAGGTAAGCAATGGGGAAGCTCAAACAAAACAGAGAATTCTCTCACTAATGTGCTCATATTATGGGTATAGAAGATAGAGATTAATACTTTATTGTTGTAGGCAGGTGTAGCCTTGTGGAGATCCAGGCGTATTCTTAAAGCAGCACAGCAAAGCAGGATGGGGAGGCGCCTGATGCACGGGGCAATGGCTGCGCTGTGCACCAGAGCAGCAGGGAAGGAGGCATTCTCGGTTCCCCAGAAAAACCCACCATTTCTCCATTTTTTTTCCCCTTTCACACGGTGACGTTAATTTAAGGCCTGAGAACTCTGCCCCTGACACAGTGGCTGTGGGCACGAAGAGGCAGCAGGATACTGGGATCCAACTTCTTGTGTCTAGCACGAGCTCATGGGAATCAGTTTCTGTACCATGCAGAGGGGTATAACTGCTCATCAGTTCTTCTCATTACTTCAGTGTCCACTAATGTGCTCATAAATAGTCTTGCAGACTGGATGATATATGGACCATGCTTTGGGGCTGGTGTAGTCAAACCCTCCGAGTTAACGTTTTGTGATTCAGATTATTGAGGGCTTTGTTTTGCCTATGCAGGGTAGCTTCATATGCGCTTACATGGGAATCAAGGTCCTGCTGGGCTCCTTGAAAAATCTGTCCCCTTTTGAAATTTCAGTTGTTTCTGAAACTCGACAATTAACACGTATGTGCTGTATATCTTAAGACAAGGGAACTGTCTGTATTTGTGTTACAAGTTTGCTCTTGGCGGCTATGGGTGAGCAGAAGTTTATACCTCTTGAAGAAATACATTGGTAGTATTTTAAAGAAACAAATGTTCTGACCCTCCTGAGGCTAATTTTGAATAGTGCTGTGTGAGCGCAACAGCCTTCTAGAGGAACAAGAAACAACACTTTGCCATGTTTGGGTGCTAAGGTAGAACTGCTAACATGCTTTGTAGTCCCTTTTGTAGTTTTGCAGTGCACGTGTAGCTCTTGGTACCAACAACTAGGATACAGGAACTGTTTGTAATGAGCTCTCCAGTGATTTCTTGTACTCTCTGCACCCTTGAGATATTCGGTGATGTCCTATAGACTTGCTGTTTTTCTGTTACTGATCTTTCTCATTACTTATGGGTGCCTCATAGTTGGGAGCAGAGTTGGGAACTGTCTGGACAGCCCAGCACAGTGTTAAGGAAAGATCAATCCGCTTCGGTCCTTGCTGTGCCAACTTGGATACTGCTTCATGGCAGAACTTTTGTCCTTTATATGTACCCAGATATATGCATTGCTTTTGCTTGTAGTGTATTGTGCTGGTTTTGGCTGGGATAGAGTTAATTTTTGTTATAGTAGCTACTATGGGGCTGTGTTTCAGATTTGTGCTGAAAACAGTGCTGCTAACACAGGGATGTTTTTGCTATTGCTGAGCAGGGTTTACACAGAGTCAGGGCCATTTCTGCTTCTCACACCACCCACCAGCAAGTGGGCTGGGGGTGCACAAGAAGTTGGGAGGGAACACAGCTGGGACAGCTGATCCCAATGGACCAAAGGGATGTTCCACACCATAGGATGTCATGCTCAGCATATAAAGCTGAAGGAAGAGGATGGAGGGAACATTCAGAGTGATGGCATTTGTCTTCCCTAGTAACTGTTACACATGATGGAGCCCGGCTTTCCTGGAGATGGCTGAACACCTGCCTGCCAGTGGGACGTAGTTAATGAATTCCATGTTTTGCTTTGCTTGTGAGCAGCTTTTGCTTCACCTATTCAACTGTGTTTATCTCACCCCATTAGTTTTCTCACTTCTACTCTTCCGATTCTCTCCCACATCCCAGCGGGAGGGCGGTGAGCGAGTGGCTGTGTGGTGCTTAGTTGCCAGCAGGGGTTAAACCATGACATACGTAAACCACTACGTACTAGTAAATGTGTGATATTTCTGTCTCCGCTTTCCCCTTGGTAGAATGTTGAATATTGTATTGATATCAGGGCGTGAAAGTACGAGAGAAATCTCTGCTGCAATCTCTACAAATACACGTAAGTTTTGGATAGAATCAAAAGAAGAAAATGTTGCTGTTTCTCCTCAGGCTAATGGTTTCCTTGCTGATCCTACACAGCTTTTCTTGGGCCTGATGTCTCCAAAGCCGATGTTCTCCATTATTTTTCTTTCTAGATTAATACAGCAGATAATTCCACCAATTGCAAGGAGGAAACAGAAGATGATGACATTTACGTGCTTATGTTAGGCTCAGAAACTCAACCAGCCACGAGTAAGTCATGCTGTTAGACAACTTTATTGGTAACAAAGCACGCGTTGTATCAAGGGAGTGAGATTATGGACAAACAGCCAGCAGCTCCTGTGCGGAGGCACAGATAGTAAATACGTTGCAGCTTGATGTTCATACATCTAAGCATAGATATTCATAATCCGTGAGATCATACACATTCCCCTTGAAAGCAAAGTTGCCTGTTTGCATTTACTGATGGTATATATTTAGCATGTGTTTTACAGTTTTACTTCTGTAGTTTACTCTCGTGTGACTGAGGTTGAGTACCCAATTCTTGATGCCGTACGTGGTGATTAAAATGTGCAGTTTCACATCCCTCCACTATATTCTTGGTCTGTGGGCCACTAAAGACAGAAGAGCTCGATTTCCACAGGAGCGCAGCCATGTCTCCCAGGGCAGTGTTTATTTCATTTTACAGAGATTTAAATAAGCACCCAAACCCCACTGCATAAAAACAAGCTACACAGCTGTGTGAGATATAGCTTTATTTTACTAAGTGTTGCACTGTGCTGCACTCAAAGTCAAGTAACACAAATTACCGAGGCAAGTGTGCGATTTCATTCCGACAGCAACTCTAGAAAAGTTTAACATTGCAGGCAGAAAGACGGTGTGTATCAGAGTAGCAAGATATTATAAAAACTTCCACTGTTGATTTGGTAAACATTTTAAAAGCTGTTCACTGACAGTATGTACTTGACAGCTTTCCTACTGTATTAGTTCATGAAAATTTTATTAGCCCTTGTGTTGCTTCTGTGGGAATCCTTGAAACGGGAAATGTTTCCAGATGGCAAATTTTAAATGAAATAATGCATTCTTTAGCATTAAAAGCCAAGCAGAACCCAGGAGATCAATATGAAATTGAATCAAGATGCCAACAAGAAGCTGGGGTGGATGAGGAAAAGAAAGATGATGTAGAAGACAGCAGAGAGGAGACAGAACGTGAAGATCAAGAAGAGCGAGATTTATACAGCTGTCACAACAGTCCTGACGGTTTGTATGCCAGCATACCTGATGATCTCCAAGAGAACAGAAGCAGCTTTTTCTGTAGAAGGCCACCTCCTCCTCCTCCTCGAAATCTGCCCAGCATCCTGAACCAGGACGATCTCCACAATTTATCACAAGGTACGATCTTGGGAGGAAGGTCACCCCAGATGCAAACATGTGCAAGTGCAGACTAGGTGCTGCTGTAGAGATTCTCTATGATCTCTTCTGGCAGCAGTAGCCGGGTGGTATGGCCCGAATTCTGCAAAGCAAGCACGTGCACGTGAACTTTGCTGCATCAAGATCCTCGTGGCCAGGTCTGTCAGCTGGTGCTGTGGTATGGCCTACTGGCTTTGGCTTGCAGCCTTTCCTCACTCTGCCCATCTCAGAGAACTGCCAAATAATACATGATGCATTGGATTTACAAGAGAGGCTTGAAACAAAAGATTGAGCTTGTGTTTTTGTCAAGTTGACTTCAATATTTACCATTTTAAAATATTAAATAATTATCTTGATTTAATACAGCTTGGGATTTTGCAGGTAGAATTAATATAAAGTGACTGTGCAGAGATAAGTAACAGTATTTTATTAAATTTTAACCAGTGTTATGGATAGAAATCAGAGAATCATTTCAGTTGGAAGAGACCCTAGCACTAAACCATGTCCCTAAGAAGCTCATCTAAATGCCTTTGAAACACCTCCAGGGATGGTGACTCCACCACTGCCCAGGGCAGCCTGTATAAAAAGTTATATTGTGTTGCAGGTTGAAAAGAAACAGAGAGGCTTTGGCCTTTAATTACATGCTTTGCCTTTTTTTTGTTGTTGTTTTAATTCTTCCACCCCAGAGAAGTAGTTTTATTCGAGTGATGAGAAGCTCATGATACTGTTTGTATCTCTTTCAGAAGGGATGACTATCATTTTTTCTCATCAGAAAAAACAAGTATGCAAAAGAATTCAAGCTTAAATACCAGGCTTAAATAGCCACACAGGGGGGAAAAAGCCCACCACCTTCTTGTTTGTCATGGACACTACTGATAAGCGTGCCCACAAATTGCTTCTCAGTTTCTCCACTGCTTATTACTGTTAATTCTGTTTTTAAATGTGGCGTAACCTACTGGAGTCTTAAATTACCATCACCCAGCACTTTGAAGTTCACATAACTAGATAGAAATAGCTATTTAGCCTTATAGCCTGCTATAGGTAGGTTTTCATCCTGTTTTTTGCTGTAAAAGAAAAAGCTGGCTATATGCAGGAAGTCACAGATGAGAAAGAGGGGCAAAATAAAATGAGTGTTAAAGATGTGTTGAGCTTCTGCAAAATCCTCAGGTGCAGCTCTATGTGTGCAGAAATGAGGGGCCAGGTTTGGCATAGAGGGTTTGTTAGTGTAGATTTGATATAAATGCCTCTCTTGCAATAGCTCTGATGCGGCTCTACCATCAAGTAGCAACGAGACCCTCTCTGCCAAATGCCCCTTGTCTGCTGTGGGCACCAGCAGAGAAAGTTTCTTGGCTACACCGTGTCCCGTGCTGAGTCCTGTGCTGGTGAGGCAGCTCTAATGAGTTATTACTATGTATTTTTAGGTGTTTCTGTGGAATACCTAAAAGGCAAGTCCCCTCTTCTTGGCATCTTTCTTTTGGCAGTGGCAAGAGAGTGCCCCCTGTGGGAGTCAAATGAAAGAATATCCTACAGAGAGAGAAACAAAACTTTTATGGTGGCATGGAAACAAAATATTTTTCATATTAAATATGGCAGGGGTATTAATCCCACTTGTTTTAAAACATTTTATGTTAGCCAAAATACATGTTGATAGTACCTATTAATAATACATCCCATTTATAAATGACACATTCCACTTATAAAGGTATCACACAAAGATTGTTGAGCTCCTCTGAACATATAAACATATAAACCAATTCTTTAAATAGCAGCCAAAGAACTGAAAACACCAGTAGCGAGCACAACCTGGTTTAGCAGATTCACAGGTAGATTACAACACGAGGGAAAAATGACTCAGTACAAGAATTCCAGTCAGGTCTCCTGGTTTGACAGGAAAGATGGGGAATCATCACCAGGAAGTGATCATCACCAACCTCAGTAACAGCTTCTAACCCTTAGCAGTTTGTGGGCTTTCTAAAGACAAATCAAACCCAGATATCAGGGAAACTCATTGATTCCTTTTAATGCTGTACAATGTGAAAGCTGAAGGAAAGCAAATTTTGAGTAATCGTATGTATATGCAATATAGGCCATACAGAGAGTTGGGAAAATGACTGGCCTGTGGGCATTTGGGTAGTTTTAACAGAGATTATAAGGGGTCATAACTTTCATCTATGCTGTAAAGTACATCTTGGGAGAGCCCTCAAAACAAGTGGGACATTGAAGATGTAGGAAAGACAAAATCCACCATTTTCCAAAATAAATTTCAATTGTTAAGTCATTGTTGCAGTAGCTAACAAGTAGCTCCAAAATGTCAAGGACCACAGGTACCACTTACTTGGCTTCACCATTAAAGAACATGTTTGTGTGACTTGTGGGAGCAACTGGGGCACTCGGTATTTCTTTTAAGTAACCCCTGTGTTTTGAGGCTAATAGCTAAGCATCTATTTTTGATAATCTGATGTGAAATCATGAGGAGGCCCTGAAGTTGGAATTACTCCTTTGGGCCATCTTTTCTACTAACTTAGAGCATCAGAAGCCTCTGAAAATCAGAGCGCTTCACTTTAGAAGTGAAATTAGCTCTCCGAGTTGCTTTAGAAAACTCTAAATCTTTAAGTCTAAATCTCCTTTCTTTACCCTATGTATGGAACACAATTCCTTGCTTTTTCAGAGAAGAATTTTGTGGAGAGCAGAAATGAAAGAGAACAAGGTGATGGACTCATAAGAGTGTGCTGCGGGGAAGACCAAGATACATACAAGGGAAACAGCAAAGAGGAACACCTGTACACATTTGCAAATTTGGATGAATCTGTGTACGATTTCATCCTGGCTGAGGAGAATGAAGAGAAAAGGAAAGAACGCGGGTCTTTCATCCTGAACAGGCCGCCAGCCCCTGCCCCTCGTCCCATAGGTTCACCGGTCAGAGAGGAGAACACTCCCTATATAGTACAAGGTTAGTGCTGTGGCTGGTAAAATATATACATGTCTTCTATTTGATGAATAATATTTTTAAGAGACTTGTTCCGTTACTTTCAAACTAACAAATTAGTTGATTCAGTCAACCTATTCTCACCTTTCTCTGACT
The DNA here is from genome assembly GCF_037038585.1 of Patagioenas fasciata. Lineage (NCBI taxonomy): Eukaryota > Metazoa > Chordata > Aves > Columbiformes > Columbidae > Patagioenas > Patagioenas fasciata. Next base: position 76,294,154 of record NC_092523.1, on the reverse strand, counting down.
AGTGTTAATTTTCAACTTGCATCTCAAATAGCATCACTTTTTTGGTTTACTTTTACAAAAATTATGATAATAGAATGGAAAATTAAGAATTGCTGGGCTAGCTGTGAGTGTGTGTTTTAACAGTGCAAACAGAACGTGCTATCTGGATCGCACTGCCTTTCAGTTTTTAATTCATTCTGAGAGAGATTTTAGCCATATTTTATATTTTCTGAGGAGAGCAGTAGGGAGAAACGCCTGTGTGAGAGCTCCTCTTTCAAATATCCTTTCTCCAATGCAAGATGCTAGAATTGGCCGCTGAGGAAGGATTATGTGCCTTTAGCTTTCCTGTGAAAATTGGGGGACCTTTTTGAGCTTATTCATGGAGACATAAGGTTGGATGAAATTTCAGGTACCTTATAGTCCAATTCAGATTACAGCCACATTTCAAAATAACAAAAGGAATTTCTGTGAACCTACCGCAGAGATCTCTGTGTAAGCACCTAAATCCATCCTGTCTGCATTTCCAGACTCCTCTAGAAAAATTTGCCAATGTATGAGAATATGCATAAGAATAAATGGTAGAAAAGCAGGCCGAGAAAGGACATCAATAGATTGCTTACTCTATCTAGTGCATGGTTTGTACTAAAATGGGATTAACACTACCCAAATCATCCTTTTTCGTGCACCTCCCTTTTCACACCTATTTGAGTCAATGGTTTATTTTATTGTTCCTAGCTAGCCTTCCTCCCCCAGGCTGTATAACTCCAGGTAAGGGCCAGAATGTGTGGAGTGATGCCTTCATCATTTAGTTGCTCTTTCTTCAGCGTGTTCAGGAGGTATAAGGATGAATCATTACAGTAGTTAAAGTGTAATCCAAGAACAGATGTATATATAGGGGGCCTGTTACAACCTCACAAGTCCTGAAATGGCTCCTTTTACTGAGATTGCTGGAGCAGTGTCTTGAATCTCGACCCTCCATCATCACAGGCAGGCCAAGTGACTTGAAAACCCTTACTGTGAAGATGCATTATTTGGGAGATTGCTTTCACTGTCTTTTATTGCACTCAAGTTTCTGCTTTGTCTACCCTAACTGTTCACTAAGGAAGACACTGTCAGAGCATCTTTGATGCACTGTGATTCTTTTACACCATATATATATATATATATAGACACACACAAACGCATACTCCCAAGGTTTTTAGCTTTGTTTTTATAAAGGGGTAGTGATAGACGAATTAGGTTCCTGTTGTTGTATGAAATCAGCCTTTGGCTCAAGTTCATTAACTTACAGAATAAATGAGAAAAGTGGAAATGCTTAAGAAAGGCCCAGCTGAGCACTCCAGCCTCTGTTGTCCTGGCCATGCTGCTCGTTGCACATCTGGGCTTTCTCACACTCCTGTTTTGTGCAGAGATTCCTGAGACAGTGAAATTTTAGGCAGAACTGATATACCTTCAGCTGAAAGATTTTTCTTACTACTTGGATTGGCAATTTTTGTTATTCTCCACAGTGATTAAAAAATTGTTACCCAGTCCAGCAATATCCCGGTTTCCAGTTTATTATATTAAAACTGCTTATAATTAGGGGGGGGGAATATTGTTTTGGCTGTAAGAACCAGAAAATTTCATTCCAGTCCATCATTACAATCTGCATGTGTTTGCAGCCCTTGCTTTATAATTTAATCTAAGCAGTGTAAAATAAAATTACTCTGGCTAGTGCGTATACACATTTTTCATCCCTCAGATAAATTGATGATAGTTTCAGTTTTGTTTTCATATACTATGTTAAAAAGAACATTGCGGAAGGTGCAAAGTCAAATAATCACAAAGTTGGAACTGAGGTCGTTTTTCTGTTTTACTGCTTTCTCCCTGACACAAACATGAGAATACAGTTCTGAAGGATATAACTCTGTGCTGCTATTTATCACAGGTATTTTGTTTCATCTAGTGATTAAATCAGGGGAGCACAAGATGCAAAACTCTTCAGTGTTTCTCATTCTCATTTTTGTTTAAAATACGATGTGTGCCTGCCCTAGGTCCAGTGCGTTGGTTCAGACCCTACTGTGAGAAATGCTGTGATTTGTTCTGTATCCATGCAGTGTTTGGATGCCCAGTATGAAGTAACTAAGCTGCCATTTTGATATGCACAGTATTATACAATACTTTCCTTGTTCAAAGCAGAGATCCCTTTGATTTCAGTGGCCACTATGAGTGCTCAGAACTTCAAATTCATGTGTCTATTCTGCACCCTAATGTCAGGGATTCACAAGCCCAATTGCTGGCTTAAATACTTGTCTGGGGTTATGTGGAGGATTTGTTAGAGAGGAAAGTCCTATTCCATGGGGCAACTTCTACCTTCTCACCTGAGGTACCCTTCCCTCCTCTGTATTCTCTCTCCATTCACTGAATAGCTTTTAACTTTTAAAATAAATAATATCATTGTAAGAAAAGGTTGTCTTCACTGCACAGTTCTGGTTGATCTTTATAACTGTTCTCTTCTGGTGTTCAGTAAGGAGCCATGAGATTAGAGAATGGAGCGTGATGCAGAGCCGGGGGGCTGTGTTACGGCTACACAGCCTCCACAAGTGCATCCCCACGTACCCTGGGAGTTAATGGAAAGAAGGAGCTTCATGCTGCAAGGACTGCAGGGGCTGTTGCAATAGTGCCATGCAGACATGCAAGAGGAGGATTTCTTTCTGCCCTTTGTCTACCCACAGATTTGTCCGTCAGGACAAATTGAGTGGCTGAAGTCTCATGAGAGCTTTCACCACACATTGAAATCCATGAAGGTCCTTCAAGCAAAAGTGGCGGTGTTTCCAGAATAGCAACAAAACAAGCAAGCAAACAGCCTTCTTTGTAATAAGTAGCTTTCAGACACATGGAAGCACACATTTACACCTGGCAGAAAGCCTGCTCGGTGTGGATTGACACAGGGTGCTCTGCAGAACAGGATAGTGGAACTGTTGATCTATAGAAAACAAGCTGGTTTTCAGAATAACTTTCAGAGCAGGATCCCTTCCAACCCAAACTATTCTTTGACTCTATGATCTACACTTAGAAACCTAGGCAGTAGACACTCAGTGATGCAAGTTGTCACAACTGAACTACTGCAATCTACAGTTTGAGCATCTAACCTGAATTTGCCGACAAATACATTCTGGTAGGTGTTTTAACCACTTCTAATCAGTTTCATTTAGTCTATTATCAAATTTTAATGAACATGCAAACTACTGTATTGAACACTGCTAAACATACAGCATCTTTAACGAACACAGAGTACATGTATTCTTTAATTTAGACTGCTGCAAGAATTCTGCCTTCTATGTGAAAGGCTTATCAACCAATGGAGCTGCAAAATGGTGCCAGGTAGCTTGTTGTCCAGATGGTGTGCACTCTTAGTGTGCTCCCTTGCCATTCCTCAAGTGCTTAGTAATCCTTTGTAGATTATTGCAGTGTTTTTTCAATAGTCTGCTGCCAAAACAACTGTTAAATAAATGGATGAAGGTGTCGTATTTTCAGTTTACAGTGCAATTTTAATGCTTCCTATTGATACCAGATTTGATTAAGCTGGAAACCGAAGTCCCCAGGATATTCTTAGGAGAGCTGCCTGAGTTTCTGTAATGCCTCCCTACCATTTCTGAAGTCTGACCTACCAGCGCTGCCTCAGGGCTTAAGGATTCCATTAATGTCCTGGTTTGATCATTTACCTCTTGTCAGACACCAGCATAAATAAAACTTGGTATGTAATAGCCTTAGTTGCTTTGCAAACCTCTCACAAAGCCCTGAAGGAATGCATTTCCCCCTGTGCACTGTGGAAATGTTTTACTATTTAAAGATAGCTGTCCGTGGCACTTCACACTAGGGTTAAAAGAAGCGGAAAAATATGTTTCCCAGTTACAATCCCAGAAGAGAATAATAGCATTCTCCTTGCTCATCGGAGTCACAGGGTATGCAGGAAAAGTAGCAGCCAGGATGTTTTTAGGGAGGAGAATATCTCATGTTCAGAATAGACAATATAAACCCCAATGAAATGAAAAAACCAAAGTCCAGAACAGAGCTGTTAGTGTCTTGGCAACTTCTCAGGCTGGTGACTGGGAACTATAGTGACTGCATCCTGAGTTACCAATTAATGTTTTGCAGATAGTTTAAATGGTCTAAAGCAAGGATTTCCAAAGTGAAACTTTAGAGCCCATGCAAACTGCAAAATATTTGTGTCCCACAGAGGGATTTTTTAGTACTTCTCTACAGTGAGTACAAGGTACTGCACTGCAGATGAATTTCATTATGTATCTCCAACTTCATGGGGTTTTTTCATGAATAAAACACCAGGAACCACTCTTCAGCTGTCTTAGGGCACTTAGGCTGTGTTAACAGACCTGGTTGGGAAGTGCTGTACTGGCTTCATCTGCTGTGTTCATTCAATCAGATTTTTTGCTGTCTTAACTGTAGTAGATTGAAGCATGTACTGAATAAAGTGCACAGAGAGGAAATATTTATAGGATGCCACCTGCTTGAAAAGCAAACTGTTCGAAATAGCATATTTCTGGTAAAACCAGGTAAAGAGTCTGCCCCTTTTTGCTTTTCTCTACCAAAGAAAAAAGGGCCCGCGGAAGTATATTCAGGTTTGACATCCCGGAGCAAATATTTTTGAGTATATTGCTAGAATCCTTCCAGCTTCCATAATCCACTCAGTTAAATTTCTGACGAGAGCACCAGTGGGAAAGTTCTCTTTGTTGCATATGGTACAGCAAAGACATTGACACTGCCTTCTGCACGGCATCGTCCTCTGACCACCGGTACCTGTTCTCCCTCACTCTTTGCCCTTTCTGTAAGAAGGAATTCTGGTATTATTTTTATGATCTTGACTCAGTGTAGGGGAATAATCTCTGTGCAGTCCCTCCCTGAGCAAGGTTGCTGGGCTTCTAACGGGTTTGAGCTCCTATCTGACAGAGTCAGAATCTCACTGCAAATTGGGAAGAGAATTGCTAGTGAGCATGTGTTTATTTTTGGTTTAATGTTTTCACATTGTCATTACACTGTGATTCTTTTTAAAGTCAATTTACTTTTGATCTGAGAAAACCGGGGTATTTTTTCAGTCTCAACTGACTAATGACTTGGCTGTGGAAGGCAGAGGCTGACAACAGCCTGGCCCGGTTGTGATGAGTGGATGTGCTGCTGTCGCTGAAACCCCCTGCAAATCACAGAGCAGCACAACACTTTGGTATTGCTGCGACTTTGACATCACCTGGCCTTTATTCTGATGAAATGACTGTTGTGTGTTCTTATAAATGTCTTGAGTGCCAGGCAGCACATTTAGAACAGCTCAGAACTCCTGTACCAGTTCAGATGTGGTCACTGGTTTTCTCACCAGTTGCATCTTAAATTTCTCTAAGCAAAGTGAATTCAAATTAGTTTTCCCACTGTGTGTCTTCTCCTTTGTGTTTGCTCTGCTGAAGGTGTGGAGTAAGTAGCATTAGGTGTGAGTAGCCCACATATTCTTCCAAAAGGGAGGTTCATTGCACAGTTAGAAGTGGCCAGTGCTTTCCCATTGCCCTGATGGTACGAGCGCATTCCCACACCGATGCTCCTGGGACTCGAGCCTTTGTTACCCTGCCCAGCTCAGCCCAGCCAGCCCTTCTCCACAATGCTGGACCTAACTAGACCAGAACTAGACTAAGAACTTTTGTTCTGTGCTCAGCTATGTTGCCTCAGAAAAATACAAAAGGCTGTATCCCGTTTCCTTAGTTGATTTTGTGTCATGAATCACTAGAGTTTTTTGTTTTCATCTTAAGTATGTGAAATATTTTTAATAGATTTTAGGAGTCGTCCTTAATCATCTCTGTCTCGTCCTCATTGATGCTGAGTGTGTCAGCAAACAAAACAGACAAAACCAAAATGAGATCTAAAAAGATGTGAACAAACATCTGCAGAGTTCTTATCTCCTGAATCATAAACATCATTCTACTATATTCCTTCCTTAGTATTCTCTGTGTATTTGTCATCCCTTGCTGTGCTACATCAAATTGACAATCTAATGCCTACCAGAAAAAGAACTTGCAAGTTTTATTTGCCCAGGTACTATACACACAGAGTTTAAATGTTAAAATGTTGAAATAATGGTGAAAAAATGGAGTGGGCAAAGATAGAAGTCTCTCCCTGCACCAAGTTCCAAGTAGCAATTCACCCCTCCTTCTCCATTCTGCCATTAATCACGAGTTAATTGTGTGACGATTCTAAAATGAATGAAGCAAAAACCTACTTAGATCAAGGAGGAAGCTTACAAACTCACTGTAATTTGCAACTGAGTTGAGATGTGTTAATAAGTACAACCCTAGTGTATTAATTAATTTGCATTATCACTTAGCCTTGTGTTTCTATAAAGATTTTGTTGCCCTGGATTTTCGTTTTGAATGTTTCCTAAATAAAACAGTCATTGCCATAGATAATTTAGTTTCGAACTGATGAATAAATGCATCTTGAATTTCCCTAAGCAAAGTGAATTCAAATTAGTTTTCCCACTGTGTGTCTTCTCCTTTGTGTTTGCTCTGCTGGAAGTGTGGAGTGAGTAGCATTAGGTGTGAGTAGCCCACACGTTCTTCCAGAAGGGAGGTTCATTGCTCTGGCTTCACGTGAATCGCTGGTGTATAGTGCCAGTGGTTTGATTTTTAGAGGTAATGTTGCTAATACAACAAAGTAGGGAACAACCCTCGTAGTTTAGATGGGTAGAGTAAAATGGCAATTAGAAACCATATCTTGGTTGATTGTTGCTTTTTAACTGATCGGAATTGTGCTCTCTCTTGACGTAACTCTTTCCCCATTTTCATTGCCGGTGTTTCTAATTCTAATCACTTGTTCCTGGTCTGTCACTAAGCAATTTTTGAAATGTCATAGCGCATCTCTGATTTGCTATCATTACAGCTTTGTGTTAGAACCTCAATTAATTCTGAAAATCAAATTCCTGTCCTTTTTGTCAACCTGCAGCTATTGTAAAAAGTGTTATTCTCTCTTTCCAGACCATGGAAAACTCATCACAGTTTCTTGCACAGTTGTGTGACTATAAAATGCTTTTTTTGGGCAGAATTATACCCAAGAGACTTAGATTTCCAGTGTTTCTAGCCCTTTCACTTGTGGTGATCCCATGAAAATATTAACCACATTTCAAGCGTCATCATATTATTTACCTGCATGTGCAGACAGCCTGAAACCACATCTGTAGCTTGGGAGACTGAGATACAAAAGGCAATTCAGAGTTCCTTGCATCTCCCTCACGTTTCAAGCCTTCTGTTAAGGATTTTCCCAGAGTTCTGCGTATGTGCCATGAAATTTGTTGTGTCACGCTTTTTAAATGTTGTTTTCTGGTTTCATGTCCTACTAGAAAAAACTGCAGTAGTTTCTTATTCTCTGAGTTTGCTTTCCTGGAGAAATATTGAGGTTATGTTACATTCCTAAAAAGCGATCTTACTACCTAAGACATAAAAATGTATTTAGGGCATGTAAAGAACTTCATCCGTGTCCTGTAGCAACTGAGGAGAGGAGGGGGAATAAAGTGGAATTACTTATTCTCTCAACCTCCTTTAATTCTGAGAAACAGGAGATACATTAGGGACAAAAACGATACAGCATGTATGGAGTTGGGAGGTTTAATTTGTAGATTTTTGACCTACAAGGACCTGTGGGTACTTTAGCCAGTCACAACGTGATTAAAAATTGAACAGGACTCTCTGGTCATACAGATATTACCGAAGGGTGCACATTAAGTAAGAAAGCATTACACAAGTACTGCATCTTTTTCATCAGGCAGAGAGGCTCTGAAAATATACAAATATATATCTCTGTCCTCCACTGAAGGACTATGGCATTCTTCCATAAGAAATAATAGAATATATACCTGTGCAAGATTTCTTTCATTCCACTGCTGTATTCAGGCAGTTCATAAGTGACTCGAATGTGGGAATGAAGGAGTAGATTGCTGGAGTCTTCGCTAACCCTCTGGCAGTCGTGTGTGTCCACACGTCTTTCCAGGCATTCCAGAAAGAGGGATTTGTTTTCATTTACCTCACCCACACGGAATACTTGCTGCCAACTCAAACCATTTCAGCATGATGCAGCAGAGTGCTTTTAACAATTTTACTTTGAACTGAAAGAGTAATTCCATTTGTGATTACTCCAGCACTGCTGAACTCAGCAGAAATTTCAAAGCCTATCAATTAAAGTGCTTTCCAATCAGGGCCGTTGGTGAGTACATCCCTTCTTCTCCTTATGCAGTAAAATTCAGGCTGCCTGCATTACCTTGGTGTTCTGGTTACTTTAATTTCCTCCTATTTCAAGTATAGAAGAAAACTCCACAACCACAGTTAGCAGAGTTCTTTGAGAATTATAGCGTATTAGAAAACACAAAATCTCTCAGTGTTATGCTGGAGCTAGGGATGTAATATCAGCAGGTTGTGCTGCCTGTGATGTTGTTTTATGCTCTCCATGTAGCCTGAGAACATTTGAAGGAACATCAAGTCCCCAGGTGTTTTCATTCATCATCACCTTCCGTAGGAGCCTACTCAGGAGTCAGCGGAAAGACTTTGTTCTGCAGGGCAGAAAACACACCCTTAGGAACTGCTCCTTCCTCACCTCTGCGTGTAGCAGAGTTTGGACGTCCCAGGTGTCTGGATCATCCATTTTACCAGTTTCCCTGCGAGCAGTGGCTGCAGCTGGAGCAGACGGGGCAAACCAAGGGCCAGCAGGTTTCCCTGGTCCGGTGCAGAGCGTGTCTGCTCTGCCGCGGGAGCACAGCGCCCTGCGCTGGGCCCTGCACCCTCTGTTGAACCCGCACGTTTGCTGCATTGCAGGGATGTCAGAAAGATCACTGAATGGGAAAGAATTCTTCTGGAATCCCCAGGAACGGGGAGGATGGGCTAAGTGAACATGCTTTGTTGCTCCTGGTGCTTGAATACAGTAGGCAAAAATTCACACATACTGTTTCCTAAGCAGCGTCATTATTGTCACCTAGAACTATTGTTTCTTTCTGCATTAGTTTTCCCCATAAAATAAGAAACAGGCTGCAGTAGGTGTCTGTACCATGTGAAAAACTCCCAGATCTAGCTGTTTTTTCTAAACAAGTAATATGTTAATGTGCTAAGTCTATTTGATTTTCTTCAAAGCTTCTTGTCATTATATCTGTACTATCGGTAATCCTGCCATTCTGTGCAACAGAACAATTTTTCAAGTAATTAACATTAGACTGACAAGTGTGTTGAGAAGTACTCCTAGGCTAGAACAAGACATTTATTCCAGCCTGCTTTCATGAGCCTCCTTCATTTGTTCGGAATGTGGGATGGGTTTTTATTGCCATTTTTTACCAACTTCCTTGTATTCATTTTGTTGCAGTGTTTCAGCAGAAGGCCACTCGAGTGCCCAGCGATGACAACAGGACGTGCTGTGATGCCAGGAAGCCCGGTACAGAATTGAATTTAGCTCTTTAACTGCCTTGTTGCTTTTCGGTAGAACTAGAGATTTGCTGTGACTGGATTTGGACTGATTTAGCATCTATTTTCCCACATAGGATTTATATCCTTAATGGTATTGCAGCATTAAGCCATCAGATTAAAGAAAGAAAAATAAAAGTCACAGTCTTGTGGGCAAGATTTGTAGAGTCAGAGTTACTTTAGTCTCTTCTGTCTCCTTTCTCCATTGTGATTAAAACCTGAGTACCCCAAGATCCGTGTAAAATGAATTACCGGTGGCAGTCCAGTTGTTGGTTGAGCTGTAGCACATCAAAATGTTGCTATCATAAATTCCATTAATGGCACCCTAAAATAATTAAGAAGGTTATGTACAAAATGAATGAACACTGAGTTAAGATTTTTCCTCCCTCTTCTGTTAATAAGTAGGATTAAGGCACATAGAACAGCACATAATCACCTATTTATTTCTGCAGCAGGGAGCCGCAGTCTCCAGTGCTACTGACATTACTTTTCATGAATGCTAAACCACTTTAGGAAAAGAGTACAGGACCTTCTAGATGTTATTATGTTGGCGTATTGGTAGCATACCTCTGCAAAAATTAAATATATGTCAATAAAACAGAGTAGTTTTTAAGGGTCTGAGGAAATACACCCCACCCCTTTTTGCTGATATGAAAAATGCAGTTTTACCTAAACTGGTCTGATCTCCAGATAATCTTACCAGGCATTAGGGACATTACTGTCACAATACAAACAATTAGCTGAGATGCAAAAGAGTAGAGATTCATGCCTAATATGTGCTAATGTTGTGTACGATCAAAAGGAGGGAGTGAGCTGAGCCACAGTAGCTGCTTTTTCACTTCCTTAGTGTGTTTCCCTTTGCACAGCCCTTCCTCACTTCAAATAAGGACACTGGTGCATAACAAAGCAGATAAATCTGACCCAATTCATCATTATGGTTTAAACTTTTCCCCTGGGCAGGGAAACAGGCGCTTTATGGCACCTTTGCAACAGCTTCATACAGGGCTTGGAGAGCCCCGTTTAGCGGCTGCTCTTGTGTTCTGTCAGCAATTTCAGCATCAATATCCTGGAGAAACGTGATGCTTCACCTCCCTGGACCGAGCTGGGAGTCTGTAACACACGTCTCCCTGTCATTTCCCATCATAATCTCTAGGAGGAGCATGTTGTGATGTTTTCTTGTCACTGCAATGTATTCAATAATTTGGGGAAAGGAAATAGTGTGAAATTTCAAAATGCTTTTTGAGCAGATTTCAGTTCCGGCTTTTGAAAAATGTCATGTGTGAAGTTGGAGAAGGAAAAAAAATCAAAGTGGCACTGTGGATGGTTTTTGTCTTCATGTAGAAACAAATTCCTTTTAAAAGTCCATACTATAGTACTATAGCTTTAGTGCTAGAAGGAAATTCTTGTATGAAGTGAAACCAATGGAGAATCCATGGATCAGGCCAGTAGGAATTAATGAAATGTTTAAGATGCTACCCTGCTGAAAAAGAGTTATGGTAGAATCCTCATTCATTTATTGCATTCCTCTCATTAAAAGAAGAAAAAAATATATATAAAATATAATATTTTGTACCTTTATCTTTGTAGGTTCTGTAGCAGCACACAGAGGCCATGCGGACACAGTAACTGATAGCACTGGGAAACACAGCATCCCCGCTCAACAGGAGGAGCTCATCCGCTTGCAGGAACAGGTGAAAAAGGGGGCGGTTTCTGTGGATGAAGCTCTTGACAGATTCAAACAGTGGCAGCATGAAAAACAGAGACTACAGTCCACTCAACAGGTAGGAGTCTGAAATGTATGTTTCTTGATAAGAAATTCCAAAAACAAACTCTTGTGTTTTGGCTTCTACATGTGAGGTCAAAAATAAGAGTCATGGTTTATGTGCCCATCAGCTTCCAAGGAACCTGCTTCTTATGGTTCAGAATCTTCTAGATAACTATTTCCACTGTTGGTTGATTACTTGAGAGGCTTCCTGAATTTATTTTGCCTGACTTCAGGTGCTGTTACATTTGGTTAAAATCCTGAGTTAAATATTTCAGTCTTCTGAGACTTGTGTTTTAAACTGCCAGGTGATGCTTGGATCTTTGCATCTTTTATGAAACCACAGACCAACGTGCTATTGAACAGCGTCAGCTAACAGAAACATACCTAGTTTGTGTTGTTAATATATAATGTCTTACCTTGGGCTTTATGCCTGTCTGAAAATGCTGAATCTACTTAGTGAAATTCACAATCGTCAGCAGTGCCCTTCAGCTCTTTTATATTCAATATACAGAGCAAACTGAGGTGCACAAAAACAGGATTTACAAAAGCCCACGCATTGAGTCACTAAAAGAACTGCATCAAAGCTAGAAGCTAAGGAGAAAGGCATGGGAGGGGGTTTGTTAATTACTTTTAACAAGACAGCTGGAGGAAGAGGTTATGCCCTCATTTTATATGAAGTCCTGCATTAACAAAAATATTTTCTTGTTGTCCTTTCAGTGCATTTAGGAGACAGAGGCAAAGCAAAGCTGGTCTGCTGCTCTACAGAGTAGGAGAGCTATCAGATGCTGCCAACAGGGAGAGATTAACTGCTCTCTGTGTTTGCATTTACCAAGGAAATAGCATGAGCTTTGTCATCACAGTGGAACACTGAGCAGCACAAGGGCAGGGGCTTCCACAGCTTCAGAGCCCGGTTCCCAGGGTGGGCACCAATATGAACATGATGAATTTACCTTATGCTATCACTGCAGTTGTCCGGTTCTCACTGGGATTTTTGAGGAAAAATCACCTGTCCAAAGCAAAAAAATAACCCCCCAAGGCTCCAGAACCAATGTAACTTCCTGATGGGGAAAAACTCCACAAGACTCTTAGGTATAAATTCTAAAATTAGCATCTATTTGTAGCACATCATGGATGTTTCTCAGTTTTTTAGAATTCTTTTCCTGCAGAAAGAAGCTCGATGTTCAGAATGCTGAAGAATCCAGCTTTTTCTACTTAGTCCTTGTTTCTACAGTAAACTTCCATTACTGATTTCTGCTGCTGATTTTATGCTTGTTTTTTACTTAAAGGAAAAAGTGCAGCACCTTCGAGACAGCACTGCTGGAAACAGACTGGAAAAGGAGAACCTGAGTGGTAAGTTGCACTTTTCTCTGGCTTTCAGAACACTGAAACCCTGAACTGTAAGTAAACTGCAAAGGTCCCATCCAAGGCATACGCAGACTTTTGGATCAGGTGTTGAATCTGTAATGAGAATTTTGTGTCAGTTGTTCTAGTGCAGTCAGGCCTTCGGCAGGGTCAGGATTTGATCCCAAAGATGAGCTCACTGAGATTTAATGGGGCAGAAAATTTATGAAGTCTTTGTGGCTCAGCTTTTCTAGAGTGCATTTCCTCCTGCTTCATCGCAATGAGGGTAGATGATTTCTTTAGAACAATTTCCTTGATGACTTCAATATTTTATGAATCAGCTATCAATTTGCACTTGCAAATTCTTGATGAACTTTCCACTGCTACAGCAGTTTAGTAGTGCGAGTCATTAAAAAAGCTGCACCATTGGTCATTTAAGATGGTTTTTTCCCTTTGTGATGGAATGTTATCTGCAACAGTATAAATCACCTGCATTTCCTGCAAATGACTGTCATCTTGTTGTTATGAAAAGATTGTATTAGATAGTATTGACTTTAGGCCTGTGATTTCTGTAAACTTCAGTACATACATGTTCTTGGAAGGGAAATCTTGTATTTCTTTTTTGCATTTGTGTGTTACTATTTAAAATTATCACCTAAATATGATATTACTGCAAGAGAAAAAAATAATCCACAGTACTGTATTTATTATTCTGTTAGAAGGTGGTGTATTTACATGGACTTGTGAGTTGCTCTCATTAAGGCTGACCATGAGCCAGCTCTGGGCCCTTGTGTCCAGGAAGGCCAATGGTACCTGGGGTGGATTAGAAGGGCGTGGTCACTAGGTCAGAGAGGTTCTTCTGCCCCTCTGCTCTGCCCTGGTGAGACCACACCTGGAATATTGTGTCCAGTTCTGGGCCCCTCAGTTCCAGAAGGACAGGGAACTGCTGGAGAGAGTCCAGCGCAGGGCAACAGAGATGAAGGGAGTGGAGCATCTCCCGTGTGAGGAAAGGCTGAGGGAGCTGGGGCTCTGGAGCTGGAGAAGAGGAGACTGAGGGGTGATCTCATTAATGTTTACAGATATATAAAGGGTGTCAGGAGGATGGAGCCAGGCTCTTCTCGGTGACAACCACTGGTAGGACAAGGGGTAATGAGTACAAACTGGAACACAGGAGGTTCCACTTAAATATGAGAAGAAACTTCTTCTCAGTGAGGGTGCCAGAGCCTGGGCCAGGCTGCCCTGGGAGGTTGCGGAGTCTCCTTCTCTGCAGCCATTCAAACCCGCCTGGACACCTTCCTGTGGAACCTCAGCTGGGTGTTCCTGCTCCAGCAGGGGGATTGCACTGGATGAGCTTTCTAGGCCCCTTCCAACCCCCTGACATTCTGGGATTCTGTGAAACTCTTGCTTGCCCAAGTGGTAGAGTTGCAGTCCAGACTATTTCTATTTCAGCTTTAATACTCTCTGTGGTTGGTAGGGGTGCAGCGTCCTGAGCACATGAACAGGCTCAGTCCATAATGGAAACATACCAGCACAAAGGTAGTATCAACACCAAAACTGTAAATTTTGTGAAACAGTAAGGCTTGTATTACCCAGTAACTCAGATAATGATCCCTATGTTCCCTTCTGCTACTAACCTCTCTGCCCTCTGTTGCACTATGTTATAGCCTGTGATGCACAGAAATCAGCGGGGAGAACCATTCTGGAGGCCCCCGTCTTGTCCAGCAGTGCACTTTATTACCAAAGATTTAAATTCTCAAAAATAAGAACTTCTAAAAGACAGAACTCCCTCTACAACTGGAGGCATATGCACGGCAAGAATAATGAAGGGTGTCGGAACACTAGGACCGAAGTCTGACATATTATATAAAAATATACATTATTATATGCATAATAATATGTAATGATGATATATATTTTAAATACATCATAATATAATATATAATTAATAAATTGCCTGAAACAAAAATTACAATCATTTTCTTTTCTCTTTCGTAGTTCCTAAGGAAATAAGACCAGAGAGCATTAATTTTAGAGACTTCTTGTTCCACATGCCATTTAATAAAGCGGTACGTATGAATGTTAGCAGTTCTCAGATTTGTTTGATTAATTCTAGTTCTCACATCTCTCTGCAGACTCTCCAGCTCTACCTTTAGAAACATGGGCCTCCCTCTCCAGGTTCCATGTTTGAAATCAGGATTTGGATTGTCTTTTTCATAGACAGTTTTTGACTTGAGGATTCAAAGAGATCACATCAGAAGCCTGTTAGAAAAGGAATTTTATTGTAATGAGAAAATACAATATCTGCTATAAATTAGTATGGGACATCATTTTTAGTTTCTTGATAAGTTTGATCTTGCTTCCACTGTAATGAAAGTTATTAATGGGAGTGGCACTCAGTTCAGTCTTCCATTATAACATTTGATGCTATCTCAAAGTTCATGTCTCATTTTGCAACACTTTAATATAGAACTGAATAACACCCTCAAAAAATCAACTGCAAAGCAAAAAGTTCTGTCACTCCTGGAGTGAAATATCTGCAAAAGCCTATTTTAAGAACAGCTAAATAAGGATTAAGCATGTAGAATGTTCATTTGCAGAAAGTACAGGCACAACTATTTATCTTGTAATTATCTACATACTACACATAGGGTCTTGCCCATAGACATTGATAATATCTTTTGTCCAAGAAGGGAAGATGTCAGCCAGCACAATGACCAAAAAAAGCACAAGACACCAGCATCCAAATGTAGTTAAACCTCACCTTACTCTGTGGTAACTGATTCCTTGCCTATACCCTTAAGCATCAGATAAGGCTTAAGAGTATTGGCTTTGTGCACATCCACTAATAGACTGAATGGCAGCAGCTTAGACAAATTTATGTAAGAATGACTAGACAAGTTCCCTTTAATGTCTTAAAAGACAATACAGCTTTCACATGGATTCCCTGTCCATACTTTCTAGCTTGTAAGAATGTTTTAAAAAAATCCTATATGATGCCTATCTACATCTTTGGACATGAGAATTACCTATGTGAATCTCATTTAGCTGTTTCTCAAAATGAGATTTCAAAATCTGCCTTCTATTGCAGTTACATTATGGCACCTTATGTGCCACAGCCCACAGATTTAGTCATGCAGCATCTAAAAATAAGTGCAAGATTGCAGAAACTGCATAAGATGATTTGAATTGCTTGTAGTTAGTTATCCCCTCAAAGCTAATCTCTCTAGAGCCTTGAACCTGGTCTTTAGGGATACAACTAGTATAGTGTAAGATTCCTCATCAAATCCAGGAATGACTGATGTTCTGCTCAAAAGCTTTTTCCACAGGAAGCTCAACTGAAACCATTTATTTCTGAGCTGTTAAAATCAGTAGGCACTTACCCTGGAAGTGGCCTTCATAGCCAAGGAGGACAACTTTACTGTGTGTTGCTATAGGGTGTTTAATACTGAACCACTCCTGTAAGGTGCTGTAAACAACCAGATAGGCGACTGTGGTTAAAGCATCCTCCACAGAATTTCTTCTTCCAGATTTGTAGATGCCTATGACAGTAAAGCAGGTCTGGTTTAATTAAGTTTGCTAAAGCAGCTGCCAAACACCAAATCTCTTCCTCAGCTTCATCCAAAAAAACACTCAAAAGAGCACTATGCACCTTTTGCAAACTGGCAGGTTATTGATTAGGTTTGCTACCCTAAATGTCTGGCTTTATTCCCCAACCTACCACGGTTTTAGTCCAAGTTGCTAGCAGATTGCTTATTCATCAGCTGATGTCACTCCAACTTGCAGGTAGTGTCTAAGTAGAGTTCCCTGAAAACTGAAACAGTAGCACTTAATTTTGAGCAAGTTCCATTGTCTCTGACAGATCAATAGGAAGATGAACAGAGACAGACCCTAATTTTGACATTTGAATCCATGGGAACTCAAGCCAGTTAGCAAAGCTGAAATAACTCAGGATCCTGAAGCACAGAGAAGGTTTTGTACATGTGGGGAGTATGGAAGTCATGGAGAAGACGACTTTCTTTTCTTCATGACTTCAACCACATACATTTCACAGGACCTCTAGTCTTTAAAATACTATTTGTTGGTGTCCATTGGACTTGTGAAGCTACATCTTTAGCCTGGCTTATTTCCACTTTCTTAAGTATTTTGTAGCTTCACACTATGCTCAAATTTAAAAGCAAGAAAATAACAAAAGATCAGTTTCCTGCCTATTTGTCACTAAATCTTCATGAGGCAAGCCCACAGGCGCACTGTTGGCTGCAGAGGTCATCAAGACAACTGGATATCCTTGTACCCTCAGCCTCTCCTAACTGCCACCAATAAAGAGCAGCCATGCTGTTAGGTTTGTACAAAATCCGACTCATGTCGCTCTCCCACACAACACCTGCCTTTTTTTGTGGACGTCTCTTGCTCCACTGCTCCCAGGGACATGTGTAGTATTCGCATTTGAAGTAAAACATACAAAAAGTGACTCATTCTAGGTATGTATTTTTTGAATTATTCAGCTCTGAAAGACATTGTACACTGCTCTGATTTATCACTGATATACATAACTATTTATTAATTGCATCTGTTTCTTTTCAGTCTCCATCTAGGAACCCAACAGACAAGGAACAGATGCCTCATTAGCTGAGGTAAGAGCATGTAGATAAACACACACACAGACATTATTTGTCATGGAAACTAATGCCTGTGAAGTACTTTCCATCAGAGTATGTTTGTGTAACAGTAGAATGAAGTGCATCTCAGAGGTCTGATATCATAAATAAACATAATCATCTTACGTTATGGTTTGCAAAAAGAACTTACTTACCTTTGTCAGGTGTCCACCTGTCCTGGTTGGGCAGATCTGGAAGCAGTTAGACACTGACCTGACTTGTGGATGCAGTTGAAGAGTGTCCCCGCTGGTTTTTGCAACTAATTCAGCTTATGCAACTAAAAGCTGTATTAGAGTGTTGTCTGACATACTGATCACATGTGCAGTATCAAACGTATGGAATATCAAAATAGAGTTGAAAAGTATAGATGCAAGGATGTGTTCAGAAATGCTAATTAACCAAGAGACCAACGGTCATTTGAGTGCTGAATGAATGAGATCTTTAACATCTGGGGCTTTTAATTACTCTCTGCTACCTGTGTGCATCCACATATATCTCACAGCAGTTTTAAATCTGTATGTCTGCCTTTCAATGAAACTTGATCATGAGGCTTCCTGCTAGGAGACAAAAGTAAATAAACCTGTTTTACAGCATTCAAGGGGGTTATTTGCGGTTTGATGGTTGGTTTTTTGTGGGGCTTTTAATCAGTTCAGTTTTTAACATCTGTGCTGAGATACAGCTTACCAGGAACTGAACTTGGATCACCAGCTGAGGTTTTAGACCTCATGAATTAGCTTGCATTCATTCTGAGAATAGGGTACAGTGAAATAATCACCTGGAAAGTTTCTTATTTTGCTAATCCCTCTGAAAATTAAGTCATGCGACCTTTCTTATGCATGGAAGGATGATTGCCATTAAAAGTCTGAGGCCAAGAACAAGGATGTCTGAATTCTCTTAATGTATGTGCATATCTTTTCCTTGAGATCTTCAACAACTTTTCTTAGACACTGAATTTCTTCAGTCCATTGATCTGTGCAAGAACAGCTCCAAAAGTCAAGAGTTAAATTTTCTTCTTTAGTTTCCTTTCCTTCAGATAAGTTTAGGACCTTAAACTTTAAAATTTAAAGTTTACCATGTTTTAGATAAGAGTACTATTTGTAATTTTGCATTATTAGAATTATAAAAGGGATTAAACAATATTTGTTCACATTGACAAAATGACAGAATTCATTCCTCAAGACAAATGTAATTTTAAAGGCTTTGTTAGCTAAGCTCTCCTAAGACTCAATAGGTCAGTCTTACGGCATGACTTGAAAAATCGCCGCTCCTTCAAGAGGCAGCTCAGCTCGCTTCCTACACGGGCTTTCCTCCCAGAGCTGCTTCCTTCACTGGGTAAAAAAGCTCTGAATGTTCAAAGCTCTGAAGACAGAGAAAAGTATTATGAAAACCTTGATAATGGCAGAGGTGCTTATAAATTGCAGATTGTGAAAGTGAGATGAATCATTCAAGGGGGGAGGGGGAATTATCCTGGGATCAGAAGAGGTGATCTCTGTCACTTCTAGGAAAATGTTATGCAGGAGAGAAGGTGAGTGAGATGTGGGAGAACTTGCAAAATGCATGTTCAATCAATTCTGTTTGCGAATTATCTACAAATGTTCATTTACCCACATGCACCAGAAAACATGCACTTAAAGTGAAATTCTGAAATCCTCTGAGATAGTAACTCTGTGTCTGAAATGCGTGCTTTCAGTACAAAACCAACACAATGTGGTCGTTTGAGGCGGTTTTTTTTTTGGCTTGGCTTGGGTTTGGTGGTTTTGAGTGTTTAGTACTAAAAAACCTGCAGATAAACCATTCAAAACCTACATTTCTGTTGCTAATATGCTGGTTCTCCAAACAGTTGAGCCCCCAAGCGCAGTGCAGAGTTGTGAGCTCGTCGTTCGTGCCTGTCTGAGCATCATCGCACTTCCCGTATGCAAGGGGAGAGGAGAATAACAGTCTTGATATCCAGCTGGTGGCTCTGATGGCATAGCCTGTGCTTTTGATTCTCTCATAGCCATTTCTACAAATACAGCGTTTGATCTTATTCTAAACAAATATAACCAGTCTACTGAATATTAAGCATTTTTCATTATTTCTTACAGCGCCATTCTCAGCCAGCTCTGCATCAGTTTCTTCGCTTGGCATCCCGCGCGTCTCGGAGCTGCGACACGGCTGTGTCAGCATCGCTGCGCTTTTGGGATCTTGGAATCTCTCACCTGGGCCAACCCAGGAAGACGTCCAGTATCGCTAAAGCAAGTTAGTAAGAGTTCTTGTCAAGTCAGCACTGACTTTTACATTTTTTCTTTGCCAGTTTTTGTGGGGTTAAGATGACAGCTGAGGATTTATATAAAGATCTATTGATGCTTTGGGTAATTACTTTTAAACTAATTTCAATTTTTCCATAATGCTTAGTAGTTGTTTAAAAGTAGATGTTATGCACAAAAGAGAAAGATTGTGAAAAGTTATGAAGATTATGAAGTTATAATACATAAAGTTCAGTTTCTACTTTTTATTAAGACATTTTTGTATAGACTTTGTATATAAATTTGTCTTTTCTAGGAATAATAATAATTGTACTCAAAGTAAAGTTAATTCTTAAAGTCAAACTATGTAAATCAGTACTAATTATCTACTAATGCATTAAAGTGATTACAAGAATTGGGTTTACAAGGAAATTGTGTTTTGCTTAGTTAAGTTGTCTAAGGTAAGCGCTACACAGAACAAAACCAGAACAATCTCTACTGCATTTCAAGAATCACAGAATCAACTCTGTGATTCTGTGATACATGTTGATGTGCCACCCAACTTTGGCAGAGGGGAGGGATTCAATGTTCAGACTTAGAAGCCTTGAGGCTCATATTATTTTTCCATTTTCAACAAAACTATTGTGTCAAGACCTGCTCCAAATGAAAATAAGCCAAAAAATACAATGTTGGGATTTTAAAATAATGACACAATCTTTCAAGTTTGTATCACACAAATACCTTTAGGCTAATTAAAATGCTATTTTAAATGAGTCAATTAAACATTTTCAGAAAATTATCTGTTCTCTGGGGAAACCCCCTATTTCTGTTAGAAACACTCCCACAAACACTGCAGATGTATTGCTGTGAAGTCATAAATATTCAGTGACTGCTGTATTAGTGTGGCAACATAGCTTTGTATTCTGTACAAAGGCTTCTCTGAGCTATCTGAACCACAGCAAAAGCCTGGAAATGTATAAGGTCTCCTAGATTGGGAAATACGGTCAGTGCCTATGAAGTGAGGGACATGAGACAGACAGGCTTTATAGGAGAAGGAGCTGTGATATTTTAGACTTACCTGCCTATGTGGAAATGGAGCGAGGAGAATTACTTGAAAATCTAAATGTGTACAAGTTGTCATTTTCCCTTAAGCGGTTCTCCTCCCTCCAAAAAATACACTTATTTTCTTATAAACCTCGCTAGTCAGTGTATGCCTTGGCAAGCACTCCTGAGCAGCGGACACACAAATTGAGAAAAAGAATAAAAATTATATAAAGTTTCTTCATGTCGGTACCTGGTGTCTTTTCTGCTTGTTCCTGTAGCAGAGGAGATGAAGGGACATTTCCAGGCAGGGTCAGTTGTCACCGAGCTCCAGGCAGGATCCAGGTGCTCTCTGTGCTGCCAAGTGAGCAGCACCAGCCCAGTG
This sequence comes from Patagioenas fasciata, assembly GCF_037038585.1. Taxonomy (NCBI): domain Eukaryota; kingdom Metazoa; phylum Chordata; class Aves; order Columbiformes; family Columbidae; genus Patagioenas; species Patagioenas fasciata. The sequence goes on along the minus strand of NC_092523.1, from coordinate 76,273,290 downwards.
GCCCCTTCGCCCCAGTGACAGGGCACCTGGGAAATGGAAATATTTGAGGTCAATGGTCAGAAACTAACTAAACAGGAAATGAACAGTAATAAGGTGCGGAAAGTTACAGCAGGGAAACACTTAGGGTTTGCTGGGAAAACGAGAGAACACAACAATACAGCAAGAGTGCCAAACGCACACCTAGAAGCCAGAGCGTAGTTCCCCTCAGGAAATAAAATAATACAATTTTAAAATAAAATAATAATAATTTTTAAAAAATTAGTAGCACCAGGTTAGAGGTTTCAGCAGAGTCCAAGCCAAGCACCAGTTCCAGTTGGCAGCATAAGCAGGGAACTCCCATTTGCTAAAAAATTGAAGCGCAGAAGAAACTTTTGCCTTGTTACAGGGTAACAACAGCAAAGAAGATTTCAGAATTCTAAAGGCCAAACTGCAGCCCCGGCAGCATTAGCAACATGTAAAAGGCAAAAAGCTTCAGCAATACTTGAACAGGAAGGGTATAACAGGACAGGCAGAGGCACCTCTCCTATCTTTTTTCTTCAGTGAAGCACGTGCTTAGTAGGGAATTTTAGTAAGCAAGTTTTAGCCACTGAAGACAATTAAACTTCAACACTCTCAGACAACATGTTTCTTTTTTATCCTTTTTAAATCTCCCCCCATTTTCTAAGGCTGTGTCATTCTTTCAGGCAGCAAGTGCACCCACTGTTTGACAGACACCACGTCTCACTGTTGCACAATACAAGTATAATTACAGTAAATATTTTAACTAGCTAAAGCTGTCACTGAAACAACCTTAATCTTGAGCTCTGATGTACAAAAAGCAATAGTATTTTCAGTTCCTGCAGCTGGGACAGCGACTTTGCCACTGTCACAGAGGTACAACTGTCCTACAGAGTATGGAGCAGTCTCAACAAGATGTAAGAAATCAATGGAGAAGACAGACAGTGTCACTTTAATGAAGAAATCATTTTGCTGCACTACAGATTTATTTGCTTGTATCACTCTGATCTTCAGGGTGGGTTTGACACACAGAGTTTAGTATCTCCTCTGACTCCTGGCGTTTTATTGTACAACAAGAACAAAAAACAGCCACACCACCACTAAAACCATTTGAATGACTTATGTGTCCTGTATCTCAGATCAGTTATTGTTGGCGTACAAAATCTGACAAATTGTATGTAATCCATGACAAAGTATTTTCTACAATATTATATTCCACAAGGGCCAAGGAACAAGTTGAGAACGGGGCTTTTGTTCATCTGGGTTTTGTCTACATGCACGGAGAGACTTTCCCCTCTCCCCCCCACAATCACCCCCAAGGCCCAGAGCAGAACTGAAGCAGTGGATGATTTTCCTTCTCCCTCCTCCAAAGGGAATTTCTGAATCTCAGTATAGTTAATTAGGTGTAAGCTACAAGTAAAATCATCATACTTCTACAAAAATAAAAGTGTCCGTTCCCCACCCTGCTCCTGTTCAGTATTCACACTCTTGTTTTCTGCTGCAGGATTTCCATATATTTCCCCAAGGTGCGTCACGTTTCTAGGCAGACATTCTGACAAAGGAAGTCCTGAAGTTTTGCTAAGCAAAGGTGCATCACTAACAGGAAACATCACAAGTGTCTGTTTAGCAGTGCCGGAATGATTAAGTAAACCACAAGAGCCTGAGAGCTTAGCTGACACAAGATCCCTTTTGTAGGTGTTCTAAAATATTACCTTCATTGTAAGCTAATTGACTGATCACTAAAATAACACCACTCTACCCCTCCAGCTGCCACTGTGTATTCCATTACACTTCAACCAATAACCCATTTTAAAAGAAATATTTTAAACATTGTGACATCCAAGAAGAAGAAAAGAATATGAAGAGACTGACAGTGACTGTAATCAGCAAACCAAAACTCATACCAGCGTTGTGTGGATGGCCTGGCTCGTCTGCAGGAGGAGCCTCCTTACAGGAGAGGTTTCACTGGGTCATCAGTGCTCAAAGATCACCCACATTTTGCATTCAGACATAGCCTGTCACCCATCAGGGTGTGGTATCACCTTCCTGGACGTTCACCCTATGAAAAAATTTTTCATTTCAACATTTCAACAACAGCATAATATATAGCACAATAAAAACAGATCTGAAGTCCTGCCTTCATTTTGTTAAAGAAGCTATAATCCTTCCAGGAGCCTAAGTTGTGCTGAAGACACATTTCAGTCTTGATAGGAAACCTCTACTGCAATAAGAGCAGGAGCAAAGTGACAAGTGTTGTCCTGACAGTCCAAGGGCGTGTTAGTAACAAAGAGGAGGCAGGACATGTGCAGTCACCACACATCCCCTTCATTTACTGGAACCAACACTCGTCCTGACAAACTTTGGCATTGCTGAAACGTGACACTCACATGAATCGCTCCAGAAACAGGCCCCAAGACAAGCCATCAACCAGTGGGATGGGGAAAGGACTCAGCCTCATCCCACTCAAGACACACTGGGCTGCAGTAACTGAAATGTAAAAACTGCATCTGGAGAGCCTGGAAGATTTTAATGGAGATAGAAAATGAGGAAGGTACAGTGAACTTATGCCAGATGTCTCATACAAGAACTCAGAAGGCCAAAACCAGCATAATTGTCAGCTCTCAACAGTTATTCCAAAAGCTTGGATGAGCCTCTTCTGACAGAAGAGGAAAACCCACAAATAAAGTCCCCAGGTCTCAGCTCAGCTGTGCAAAGCGCCTGTACATGCAGACAGCAGGGACAGAACATCGGTGAAGAATCCACTGAAACAGCCTGACATGGATGCTCCCTGGCCGGTATGGTACACAGCGCAAAGCAGAATTAAAAAGCAAAAAATACATATATTAGCTGCAATCGTCTGTAGATGAAAGTGATCTAAGATGCTTGCTCGTATGGGCTAAGCCTCCAAAAAAAATAAAACCACATGTAGAAAATTCTTTTCAGCGGTGAAGAGTTTACCATTGCCACCTATACAGAGAATGCACTTAGCATGGTGAAAAACAAAAGAAAAGCTCACAACATATGCAAAAAGCCGTATTTTGATCAACCAGTATTCAAATTCATCAGATATGATGCTGACTCATTATGAACCTGTGGCTTCACTCCTGGCTGAAGACAGGCCAGAACGTTTCAGCCCAGGGCACTAACCTAGGAAGCTTGGTTGGGTTACAGCAGCTCTTCAGAAAGCAACCTTGGACCCCGTGCACTTCAAGGCTAGACAGGTGGAACAACTACCTGAAGGACTCGTTCCTAGCAGAGATTTGTCTAATTCCATCCGCCTTCTCTGTCTTTTGCAATATCTTGCTCTGCTAGATTAAATGCTGTTATCAGAAGTCTTTTCATATAAAGATATTTCTAGATAAAGGAAGAAAAAAACCCTTTGAAAACACCCTTTCCCTTTTTAACCTGATATCACAAAGCACGCCTGATAAACTTTGTTGTAGTTTTTGACGTTCCAGCACACAGCCATACCTGCAGGACGAGGCTGGCACACATCACTGCTGCTTACGTACGTTACAGGAAACCCCATGTCCACAGCCTGGAGATGAGGATCCACCAACACAATACACAGGGCTCCACGCCTCAGAGACAGGGACCGTGGGGTTGCAGTAAGCAACCCAACAATCAGCACTACTGCAAGTGACTGCACCTCTTGTCACAGGTTGTCCTGCTGGTAGGTTTTTAAACCCTCCATCCTTCACCCACATGGGGTGGCTGTTCAGCTCCACTCCTTGACACCCAAAGAATGCAGGCGTGCAAACAAGCTTCAAATGCCACTGTTGGAAGTGGATACCAGGCAGTTTGGCATACAGGATGCAGTGGTTTTGTCCCTTCAGGGCATCATTTGTCCTCCCCTCCATCACAAAACCATGGTAAGTATCAGTGGTCATGCCCTGAACACGAGCTGCAACTTGGCCTAACAACTCCTCGCCTGCTGTTAACCAGACCAGCCAATACCAGCAGCTGCCCAGCTGCAAAACAGAGCCCACATGGGCTGTCACCCCCCACGTCACCGTCTGGGGCTCAGGGCACACAGAGACACACACTGTGCTGGAGATGGAGAACGGGAAAGGATCAGGCAAGGGGTAAACTGCACCATCAGCCAACAAGTTACATTAGTGTGCTATTTTAGGGTGGATTCAGTCAATCTATAACCACAGGATGCAATAAATGAAGTTCCTGATGCTGTCTCTACTGATCAATTAAACCCCTTTGGAGTCAAGCAAGCTTCTTCACTAATATCAACACCATTAAAACCAAACTTTCTCCAGCCATAACACACTGAAAACGTTTGGAGTGATATTAACACAGAGATGGCACACAGGTACTGCAGGGAAATCCACAAATGGCAGTGCATACTTCATCTTGCACAACTTTCACAGCCGCCTTCAATTATTTCAATTTCAATTAAAGTCTCAGGCCCAAGAGTAGCGTGAATGCTCTGGTAAGCAAGATGACAGAAAGTGATGAGATCAAAACAGGTGAGAAACTTCCACTTCAGCTCTACAGAGGATCCTTCTCTCCTCAATCCGTCTAATGAGTTTAAGTTGCCTTTACCCCATACCTGACTTGCCTTTGTTTATTAAGAGGAGCTTGAAAATCACATAAACACAAACCATCTCCTATGGGAAAAATGACTGAAGTATTTTTACTTTTCAGCATTAAACACCTGGAGTCACAGCAAAATGAAAGGAATGAAAGAGGCAGCAACATTCCTCTGGTCTGATAATTTCATTGCCATTTGAGCATTGTCACATCATCTCTTTATTTTTTCCTGCCCATCTCAAGTGGAAGTTTACAAGATGTGAACAAACTGTAAAAGGAGTCAGAGAGAAGTGATACATTATAAAATTTCTCAGGCAGGACTCTTTCTTTTCTGGATACTTTTTGTTAGTATTTCCTGCTAAGTGAGCTTGAGCACTGAATTCGCTTACCATCACACATTACGCATTACCTCCATTTTTATGATTTTTGTGTTTGTTTGTTTTTTTACAAGTGTCATTAACAATGTCTTGTGTTCTATTTCTGACTGTTGATCTGAAGGCAATTCCTGTTTCTTATGCCAGTTTTACATGCTAGATGTCAGATTTGTGTCTAGATGCCTTGCAAACACACTCACGATAAACAAAACGGCGCACTGGAGGCATTTCAGATTAAAAGCACATACTTCTTGCAAAATTAAGCTGAGATCAGGATTCTAACAAAATGAGCTCTCTAGATCAAGACTATTCTGGGAAGCCGACCCATAAGAGAAAGCTACACTTCTGCTCCTGCCATCCCTACCCCACAAGCATCAGCTAGTTTGAAACAGTAAGTCACATTTCCTACAGCGACTACTTTTCCCTTGCGAGGACAGAGGGTGTAGTACTATTTTATTAAACACGGTAAGTAAATCATTTTGTGGATCCAAAGCCAGCTCCCTTCTTCCTCCCAGATGAGACAAGATGGCTTAACCCCAGCACGGGTGTTGGTGTTTCAGTATCCCTTGTGTTGGGATGTTCCCTGAGTCTTCCCTTTCCAGCTCATCCAGAGCAGCAACTGAGCTGCCATTAGTCCCCCACTTAGGACCAGGGTTAATTGGATGAAGGCTGAAATAAAGTGACAAATTGCTGCTATTTAAACAGTAAGAAAAACATGACTTCCCATTTGCAGCACAGATCAGCTAATACTTCAGAGGTGAGAATTCGACTGTTCCAAACATCACATCCACCGTTAGTCAGTCATCCAGGCCTGACGGTCATTACCACCCCAAGATTCTCCATTTCACAGAGTAACTACTCCCTAATTCACCTTCAAATGCAACATGTCCAGCTTGCACCAAATAACCCAGATAAATAGTTCAGATTGTAAAAGCTCATAATTTAAAGTGCTTATGGCACTACTGAAGAAAAAACAGAAATTCAACCTGCAAAGCTTATCTCATCACTGTCCAACTGAAGTCAAAACAAAGCCTGACCAAATTTTGTACAGCTGTAGCAAGCGCCACTTCTCCGAGCTAATTTAAGCAGCCACCTTAACTTTCAGTAAAATACTGGAAGAAAATGCGGTGGTGTTCCTGACGAGGCACGTGAATCGAATTACATGCATAACAACGCGTGTATGTTCCTGTGCTACTGACAACAGGGTAAAATGAAACTGCTTTGCCATCAGAGGAGACTATATTAGTTCACTAACCAGGTTAATAACTGTGAGGCTACAGGGCAAACCACAATCAAGAGTACAAGATACCTTTGTTTTTTGGGTTTTTTTTTTTACAGGCGGCTGACAGAAGGTATTTGAAATACTGTACTGTTTCCCCCTAGATACAAAATAAGCATAAACAAAAATCAAGGCTAATGAGGTGACATAGGGCTAGAGCAAGTCCCCTGGCTCAAAGGACGCCACACAACAGTGTCTGTTTCTCTCCCATTCTTCCTTGCTCACAGGCTCACTGCAGCTGTACAAGCAGCTCAGCCTGGTGCCCTCTCCCATCCCAGCTTGGTACGTGCCTTAAGGAAGAAAAGCCCATATCCCACCCACATCTTATCCTTTTACAGACACACTGAGACTGAGTTCTTTTTTATTCTCTCTTAAATGTCTGCAAGGCAGCTACAGCCGAACCACAACACAGCACATAGAGAAACCAGTTCAATGGTGGCAAACTTTTTTTTTCCCCCCATTAACGGGCCACAGATATCATCAAATTGAAGAGGCTAATGAAACATCGGCAGGTCTGTTGTGCTTCACTAACTTAATCTGTTTGCTAAACACTTTGGGGTTTGGGATATCAGAAAATCCCCCAGTCAGTTGCTTGCTCAGTCTCACACCGCCAAGCTCTCCTTATCTAGCAGCTTTCTATGCAGCATTAAGTTAAGCAAGGTTCCCTGCACTCACCACAGGAGCTGCACCTTATTTATTCAGGAAATTCAAAGCACGCTTTTAAGAACACTGGCAGACAGGGCATTTTCCCCATTCCTAAACAGCACAGAAACAAAAATAAGCTCAAGACAAAAATCACACTGAATTCAAAGGGTTGGGGGAGTAAAGGCCCCTCCACCCTCTTCTCACTTGTGTACATCATTGTAAAGAACATATTCAAGTGGTGGGTGAGCCAATTTCAAGCCTTCTCTTTCCACCCACAGCTTTTGTTGCATTTACCTCTGTTCAATCATTCATTCATGCTCCCTCAGCCGCTCGCCCACATACATTCCTTGCTGACAGCCCAGCTGCACATATGCATTCAGAATTACAGTCATGGCTTTTGTGATTCTGGTACTGAGAGAATACGAGAAGCAGCGGGGAGAGAAGGCTCTGAAAGGCTGTACAATATGGACTGTCACAGGTTCACATCACACACACATGTAACGTGCCAGTGTTAAGCTAACTGATGCAAAGCCACTGAAACAGCCCCCAGGAGTTGTTTGCAACAGCAAGAGCAAGTAGCTGCTAATTTTAGATCTGGAGGCAGCGTTAGTAACCATCAAACATGGACAGCAGGGTTTTCAATCACCTTCTACAGACACCATTAGAACTACAATACCTGGGCACATCTGGGTGGCTGTTTTTATCTTCAAGTTCTTCTAGCAGCATTTTTTCCTCTTCCCTCAGGGTTCAAGACAAGCTTCAAGACTGTACGGGTCTGCCTTGCATTGCGAAGAATCTAACCTGACCCAGCAGTGAGCTGTACAGACAGCCCTGCAAGCAGGATTTCACACTCTCTGAAGTCCACTTCATGACCTTGTGCATTACCAGCATAACATGACATATGCAATAGCAACGGGGAGACACAAATGGGGCACAGATGTGGAACATAACAGCAGGAATGTTCACCATCTCTTCAGGATGAAACCCACCATCTCTTACCAGCTGATGTGCTCAGCTGATTGCAGTGGCACAAACTACAGGAAATTCTCCAGCAACCAGACTGTAACAACCACCAGTGCTGCTACAGACCAAACCTGCCATTTCAAATCTATTTGGTTTTCTCAGCAGATATGGGTTTCTTATGAATCATTGTGTCTCAGCGGAGCATAGGGGCTGGATTACAACTCAGCTAGATAACCAGCAGGGAACACAAAAAACCATACAACAACATGTAGAGCATGGAAAAATAATGATCAAGGGGAAGGTTTTCAACCCTGAATGTGTGAAACCAAGCTTCTAAATTATACAGGCAATTAAGTATGCCAGCTTCAAACGTGGTGAGTACCTGCTAGGACAACATGGCAAAACTTAATCTGATTTTTAAAGAAATGTGGAGGAAAGAGGAGGATGCTTTTGCCAAGTAGCAGCAATTGGGGTCCATGGTAGGGCATGGAGCTCTGGGCACACTGTAGGAAGGACCTAACTCCCATTTGTGAGGAATTAGGAATGTAGAACCTATGAGTTCAGTGCTGAGAAGCTGACTGTTACAAGACCTATGATCATTTGGAAATCCAGCCATCTCAGGCCTTACTTAGCAATTAGCAGTTTTCATGTTAACTTCTAAAAAGCATAAAGCTGCTAAGATAGAATGTATTTGCAAGGCTAAGACTTACGAGCATTACATCATATGTCAGATGTCTTGTCCAGGACGAAGAATACCAGAGAGCTTGAGCTAAAGGGGTTAAAAGCTCCATTTTTGGCTATTCTACCTCACATTGTTTACTTGTTGCTGAAATGTGTGGTGCTTTGTCAGCTCTACAGCTGGCTGCATTGCAAGGATGGGTGAATTCATGTTATCCATAACCACTGCAGCCTCCTGGAGTCTTTTTACTGTGAAAGGCATCTAGCAGATATAAGGTATTTCTTAGTAGCAGCAGGAGAAGTAAATAATGGGGAGAGCACTCTTCTGGTGCTTTAAGATATTCAAATAAATGAGGCCTAAAAGCCATTTATTCTGAAAACACGGTTTCCAGTGATTAACATGTTCTAACAACTCAGCCTTGTGTCAATCTCTTTGGGCAAAGAAACATTACATTAACCTACACTGTTCATCATTTTTAAACCAAAATTTCATAAGTTACTCTGGGACGCAGTAGTCTCTAGAGGTCCAATGGATATGGATTTTTTATTTCCAATATCCACAACATAAGGAGAGCAGGCTTCAAATTGGTACCTTGCATTAGATGAAATGGCTTCTCATTCTGCTCACTGCAAAATGTGAAGTAACATAGAAACATCAGTAGCTGTGCTAGCAAATTATTTTGTAATTAACCATATTCTCCAAGATACCTTTTGCTTTCTCTCCCTTATATTCGCAAAACTGCATTTTAGTAGAACTGGCAGAGGCTTGCCTATTCGGAGAAGACTGTGCTTGGAAGGCCATTTTAATGGTTAATCAGGAGAATTTAGGCATGGAGGACTCAAGCAGGGATTGGGGGGCCGGGAGCAAAGTCTGAGGGGTTTTTTAAAGCACTACTATATCAGGAAGTGCAGGACTCCAGCTGTGGGAGTAAAAAAGAAGATGGATGATGCAAGAACTCCTCCCTGTCTTAAAGTCTGTAAACTAAAGCCCAGAAAATACTTAAATTATAAAGAAATTGAGAAGGCTCAATTCAGCAGATATAACTACACTTGTCAGTCCTGACGCTGGATGCGAAAGCATCATTTCTGATTAAAATTTTAGCTGATACATTCTTTGTTAGCCTTAGTATTCATCCAGATAATTTATCTGCTCAACATTTTTGAAATTTGGGTAAATTGTTTCTGATCAATAGCATTCTTGCTAATAGCCAGCTTGCTAACTGGCATCACAGCGTAGCTTCAGCTCCTTGTCAGGTTTGTGCTGGGATGGAGAGCTCCTTCAGTCTCACCTTTCCCAAAGTGCTTGCAATGCCCACACAAAATACAGAGACTCCCTTGCTTGGCCAGTCTCATCTGCAGATAAGCGTGGCTAAAACACTCACTTTAAATGTATCATTCCATATACATTAAACATAGGTAGAGCTAATTAGACAGCACAGGGCAGCTGAGGAGCACTGATTGCAGAGCCCCACCCAGCTCAGGTAACTTCTGACTAGCACTGAGGTGCAATGTGTTGGTAAACCAAATCCCTCAATAAGCTCAGAAGAAAAGTCCTGACAAGCTTCAGGACTGAAGTCACAACGCAACAAGATGCCAGGTTGGGTTCATATTCTGAAATGGGGCACGTTTTTCCCTCCAGTGTGAACAGACCACACATTGTCCAGGAGCTTGGATGAGTAACTTGAAAGAAACACTTTGCCATCACTTGGAGTCATTCAATGAGAGATTGAGCTGCATCTGCAACTGATGCTACAGCATCAACAAAAATTTTACACTGAAGCAAGAAAATGATGGAGGATAAAGCTCAAAACATATTACTATTTATTAAAACAAATGAACAAAAACCCCACAGTTGTTTCCTCTTCGGACAGGATAGCACACTTTAAACCACCATCACATATGCAATCTTCAAATCTGTTGTTCTCTTCCGTGTCTTTCATATGCAAATGGTTTGCATGCACTATGGGTAATTGTGAAAGACTGGGGAGGGTTTGCTATTCTTAAAACCAGAAAGTCAAGTAAGAAAGGGTAACACCGGATTATGTGTGAAGATTAGAGATAGAATGAACTTGACATGTGTCTATTAACTATACCTTCAAAATACAAAAGAGTGAGCCCAAAAGGCAAGCTTAATGGATAGAAAATACGTATAAATTAGTCACTGTGTTGCTAAAAATATAGTTGATGCCAGGAATTCACCCATTTAAAAGAATATTTGACGTGCATAGGTAATAAGATTTACACATTCATAAAACATACCTCAGGACATACCTCAGCCACTGGATAATGGATGTTTTATACCTATTTATACCTATGTTTCCACCTATTCTTCAGAGCAACCATGAGATTAGCCCAGGGTTATCATGCTACCTCACCGCATGCTAACCCCCAGCTCATAGTAGGAAAAAAGCGACTTACCTTGTTAACTGAGACTGATGTACCCTGCTCCCATTTTATTCTGGAGCCAGATGTATACAAGAAAACAATTCAATGTAAGGAATTCCAAATCTTGATTAAATTCAGCCACAGGATTATTTGTGATGTGCATAAGATTTCAGCCCTGCTTCTTAAAGATAAGGGCAACAGCATTTATAGAAAACAGAAAGAACACTAGAAGCCCTGGTAACAAATGCAAGTCTTCAGATGCTCTTTTGAAATCCTTTGGAGATAAGAAGTAACACATGGTTTAGTTACCAGGCATTAGTGCTGGGACAGCTGTTTTGAAACCAGCAGGAGTTCAAGGCCAGAGATGATCTCCTGTCCCTGCTAACCTAGCAAGAGAAAGCAAGCTTCGTGGTGGCATTGCACCACAGAGTGCTCCAGAATACCCTCCTCTGCACTTCACAAGCAATGCACTGGCTGCTAAACCTCCCAACAATAATCAAGGCAGCTTATAAGAAGCTAAAGAAAGGGCTTAGCAGGACAGCAGAAGCAGATGCCATTCAAAGCAAATACAGATTTGCAAGGCTACTTGCTCATTACACTGGATGTTTTATTGGTCAGAAGATCTCTATGTTGGAATTTCTTTGCCATCTAATTTTCTGGGTTGCGCCCCAGAACAAAATTGAGAAATTATTGCAGTGAAGCAAATTAAGAGGTACAATGAGTACCTGTTAAGACTTCTGTTTCTTCTCAATTAACTTTACACACTTGTTAAGTGATGCACTCCTATTCATCCCCATCTACCTGTTCTCCAGTGCTGCGTGACCTCAGGAAGCTGTACTCATGCCAAATCTCCCCCAGAATTAAACAAGTAGAAAAAGGAATATTTTCTGTGGGTAAAAATGTAATTGTGGTTGGCAGATGTTCTATTTGCCTTGACATGCTTCATCTAGATCCCACTCCCTCCACTAAAACAAAAGGAAATATTGTATTGTTTTCACTTCAAGAATGGAAGACAGCTCCAAATATCTGTTCTTCACGCTGAAACTGTCATCTTCTTCCCTTTCAACTGCTATTAGAGCTTTATGAAGGTTTTGGGTATTTTATGGTCATGGTTGAAGATATACGCATACACAGGAAGTTGACTAATCTTCTAACTAATCCATTATACATAAAATAGTCACCAGATTAGTGCAATTTGTTGTAGTAGGGAGGCATTGAATAAATTCCCTGCTTCACTCTACATCCCTAAATCATACCTGCTATGCCAAGAGGCCCACAAATTCCTCAAAGGGAAGTTAGGATTAGTAAATCTTACCCTCTTTATAATACGGTATCTGGTTACTCATGTACAAAAAAATGCTACACTACTTGTGTAAAAGTGCTTTCAGTAAAAGCTGACATAATTCATACTCGTTTTACCATCCTTTGACAAAGAGTTTTTAAATTACACAATATACATATAAAAGTGCAGTTCTGTTCTTATGATTTTTTGTCACAAAAATACTTAACTATCCCATCTCCCAGTTTTTCAGTTTTTGTTCCTCCCATCGAGTTTCTGCAACTACATCACTCTAAGTATATCTGCTATCTCTGCTTTTTCATTTACCCTGATGTTACATTTATTACTTGTGCCTTACAACACCACAATATTAGTCTCAGAAGACACTTCCAGGATGTTTTCCTTATAAAGAGGCTGTCGAGCACTAGCTAGTACATACATGAATGTGTCTAAATGGGGCCTTAACACTGATTCTCCCCATCTCACACTTTGGATACTCATTTGTAGTCGTGCAGTCTGGCATAAAAACGTCACTGCTGTTCTTTAATTTTACTGCTGTATAGAACAGTGAGGCAGGGATTTGGTGGTGTGGAGTTTGGTTGGTTGGTTGGTTTGTTGTTGGTTTGGTTTTTTGGTTGGTTGCTTGCTTTTTTTTTTTTTTTTTTAATGAAGATAACAAGTTGGGGGAATTTGCCTGATTTCAGTGGCAATTATGGATTCCAGCACAGGGACAAGCCTCGTAAAGACACGGCCTTATAACATCTGCCTTCGATAACATGAAAACCCTGAAAAGCTTCAAGGACTGCCAGGAAGTATTGGTGGGGAACCAGGTCTCACCACATACAGAGAAACCATGATATCCCGTCCCTGTTTCTTTGATTCCCCCATCCCAGTCCTCCTCTCCAATACTGAAATGCAAGAACCACTTTTTCTCATCACCTTCCCAATTTGCTGCCTTGTTGTATACACACTTTTCAAACCTTCTGATGAAGAAGTGGGGGTGGGGAGGGGAAACACCCCACTATTTAACACTACTTGAATGAAAGCCTATTTGGAGAAGGCTCATCCACTCACAATGCACAGGCAGATTCTGTTACTCCACCTCAGGGTTGCTTTGGAAATAGGACTAGTTTCACTAAAAGCAATTGTGCTGCTGCTATCGTAAGTTACTACCTATAGAGAACAGTGATTTAACTTACCCTGAGAACAGGGAATAACATGATAGGATGGAATATAGGAAACGTTTACTGTAATTTAGAATCGTATGAAGATGGGGAAAAAAATTAAGCTCAGTTATACACATTACACTGGTGGTAGAAGGAGGCAAAGCCAGCACTACTGGAATGGTCCAGATCTCAAGCCTATCTTTTCAGTTCAAAAACCATACTGCTACTTGTCCGTATTAACTGTGTTAGTAAAAGACTTGGAGGATTCTTCTGAAATAACCTGCCAAAGACAGAGATTTCTTTTCAAACCTCTTTTAGAGGTTGTTGGGTTTTTTACCTAATCAAGTGACTAAAGTGTCAGCATCATTCTACAAGTGACATATTTGATACGACAACGGTTATTTGTACTACAGAGGTGTTACAACTCTGATCAGACTCCACTGAACAAAGAATTGCACTTCCAGATGAGGATTGTCTGTGCCTAAAGCAGTTTACAAGGGAGAAGGGAAGTGCTATCTTGGTATTCACATCAGCTACCTTCAGGAAAGGGGTGAGTAACATGAGACCAAGAACACAGCATTTATTTACATAATATAAATAATAATCAAAATACAGACTATTTCTGGAAATGTAGACGGGAGCTCTCACAAAATGTTCCATGTTTCATTGGTTGGAGGCATAAATCAATTTTCAATATGTATTTAATTTTGCAACTAGTTGTCTTATTTTCTTTCACAATTAATTTTTTCTCACAGTAAGAGGTAAGATCACAGCAGGTTTAAAATGAAGCACACCTAATGTCCCATTAGCAGAAATGTCAAGCTCTTCCACATGGGAAGTATAACTGATGGCAAATTTTATTCAGTATAAAAATCTCTGTCTGGAAAAAACAGGAAAATGCCTGTATTGGATGAATATGCCTCACTTGTTTGAGATTATAGCATGCAGCCCGGAGTGCAAGCCATCTCTCGTTTAGATTCACAACCCTTCAGCCAAAGCCATGGTACGTGCTGTGTGCCAGCTCTTACCCAGCAGTAACTGAGGAACAAGCGATCTTTCATTTGCCAAGCAGTAAAACCCACACAGAATAATTACCCAGCAACAGCCAGCGTGCTGTAAATCTAAAGTTGTTGCACAGCCATCCTCTCAGAGGCAGAATTGCTGGCTGCCTCAGAGATTTGGACTGGCCTGGATCTGGAGGAAGCCACGTCACAGTACAAGCATAGGTCTCAAAGAAAGGGCTTTCTCCTTGCTTGCTGGGCACCCCTGGGTGAAAGGGAAGTTGGAATGAATAGTCTTAAATCATATTAAATCCCACTGCTCCCAGTAGCTCCCAGGCATCTAAGAACAATGTTGAGTTCTTAAGCAAATTTTCCCTTCTCACCTTATGTTTTTCCAAGCCTGTTGGCACTAGTGACAATAGAAGCCACTGAAAAAGATAGGCAAGGGCTGGGAGGAATCCTGGCAGGCACAATGGGAAGGAGACGCCACCAGGAAGGGCAGTCCCCAGACAAGTTTTCTTTCCCAGGATCTTCACTTCCACCTGAGCTCACTGCACTAAGACCACTGAAAACAGAACTGTCCCCCTGGACTGTAGTCTAAGACTCTGTTACTCACACAGCTCTGCCCAGAGACAAAACACCCAACTCTGGTGAGATTATCAAGGAATAAACCCTATTCCACAATCTGCTCCAAGCAACATGAGTCCTTTCAAAAAGTATGGTCAAACAGCAGAAGACAGTGCTTTGAGAAACCCCCTGAACTCACGTGGATGAAGAACGATGGCCCAAATACTGTAAGCCAACAGCTGGTTCCCCAACAGCACATCACTTGGGATACATTCAGCAGGTTTGCTCGGTGCTGTCCACATCCAGCCCAGGAAAGAGCACGGGCCTGTCTGGGTCCCAGCCCTCCTTACACAGCCAAGTAAGAGTTTGGGATGGACGAAGTTCCAACTGGCTTTTAACAAGGACTTTGCTGAAGACAGAGTCCCCATGCCAAACTTTCTTATCAAGAAAGGTGATATACTTGATAAATTATTTTGTTCAGAACAGTTAGAAAGTGGAGAGGTGGATTTCATCTACTTCACAGTGATGATTTAAAGTGATCCTCATCACCACAGGGTCTGACTCATGCCAGGCAGGTATAGGAAGGCGGCTATTGAAGCTATTGGTATTTTGGTCTGAATATCTCTGATACGAATCACACAGGCCACAGCTGCCATAAAAAGCCAAATGAGTTCATTCAACAGCACATTGTTGCCTTAAGTTAAGCTATAAAGGATGGAAAACTATTGCTTACAAGAAGTCTCCCATCACCTCTTCCAGAACTTACTCTGGTCTGCACAAAATAACTTCTCAGTCTTAATAGCTGTAAATGAAATAAAACCGTAACTGGCATTAAACTGAATTCTACAACAACTTCGCTGTATTTTTACTTTGGTGTTCAAAAATTACTTGGGACTGAAAAAGCCAACATTTCCAGAGAAACTATTAATTTTCAGAGCCAAATTAACCTTTAGTCTAATGAAACTGAATCCACTGACACTGCTCTTTGGTGAGCCAAATTAGTCCAAAATTTTGTCTGTAACAAGCACTGACTAATGCTCTGTGACTACAAAATACAAGCTAACTTGCGGCAGATGCCACTTTCAGATTTCTTCTGAGGACAGCTCTAACTAGAAAACTCAGATCAGCATTTACAGGCTCAGATCACTGGTGTGCTCAGCCCTTCTTACAGTTCCAGCTTGGTATGACGTGTGTGCACACAAACACACAACTCACTCTGGAGTTCTTATCCATTTAAACTCCTTGTAGTTACTACTTGATTGGCCACACTTACATAAGCATATAAAAAAAGCTCTTAAGATGCTCCTGATGTAAGTAAAATGAATCAAAATGGTTTTTGTTTGTTTTTAACCAGGACATACAACTTTTTGTGCAGTCAGTAATGCGCTCATATTTTAGAATAATAAATGACAAAGTTCTTTCCTTGCCTTTGCAAACCAATTTCCTATCTTACCTCTTGATTTTTATTCTCTCTCCCACATGTTTCTCCCTTAATTAAAACTTCAGACATTAGAGGAAAAGAAACTGTCACAATGAATCAGACTGCTAGTCCATAAGGTGCAATATCCTATTTAATACTGATGTCAGACTGGCAGATCACTTGGAAAAAACACTGTGTGTTGCAAGTCAGCTGAAAATAAATTCATGTAAGCTTTTCAAAGAGTCAGTTCCTTTAGTTGATTCCATAGTGGATTTAACTGATACAAACCAAAGGAAAGACTAAGACTGCTTCCAACAGTTGCCATGGATGGGTTTCAGAAAAGTGCCATTTCTCTCTGGTGGCAGCACAAGTACAAAAAAATGCACAGCAATTGGGTCTGCAGAACATCCTTATACACAAAAGTCAACTTTCTACCAAGCCAGGATACTTCCCCTACAGCTTACTATTCTGTATGTTCAGGAAGAGACTAGAAAAATATATTAAATTTATGCGTTTGTCCTGACAGAAAGGGATAATCCCTTGAGACTCGCATTGGCACTTCCTTTTCAACTATCCGCTTTTCAAGCAACAAATTCTCCCAACATTGCAGTGCAGTGAGAAGGTAAACAACTGAGTTAAATTAACCTAAAGGTCAGCCAGGTCTGCCTGAAGTCACAAGTAATGCCAGGTTTGGTTTAATCTCAGGCTGAAAAGGTTTCCCAACTTCAAGTTTACAAGTTTTGAGCCTTTCAGTAACTCTGGACACAAACTTTGGTTTAAATCTATTTCAGTGTTATCCGGTGCCAACAGCTTCCCCAAAAGAATTACACAGCTAGAGTTTTAATTTCAGATCGGTCCAAGATGTGTTTCATGAAGGAGTAAGTATAAGGGCACTGTAGAACTCGAGTCTGTGTAACAAGCTCTGTGGTAACTCCCCCTTTGGTTTACATCAAGTTAGAAACTGGGTATTCCATAAGTTTTTTAAATGCAAATGCACACATGAAAAACCTGAAGTGAATGAGACATAAGAGAACAAAGACATGGATCAGAATATCTGCAGAGATGCACTTAAGACAGATATTGAGTCTTACAGTTTATGATTCCGCAACCTTTTCTAAATATCCTGTTGTATATTCAGTGTGGTCTCTCAAAAAAGGTTTTAGGCAATCTAGGCCTTAGTGTAGCAGCAAGTACCTGCAATCAGTATGAAGCTTTCACTCACCTCCACAAGAGCAAAATGAATTTTGAATAAGCCTTCTTGTTTATCATACAGATACACGCTGTTTACTTATTTAGAAGCCTGTTCTCTCCCTTCCTGCCTAGGTGGGTACTCAGCAATTGCTACACTCCTTTAATACAGTTGGAATATGTGAAGCATGAACTAGGAGATAATATTGCACATACTGTTTTGTTAGTTATGTTATGATAGATTATACTCATTAAACCTGTGATTACTGTTTGTATTTATTGTGTTCCAAGGAAGGATTACAAAACAATTACCAGTCCTACAGACCTGCTAGAAGGCTTAATTGCAGATTTGCTGTATCTGCACCACAAATTAAAAAGCAGCAAGTTACATTCTTCAGGCAACATTAAAGTTTGCCCACACATACATACAGAAGGGGTTTTTTCTTGTTGCTGGATTTCACCATACTTTATTATACATTCCTGATACATAAAAGGCTCTATTTCTATACTTTACATGATGCTTTGGGGATTAGAAAAGGATAAATAAATGCAGCTGCACAAAAGCTTCGAATTATTCACAGTAGTAATAGTCATTAGTAGCGATACCTCTACCTAGTTGAGTTATCTTTTTTCACTTATTGATAGACTTGAGATCAAAGTCCATCTAGGTACTTCTGCTAAGTTTTCTAAGGGTTGCACAGAATTATTTGGCTCCATGGCATCCAATTAAGCAAAGATGTAAAAATGCTTGTTGACATATGAAAAACTTACAGGTCATGGCAGGATGGAGTGTGAAGAAAAGGATGAGAGCAGAAATATATTATATAAAAAAATACCCCCCTTTTCTCCATTAGCTAACAATGTGTCTTCTATACATCAGTAAGACTCAGGCATTGTCAGTTGTCATCCTTCTGAAGGTTGGTGCTCTTTATTCAGCACTTCAAAGGGATTTGACTTCATTTCAGTCTCAAACTGTGATCTCCTCTCATGTAATTGGAAGAAAACTGCTTCAGATCTGTGAGAGATTTCAAGCTTTTTCTCCCTAGTATACAGATCTTTCTGAAACAGCTATGTCATGTGAAAAGTATGGAAATGGCCAAGCTAGAAGAATAGGAATCCATACAAACCATCTGAAGGGAGCTCTTCAGTAAAGCCCTTGTAAAACAGTCATTTCTCCCGTATCAGCCAATCCAGCTCTAAACCACACTCCAAGTGAACGACAGAGTCATTCCTAGCGAACAAACATGAGCAACACTGAAACCAATTCTTCATGACAAACTGTACAAAGTAGATATGCACCAGAAGGGCATTCTCACAGTTTAGCATTGTCGCCACAACATTATAAGAGCAAGCAGCATATGCAGCAAGGCCATGGGGAATCAGGTTTGAAGCTGCACTGGGTGGAGGCCACTCAATAACACAGATGTAACCAGTGCCATCAGTGGGGACCAAGCTACAGCTCTCCCTACCTGCAAGAACTTATGGCTTAGTCTGATGGGACAGCTTGAATAATCAAGTGCTCACATGGAGAGAAAATGGATACACATCTATGAGTCCTGGGTACAATCTAGCACTAAGGAATTAAAAATAAGTTTTATATCCAAACAGAGCACAGACGTCATTATTGATTTGGGGGAAGACTTTGAGGTATCAAGTACCTGCATAAGCCAGAGATAATCACAGCGATGTGGGTTTTTCACACCCTAAAACCTCCTCAGAATTTTTCCACCATGGTTCAATGCAGTTAGCTAATTTCTGTGCCTTGAAGATCGGCTCTGGACTTTGGGATATTTTTTTCCATTTAAGAAAGCAGCTGGCCACTAGCTATTGGTTTGCTAAGTCACAATTTAAAGTCAAATACGCAATTATAGCAGCTATAAATAAGAACAGGTTTTGTGCAGCAGGAGCCCTATTACAGCAGTGTAACCATGTTGATACAGGAAGTGATGTGATTAAAAACTGGTAAGTACCTGACAACTCAATAACTCTACAGCACTTTCCAAGTTCTGTAGTTAATGTCTATCTACTGTTAATTTTCTTACAGAGGGAAAAATTGTGTCCAAACAAGTACATATGCACCAAACATCTGCAGTCTACCAAATGAAAACCTATTTTCCCTGTCATATCTAGCCACTGTTTTAATTCCTGGCAAATTCTGTGCTCAAAATTCCATAAAGTGGTGCAAAATATGACAATAAACCCATTTCCAGTTATTTCCAAAGGGTATTTTTCCACAGAGCTTTAACAGGAACTCATCATACATGTGAAGATACTGAATTTCTTTTTCTGTATGTGATTGCTTTTTGAAGGGAGGGAGCCAGGCACAATAGATGGAATCTGCCAAGGGAAGAATGAAAGCAGCCTTTATTTCATAGCCCCGCAGAAACAGCAGTTCAACAAGAGGGACAAAGATCACTGGTCAAATCTCACAAAATCTGTCAGCTTCAGTTTATGAAACACACATTTATGATAAAGAATTGGAGTGATGTAGTTGAGATGAAAGCGTTACTTGTCTCCAATACAGGCAGTATTTACAGGAAGGATCACAAAATCATTTCGGTTGGAAGAGACCCTCAGGACCATCAAGTCCAACCATAACCTATCCAAACTCCAGCACTAAACCATGTCCCTAAGATGCTGTACAAAACCTCAGAGCAGCTTTGAGACCAAGGCAAATTTAGGTCAAGTGAGCTCTCTCCCCTCAGTCCATATATTATACACAGCTGCATAATCAGTGTTACTTTTCTGTAAAATATCTCATTGGGAAATACAAAATGAACAGACATTACAGGCATGAACCAGGTATTTCAGTGGCAATTCTCCCATGAAATCATCAGCTCAGTTGCCAACAGCACTAAAGGCAATGAAAACACCACAGAAATTATAAAAGAAGCAGCTGATCCGTGACACAGACAAGCATTACTATTTGTTAGTAGCAAAGATGAGAAAATTGCAAAGAAAAAGGAGTTCAAGGCCAGGAAACTAATTTCTCCAGCTGCAGTATCAGCCAGCAAGATCAGAAAGGCTTCAACCACAGTTGATAACAGCTGCTTTCCTCTTGCCCTTCCTTGAAAGCTACAACTGAATGGTCAGCTGTGAGAAGAAAAAAGTCCCCTATATTGTACTTTATTTCCTATATTATTGTGCTAGAGAGTAGCTCGTGAGCAAGGAATTTTTACCATAATAAAATCAGTCCAGGTTTCTCAAGAGAGTCCTGAGAATTATATTTCTTAGTTTTCCATCATAAGGAAAATTTGTTTCCTTTATTTCCTTCTTGCTAAAGGGAACACTAACACAGGCCCTGTCTCAAAAACACACCTTGATTTTAGAGAAGCATGTGTGGGTGGTCCTATCCAGGAAGGCCTTTGGGAAAGACATCATGAATGGAAGAAATTCCTAAGATGCTCCAGTAGTTTCTCTCAATGAAGTTCAAGTCTTGGGCTTCTATAGATTCCATTTTGTGATTGTCCATACCAAACAAAAACTTCAAGAGCTTCAGCTGGCACCAAGAAGTTACAGCACATGGTACTGTTGCTTGACACAAATATCTCTATGTTGGATGCAGTATTTTTATCTCCATTTCAAGCAAAAAAAGTACACGATTCAATTTTAAGAATAAACAGAGCAGGTAAAGCACTGTTGACTTCATCAAAACTTTTTATACCAACATTGAGATCAGCGTTCCCATAGAGGGAACAAAACAGTGAATAGCCAAGAAAAAAACTGATTTGATTTACCAAAGAGGAAACTCAAATTAGCAGCTCAAGGATACCTGAATGTAAAGTTACAGTACATACATCTTTAGTGAGAGATTGTCCATTGCCATTTTCTTTGCTCCTGTTTATTTTGCAAAGGTTCAGTACAGCTTTGGGAGCTTTTTTAATAGGGAAAAGGAAGGGAGGTTGCAATTTACTTTTTTCAGACTTAAGAACAAAATTGATGTAATATGGCTGAGCTTGAACACATCCTCGGTGTGTTCTGTAGGAAAGCACAGTTGCACCCGGTTGCTAAGGCAAGACAGGGGCTGTCATTACCCACAAAACAGCCTAAGCAACTACCAGCAAACTAGCAGTGAAATCTCTCTCTGCTTTAAGCCTTCAGTGTATGCCAAACTCCAAACTGTTTCTCTAAAGTCATTTGCTGCAGACTTTAAGTCAGCTCTCAGCTGGGAGCGCTGTGGTCTAATGTTGTCTGCTCTATTGCAGTCCAGGCTGCCTTTTCAGGTCCTTTATCACAAATATGCCAGCGCACAGATTTTTGCTGGGATCTGAGCTTTCTGGTTTATTCCATAACTTAAGTCATGTTCACCCCTTCCTCCTCTATCCCCCACACCTGCATTTTCTCTTGCATTTAGTATCTAGTATTCAGAAGCTGCTCTGACCTGCAGTCCACACATGCAGGTTCCATTGCCAACAGCCTGGCGAGCCCAGTCATCCAAATTTACAGACAAACACAGGATCTCCAGCTTTACTGGAAAGGGCACCACTAAGTCTGGTCTATCCTACGAACAGGAGGTGTACAAGGAAGCCAACAGAAATTGCTGTAGAAGATACACCATACATATATCCTTACAAGTCCTACAGGAATTATATTAATCCAGCCTCCAACTTAAAAATGTCCTGTCATCAAAAATACAAACACTTAACTTGACTGGATCCAACTATGAAATATATGGCCTTGTTAAAAAGGGACATCAGCTCATTTACTCTGACCATGATAGGTACCAAATCATCAGTCTGGACATGGATTTAGATAGACCAGATATCTTTCCAATTTTGCAATGCCAGTTAGGACTCCTGCATTTGTCTACTTATGTTGAGAGAGTTTCTATGTTCTTTTAATCTTTGAACAAATTGAGAGCTTAAAAATTCAGCCTAAGCTAAGAATTTTATTTACATGACTAGATAGTTGCCACCTTGTCATCTTGGATCTTAGCATTTGGAACTAGAAAAGACACTTCTAGTTAATTTGCCAGACAAATTAATGTTAATAGCAGTAGTCAGCCATACAAAATACTACTCCTGTGAGAAGAGCCAGGATTTAGCTGGGACTGCTCACTGGGTTCTGACTTGCAGAACTGCGCCACATCTGTGGAGGGGAATTTCCTGTCCAGGGTAGCTAGGGAGAGCTGCAAGAAGTCAGATTTATAACCTTCAACAGCCAATTTTTGATATTCATTAGTAGAAATATGGAAGGG